>NC_052050.1:149369752-149697252 GCF_903992535.2 Arvicola amphibius
TGAGGATTCAGAAGCTGTTTTCTAAACAGACCAGGCCTAATGTGACTTTGGAACAGTTGGGGAGGCACTCGGAACGGGGAGATGAATGGGAGGAGAGGCACTGTCCCTGTCCCCAGCAGGCCCACCTGACCGCAGAACCTAACAGTCACGACTCCGAGACACACGTGCTCCTCATTGTGCTAACTCCAAACTAAACATTGCCTCAACTGGCAGCAGCTAGGAATCTACAACAGAGGAATTAACTTTTTTAAAGATGAAAGAAACACAGAAATGAAGAATTAGCTTGTTTACACAAGGAGACTTTACTAAATGGGTCAGCACCCTTGCACACTGACATAATAAAAATATGTTAAGCTGAGGTTCCTTTGGAAATGCAAACACAGTTTGAATATGCTATTTGAAAAGAAAACCACTGGTTTTGAGGCTTAATTTACTTGGAAATGTAAAACAAATACCCTATAAAAACTCGCTACAGTCATTAGCAGGACGATAATATGGTAGGTGGAGCATGATACAACTTAGAGTGACTGAGGCAGACACCTGACTGTGCTTCTTGCCAACGAGAAAAGGCAGAAAATTGAAAGTGCATAAGAAAGGGGTATGTAGAGATTGGATAATTAGTCGTAATTAGTCGGTCTGCCTGCCTGACACCCCCCCTCGCCAGGATTCATGTAGCCCAAGCTGGTCTTGAACTTTCTATGTAGCCAAGGATGACCTCAAACTCCGTATCCTCCAGCCTCCACCTCTAAATGCTAGGATTATAGGCATGGGCACTGTCATGGCCAGTTCATGGCTGCTCTTAATAACAGATTTGAAAGAATGCACTTGTATCTGGTAGGTTTCCAAAGGATTTAAAATTGAACAACCTTTCAAATAGTGAATAATAAAAATAGCTTTCTCTCTTATATTACTTGCCTTTGAGGGACACTTAATGAGTCCCCTGAGCATTGACCTTTCAAAGAAGACAAGAGACTGAAAAGGAAGACAAGCCTTAAGGGGGGGCTGCAGCTGGGTAGCACATATCCGGCCTGCCTAGGCTTAAGGAGAAGGACCGGAAAGAAATGTGTTTCAGAATCCCAAATACCTAAGAGTTAAGATTCCACACACTGCATCTGGTGTCCTGGGTTTGCCATGAGCACTCACTGTATATACCTGTGGCAGAGCCCTGGGCAGTGGTCCCTCCTCTCTGCCTGTCCCCACATGAGATTCTGACAACTGAATCCCAAGGTGCTTGTTGGCAAGGGCAGAAAGTTTTACAAAGAAGAGTATGTTTAGGGGCTCACAGGATACTTCCCGGTCACCACTGCAGGGATTCCCCTTATGGCACGTCGGCCCAGAGCCTCTTCTGTCTAGATCTCATCATGTCATGGCGTTTAGCATGCTCGTCTCCCAGAGCTGGGCACTGGCGTGCCAAGGCACCAACATGACATCCTCACAGCCTCGCTACCATGTGAAACCCAGCTCTGGCCTGCCTTGCACCCTCTGCCCACAGGCAGTCTATGACAGTGATACAATAGTTTACAGAACTGTATGTTCTAACTGGGCATGCTGTACATGTCTAAGTCCAGCACTTGGGAGGCTTAGGCAGGGGACTGCCACAAGTTCAAGGTCAATTTGGACTGTACAGTGAGTTCCAAGCCATTGTGAGCTATAGTGTACAACCCTGTCTCAAAACTAAAACATTCACCAAACAAATGATTACGCTGATCCTTTCCCTTAGACTTCCCTTGTTGGCACAGCTGCCTGCTGCCAGCCACACTTTGGCTATGATCAGGTGTCTGAGCACGACACTGACTCCCTTCCTAACAGGGAACAGTTTATATACCAGCGTTCAGAATCAAGGCAAAGTAGCTGCAAGGATTTACTTTCTATACAGCACCAGAGATCTATCCCAAACTTAAGACCTGCTCTATATCTCCTAGTCTCTCCATCCTAACTCCCACCCATTCAGAACACAGAGAGAGTATCCGGGCATTCCAGCATTCCAGAACCCATTCCACAGGGACTGTGGTTAGGGGTCTGTAGGGACACCGCTTTGTGCTGCAGTCCCCTCTCACTCCCCCCTGCATCCTACAACCGCTTCTATTTATCTGGAGGCACTAGGAAAATGAATACAAAGCCCACCAATCCCTGCTGATACTGATGCAGCAATGTGTTGAAGTTGTCATGAAAACATCTCTCTTGGTCGGAGGGTTTGATGATAAGTTGGTTCCTGTTTATACCAGTGCAAAATATTTTGTACAGAGTAGGCACTGGAGTGCACTAGCCGGACCGAGTGCATTCTGTAGAATGGAATTCTTCACCATGAGAAATTTTCCACTATGGTGAATCAACAACCCCAGCCAGTGACAGTTTTTATTTTTTCCTTTGCACGTTCCAGGATTCACCTTACGGGACTTACAGGCACCGCAGGCAAAATAAGCAGCATCAGCCAGCCAGGAAGTGATTTTAGCACAAAGGATTCAGACAACGACAAATGCATCTGCAAGTGTTCCCAGATGCTCACGGGAGGTAGGCAACTCTTCCTATTTGTGTTGGCGAGGAGCAACTGCAGAGCCTAGAAGGCTGGCCGTGTGGTGCTCAGATTGGCCTGGGGACAGTGGCCTTACTTTCATGAGAAGACATGCTAGCTGGATATCAGTACATTTTTTTTTCTCCTTTTGGCCCATGTGTGAAGTGAGAACATGACATGGAGCTGGAACTGTCACTAGGCCAACAGTGTGTTCTCAGGAATCTCTGGAGTGAGCCCGGGGAAATTAAGTGGATATGCGATATCCAGCAAGCTCTCCAGAGGCTGTGCTCATTGACCAGATGAAAGGGGGATGATTTAGCTCCATCTCACTTCATTTCTGTTTAATTGAACATCCGGTCAAGGACTTCTCAGCTATCTCTTTCTTGTCATGATTCTTTTTTTTTTTTTTTTCTTTTTCTTTTTCTGGTTTTTCGAGACAGGGTTTCTCTGCAGTTTTTTTAGAGCCTGTCCTGGAACTAGCTCTTGTAGACCAGGCTGGCCTCGAACTCACAGAGATCCGCCTGCCTCTGCCTCCCGAGTGCTGGGATTAAAGGCGTGCGCCACCACCGCCCGGCTTCTTGTCATGATTCTTATACATAGCAAATGATTACAACAGAGAGTGGGACGGGGAGAGCTCAGTGGGTAAGGGACCTGACACATAAACACGAAGACTGGTGCTCAGGTCTCTAGGATCCCTGGAAAAAGCGGAGTATATGGTGTGCTCCTGCAATCCTAGTGCGGGGGCTTGAATTCATGAGTTTCAGTTTGGTAAGAAACTCTAGCTCAGGTCTGGGAGATGGCTCAGCCCATAAGGTGCTTGCTGTCAACTGACAACCTAAGCTTGATTCCTGGGCCCCTCGTGGTGGAAGGTGAGAACTGCTTCTTCCAAGTCATTTCCTAATCGCCACAGCAATGCTGCGGCGCGACCCCACCATAAGTAAATAAAATTTAATTAAAAAATGAAAGGGTAGGTAGCTGCTAAGATAAGAAAAAGATCTAAGGTTGACTCCCATGTACTCGTCAGTCAAGAATCCTCTGTCAACAATAACAACAAAATTTATTTGCAAAAATGAAATGAAATTCAGAGCTTGAAATTCCACAGAAGAACTAGGACCCTGGAGTTCTTGGGAGAACAGAGTGGCCATTTGGTGGCATGAGTTGTCCCCATTGGTTGTAATTATTCAAAGGAAAGAATGCTACTGAACTGATTTCAGAAGAGGCTAGACGTTCTCACCTCGCTGCAACAATCCTCTTTAAAATCAATGACAGGGGCGGTGGGTTCTGGGGCTGTGACACACCTAATCCCAAGTCCTGCTGCCATTCCCACACTGAGACCTCTCTGGAGAGGCTGGCTGTTTCCAGACCACCCGTGTGCTGCTACTCCAGAGAGCAGGAGAACTGCTTCATAACCAAGGACACAATCTATTTATTTACCTAGTTCAAGATTTAGGGGCTGAGAATGGAGCTGGGGAGGAGGCAAGCAGCCAGGGAAGGAAAATGGGAGGTCTGGGCTGAAAAGAGGCCACTTTCCAAGCCATGGGCGGGCCCATGGGGAAGCTGGCCTGTGGAGGAGATACTGCAGGATAGGGGCATGGATGGTATCTGAAGGTTGAGGCAGATCTGTTACTGACACTTCTCCATCTTCCAAGGGTTTTGTACACAGAGTCTTCTTATAGACCTCCATTTATCAGAGTCACCAGCCAGGACTGTCTCCAGCCGGGAAACAGCTGCACTCCATAGGAAAAAAAAATTTTTAAGAGAAGCTGCCCTACTGTGTCCCACTTGCCCTGAGATAGCATCTTAGTTGGTATTTCATCTACATTCTTTACTATCAATTCTTGTCATTGTTTTCTGTATTTAAAGACAAACATGAACACTATCACATAATTTCATGTAATTAGTATCTTTCCCACATGAGGCTTAGAGATGAATTCAGATTAGCACATCATCCACATTACTGCTTCATATGCAAATCCTATCACCAACTATGCTCCTATTTGTGGGATCCAGAGTGACCATGAAGAAGGTCCTTGCTACTGCCTGACTCTCCCTTAGCACTTCACCTTAAAGTTTCTTTTTCCCTAGCTCCATGGAACACTGGGCACTTGGCTTCTATTCCAACCAAAACAATCTGATGGAGGGGAGTGGGAATCATTTGGTCCATCCTGCTGTTAAGACTCCTATACATATATACCTCCAGCTTCACCATGTTTTCACCTCACCAATGTAGTCATGGATGACAGACAGGCTTCTCACACAACACTGACCAACATTTCTCCATGTTGCAAGGCTTCTGCACAAAAGGAGCTAGAAAGTGTGTAAGAACACATGCAACAATGAAACTGTGACTGCATAGGTGTGAAGTGTGTGTCTGGGGAGTAACAAATCAGTGTGGCTCTTCTTACACTGTGAGGGTGTGTATGCACCTTCTTTGAAGCTGAAAACTGATGAGCACACCTGAGCCCTCCTCCCCGTGCTGACACAGGTGCCCCACCTACTCCTAATTCCTTCTGTTTCACTTTCACAGGATGGTGGTTTGATGCATGTGGTCCTTCCAACTTGAACGGACAGTACTATCCACAAAAGCAGAGCACAAATAAGTTCAATGGTATCAAGTGGTACTACTGGAAGGGGTCCGGCTACTCGCTCAAGGCCACAACCATGATGATTCGGCCGGCAGATTTCTAAATGCCTCCTATACTACCAGAGGAGTGTACTGTGTCCAAAGATTAACCCAAAGCACTGAGAGACACCAATGCACAGCAGTTCCTTCCCCACCAGGAGGTGCTTCCAGGGGTAGGAGGATCTGTGGGCGCCAGACTGAAGCACAACACTTAAGCCTGCACCAGGAACCAACTCAAGGCAACCCAAAGGCACTGCGGTCCAGAGAAACACCTGGGGAAGGTGGCGTTGAGGCTGAGAACCAGAGGGACAGCATGCAGACTGCCACAAGGAAGGACGTTATGTGAGAGTTCATCAGTTAATAACTGGAAAACAGAACTTAGAGAAGATAATCTTGGAATCACCTCCGAGCACGGCGTATAGATTGTAGGAATATGCAGCACAGCCGTCATGGTGACAGACTGTATCCCTTCACCACGGCAGCGAGTACTGAGATTCTCTAAGTGCCGGTTACAGGTTAATATCTGGAGAAGCACAGTGCATTGTTTTCCTCTTAGGTGCCTTACATTTTCATTCGAAAGCAACACATTTACCCATCTTCGATGGCTTAGTTTTTAATGGCTGGATATTACTTCCTACATGGTGAAAATGCCCACCTCTCTGGAATTACCACCAAGCGGGTGCCACGCTGGTGTATGTGGAGACTGTACTATTTTGTTTTCTGCCTGGCTGATAAATATGAAGGTATTTTTAGTAATTAAATATAACTTATTAGTTGAGGTGATTATGTTTAATTTTTATGATAACATTTACAGTTCTATTCTTTGGTGTCAAAAAAATCTGTACCTCATGACAAGTAAGATTGTTTTTAATGAAAAAAACAACAACACCACTGTTTCATGATGAAGAGACCTCACCGCTGATTAGTGTATTCTATCCCAAAGATCTGCTCCCTAGTTTAAGAAGATATGTTTTAGAAAATGAAACTAAGTCTTGATTTTTGTGGTTGAGGGAAACCATCCCACTTCAGACAAAACCGAAGAAGTGTTTGAGAATGCAAAATCAAACTGTCCTGCTCATAGTATCACCAGAAGCTTCTAGAAAAAGCTTCAGAACACAACTTGATGCTTGGAACTGTTAAACCCTAATTCCTCCTGTCCTAACGTCTCGGAAGCTTGCAGAGTGCTGTCTCTATCAATGAGCACCTGCGCAGAGCAATGAGATGCAATCTCTCAGGTACCTTCCTTACCTATCCATCTGCCCTTCTCTGTGTCCAGATTTGGTTTGGTTTGGTTTTTTTACATTTCTCTAACCCCATGGTTCTCAAACTTCCCAATCCTGTGGTCCTTTAATACAGTTCCTTATATTTTGGTGACCCCCACAACCTAAAATTATTTCATTGCTACTTTGTAACTTTTGCTATGGTTATGAATCCGATTTGATATGCAGGATATCTGATAAGCTAACCCCAAGGGGTTGTGACCCACAGGTTGAGAAACACTGCTCATTTTCTTTCAGGCAGCCTTGGTGATAGAAACCCTCACACACTGCTCTGTGCTCCAGTCAATACGCAGACTTGGGTGGCCAAGGCACCCTCTCTTCTGCCATGCTTCATTTCCTACCAACTAACTCCAGAGTAAAGATCCATCCCCTGCTTTTTTTTTCTTTTTTCTTTTTTTTTTAGTTTTTCGAGACAGGGTTTCTCTGCAGCTTTTTTAGAGCCTGTCCTGGAACTAGCTCTTGTAGACCAGGCTGGCCTCGAACTCACAGAGATCCGCCTGCCTCTGCCTCCCGAGTGCTGGGATTAAAGGCGTGCGCCACCACCGCCCGGCCATCCCCTGCTTTTTGACCGCTGTTTCTATGATTACATTTAGGGAACACCGACGGGGCCAATATGGCTCTGTACCCAGTTAAAACATCTGACATCAGAACACCATCGCACAGCTTCAGACAGCGGTAAGGTTCCTGAGGGACCACAATGGCAGGAAGTGAGGTGGTAGAGCAATGGCCCAGGGGCCCAGAAACAGCACTCTCAGGAAGGCAGGAAGAGGAGCTCCAAAGGCAGGCCTCCCGTGCGACTCAGAATCACACTCTCTCAGGTCAGAGAATGGACGGGAGGAATTCACGCTTCACGTTATACTGCGGCTCCTTACACAGTATTTTAAACAAACAAACTTACTGGGAAGAATATTTTTTTTTAGTTAAGAAAACATTTACCAAGTTAAAAGGAAATCAAAACAGTAATCTCAAAACGAACACAAAGCAACGCAGCAGCTGGATGGCTGAGCGTGGGGCAGAGTTCAGCTTCCCGCTGGCCCCGCACAGGGCTGCGGGGACAGCTACGGAAGAGCACGGGGACAGCCAGACGGCCACCGCCTTTCAGAGACTCATCTTTCCAAACAATAAACTGTCCCAAACCAGACAACATGTTTGGGAACAAAAGCCAACTTCTGTATAACCCTGTTTCCAGTCCAACCTTAATTATCAGAGAAGTCAGAATTTAATTGGCAATTGTTTAGAATACTTAAGCATCCATAAAGGTGGAATTTAGAACAAACCTCAGACTAAGACCACATCACAATGCTGGCAGGCCACGATTTTTATACCTGTCAATTGTATCTGTATTAGCATTAGTTTTAAGAGTTGTCTTTTATTTTTAAAGTTTGTTTTCTAGAGTCCCACAGGCTTTCATAATTAAATTATTTTTTTTCTTTTTTCTTTTGGAGAAAGGTCTTACCTTATAGCCCAGGTTAGCAATGAACGTGCAGCAACCCACCCAGTTCAGTTTCCCGAATCTGGACTGTCAGCATAAGTGAACAAGCCTTTCCAAGGTGACATTTCTCATTGCGCTTTACAAGTGTTCCCATGTGAGCTCACAATCAGTGAACAGAGGCACTCATTTCCAGGGCCACATCCTTTTAGTCTGAGCGAGACCACCCTTAACCCTTAACCTAAGACATGGCGTTTCCTAAGATCAACACACTGCATCTCCCACCACCGCACAGTGCTGACTCACCGGAGCTGCAGGGAAGGACTGAGAGAGTTCAAAGGGCTCCTCAGAAATCCAGTGACCCAATTCTAAAGACCACAGCACCTACAAGGGACACAACACACAGGGAACATTAGTCACAGGTTGATTTGACTGTTGGGGGGCAGGTCAAAGTCACTTTGATTAGAACAAAAACAAAGTCCCCTGAAAGCCTAACAAAGACGAACACTGCAGGCCTGAAACCCAGTCACCCAAATACTAGGGTGCTTTGGGAAGCTTCATGCTACCTACCTGTTACAGTCATTAACAAACACATATTAAAAAACCATCTTGCTATGTTTGGAAATGGGGGCCAGTACCCAGCTTCTGCTGCTGAGCTAAGATACCCACAGAAGCAACATAAGAAGCAGAGAGGTTATGGAGGCTCACAATTCAAGGGCACAGTCCTTCATGGTAGGGAAATCAAGGTGGCAGAGCTTAGGTACTGGGCACACTGCACCCAAAGTCAGGGAGCAGGATGAATGCCAAATGCATGATCTTAGCTTGATTCTCCTTTTTATGTGGTATAGGGCTCAAGTTTAGGGCATAGTGTTGCCCTGGGTTAGGCTGGGTTTGATCACTCAATGAACCGAATAAAGAACATCTCACACAGGCACAGAGACTTATCTGAATAGGATAATCCTCACAAGTGTGCCTAAAGAACATCTCACACAGGCACAGACAGAGACTTATTTGAATAGGATAGTCCTCACAAGTGTGCCTAAAGAACGTCTCACACAGGCACAGACAGAGACTTATCTAGATAGGATAATCCTCACAAGTGTGCCTAAGGTTGGTCTCCTAGGTCATTGTGTATCCTGTTAACTGACAAAACTAATCCAGTGTCTCAGTGAAACCAATATTTGAACACCATCCTGCTTTTCTATGAAATGCTGTGTGCTTTTAATTCATTTTCCTCTAGAATCTTCCATAAGCATCCTACGATTTTATGAATAAAAAAATAAAGTGAGGGCTGGGGCAATGAGTCAGTTGGTGAAGTGCATGCCGTACAAGCATAAAGACCTGATTTCCAGCAGCAGAAGCTGTACGAAGGGGGCGTGAGGCGCATGTGTGCTGCTGGGCTGGGTGGGTGGTGCTCTGGAAAGGTGGTGGGGAGGACTGTGGATGATGGCTCAGCACATGGCAGAAACAAAAAACACAGGACCTGAGAGTCAGCGAGCATGTCTACAAGACAGGAGAAACAGCTATGAGGGTGCTGAGCGCAAGACAATAAATGAGAGTGGCGCACACCATGGGAAAGTAGCAGTGTGTTCACAGGAAACCTGCTCAAGGAAAATACCACATTTTCAGTTAGATCCCTGTGGTCACAGACATTTTGTCATTTAACTCCCTTTTTTGTTTTCTCCTAACTTTTACTGTCCAAGGGACACTGGAGGGAAGGAAGATAAGGGGAGAGGATAGGAGAGGAGGAGAGGAGGAGAGGGGAGGGGAGAGGAGGGGAAGGGAGGGAAGAGAGGGGAGAGGAGAAAGATCTTAATAAGTTCAATAACTGGGTTAAAAGCATTCATATTACACAGTGTTCCCCCGCTGCTCTCAGCTGTCCTGGGCTATGTGTCCTTTAGAGATATGCTATCAATACTGTGGGTCTCCACGACCTCACAGACTCAGCCCACATCAGGTCCATGTCAGCATGTGGCCTGCCGGGCTCCTGCGGTGGGGAGAGCGGTTCACCAGGGAGAGGCCAGGGCCGGCTGCAGAAATGCGTGTGGCACTCAAGTTCAAACTCAACCCACATTAAAATGTCAACTGAACCTAAACAACTTTGGAGGAATTCGTCCTCTCTGACTTTACTCCTTTCTAAATGTTAAGAAAATAAAATTGTAAGGTTACAGTGTGATTTTGTTAAGCAAATAGACAGAGAATAAGTATTTCATAGAGGGAGCAAAAAACGCTGATTTGATTTCATTAAAATCATAGAACCAGAGATACAGGAAAAACTGTGTGGTTTATCCCATTCTATAGGCAAATCCTTTTCTTTAGTTCAGTGCAAGATTCAAAATGTGAGAATTCTGTGTTTCAGGATTCCAGGTAGGCTTGTGAAATCATCTAACCCAACCCCACATATTTCTCAGAAAATACTGAGTAAGACAAAAATAACTGAAAAATTATATGCAACAAGGAGTGGGGTTGTATGCAAGTGATCAAATATTATTTGTATATAAATCTTGTAGGGAATTATCTCCAGGATCCACCTCAACAAAAGCTCTACGTCATGCCATCAACACTGGCACATTTGATATTAGACACTTTAGATAACAGAAATGACAGTGCTGATATCTGGTCATCACTCATAAAGTCCAAACTTTGCTGATGAACTTAACGGAGGAACCATTTTCTTGCTTTATTTTTAGATATACCTAGATGACATCCCATCATGGAGGGCTATGCAATTCACTCAACTACTCTGTGTACCAAGTTTCCTCTTCTTTTTAAAAATCTATCTAGGGCCTGGAGAGATGGCTCAGAGGTTAAGAGCAGTGACTGTTTTTCCAGAGGTTCTGAGTTCAATTCCCAGCAACCACATGGTAGCTCACCACCATCTGTAATGAGATCTGGTGCCCTCTTCTGGCCTGCAGGGATATGTGCAGGAAGAACCCAGTATACCTAATTAATAAATAAACCTTTAAAAAAAAAAAAAAAAAAAAAAAGGACAGGAATTGTTTTTTTTTTTTTTTAAAAAAAAAAAAAAAACACATATGGGTGTTTTGTCTGCATGTATATCTGTATACCTGAAGAGGCCACTGGATCCCATGGAACTACAGTTATGGATGGTTGTGAGCTGTCATGTGGGTGCTGGGACTCAAACCTCAGTCCTCTGGAAGAGCAGGCAGTGCTCTTAACCACTGAGTCATTCCTCCATGCCCTCCAAGTCTCTTCTTGTTGTACAGATTTCAAAAATTCTCGTGGGCAGTGTGAGGCTGCAGTTGGGGAAGCCAGAGAGTGGTGCTGTTATTAAATGCAAATGCAAATGACCGCTATACATTATGAAGAGAGAGCAGCTGAAATATGGCTGGTACAACAAAGTAAGCAGACTTTTAGTTCCACCAGGAACTGGAGGGGAGAAAGAGTGCACAGAAGAGACAGCATAGCCAAACTCTGGAAAATGCAGAGCAGCCAGATGAACAGTGGCTGACTGAGGAGGGCAGAAACAAGTGTCTGGAGAAGGAAGGTGACAAGAATATTTAAATCATTTTTTCAGAGTTCCAAAAGCTAGGGAATGTGGGAACAAGGGAACTGGAGGTAGAGAGCAATTCAAAGGAGTGACTCCTTTCCTGAAGTGAGAAGAGCGTGAAGGACACAGGGACGGCGTCCTTAGCAGGGGACAGGCAGTCTTTCTGGGGACGCTTACCCAGAGAAACAAACCAAACCAAACAGAAAAACTGAATTTGCCCTTACTCACCTTTCCACCCACAGGAGACGCTGGGCTCCAGCAGGCTGTATCAGCCCATTTTGTCCTCCCTGTGTCGGATATAGCTTTCCCCGATCATAGAGCAGCCACAGCAGGGACAATTAGATGAAAGGGGGGAAAAGGGAGGTGGGGGGGAGAGCACGAACAGAACGTTTGCCTGTGAGCCTGAGTTCTGAGAGAGGCAGAACAACCAAGGGATTCACCTAGATACTGGAACTGAAAGGTACTCTGATGGTAGATGTAACTGAGAGAAGAATCTTACTTAGAACACATCTGCAGGACTCAGGGAAGGACACTGGCAGTCCAAGCATTAGTCATCAATTCAAGAAAATTAGGAAATTTCCAGAAATCCTGTGGATCCTAGTATATTAGTCAACCTAGTAGCCACGGTGTGCAAATGATGCTTGTAAACCCGTGTGTCTGCAGACCCACACACAAGTGTGAGCACTACGGTCAGAGGACACCTGCTGGTCCTGGGGACCAAGCTAAAACATTTATAATATTGTTAACAGTTTAAATATCTCAACAAAAAATTCTTTACTCACAAAATATTTCTTAAGCAGAGACCCTAAGTGAAGCTTCCTTAGTTTAATTTTCGGTATCTCAAAAAATGTTCTTAAAGAAGAAAATAATAGCAAGTTATTTTAATTAAAAGTGATGGTAGATGGCTTGGACTTACAAAAAAAAAACAATCTGTAAGAGAGACTTTCTTAGGTTGGGCTTGAGAAAGCAAATGGTTCCAATCAGTAATGATTAAGTGTTGACATGAAATACAACATGAAGTTGATTCAACTCACTCAACAGCACTGCTGTAGATCATGCTGAAACATTTACAAATAGCCACTTTGGATGAACAAACTTACTGTAACTGTACTATAAAAACTGAGTTTCCTCCAGAGTTCCAGATGACCAGCCTCCCTGGGCTCTGTGCTGGAGCCTGTTTAGAGAGAACAGATCTCCAGCTATTCTGTTAAAAAGTCAACTTCATGGGTTGAGGATGGAGCCCTAGTTGACGGACTACTTGCCTAGGCAGCAAGCAGGGAAGTCCGAGTGCTTGATCCCCAGCGTGACATGAACAGGCGTGCTGACAGTAATCTATGAGTTCAGGAGCTGGAGATAGGATGATCAGAAGTTAAGGTCATTGCCAGTACAAAGGGAGCAGAAAGCTAACCTGAGAGACCCTGTCTCAGAACAAAATAAAATTCAGCAGCAATTGGCAATATGAGCTGCTTTAGGGTCCTAGGAAGAAAGAAGGAAGAGAGGGTCCTTGCCGACTGGAGAAAACAACAGGTAACCATCTGCCTACCCATTTTCCCCTTCAATTGTGGTTTAAGAGATGGAAGCATGTTTAGTATTTTCAAGGACAACAGAAGTAACTTATTAAACTGTTATTTGCTGCCAGGCAGTGGTGGCACACGCCTTTAATCCCAGCACCTGGGAGGCAGAGGCAGGCAGATCTTTGTGAGTTTGAGGTCAGCCTGATCTTCAGAGTGAGTTTTAGAACAGTCAGGACTACACAGAGAAACCTTTTCTTGAAAAACAAAAACAAACTAACAAAAACACCACAAAAAAAACAAAATGTCATTTTATAAAATCCTACATTTCAAATTATAAAAACCTCCCTGCCAGATACCATAGAGTCTCAGTCTCGATGATTAGGGTGATTTTTCTCAAACAACCAAAGTTAGAATTTGGACTACATACTTCATTTTGGCTGCTTCAGGGTAATAAATAAAGTTTGTGATTCTTCCCCAAGCCGGCAGTGTAAAGAACTGATTAAACACAGAAGACAGACCGCCTGGTACAAAGGGCAGGCTAGTTAATCCTTCACATATATAATATGTATCATCCATCTCTACCAACTGAAGAGTAACCAGGCAGTGAGGGAAACAGTGTGACAATGTAGTTATTTGTAGGAACACTAAACTTCAGGACAGAGGCAGAGGGAAGTGGGAAGAAAAAGGAGTGAGGGAGGGGGGAGAGAAGGAGAGGAGAGAGATAGACCAACAGTTGAATTCTAATGACAAAGTAAATGGTTACTTATGTCCCATACACTTTGGAGCCAGAAAACAGGAGGTCTAGTCTTCTAAAGAACCCAGCTTGAACGGGCAAAGTTTCAAGGCAATAATATTTGTTCCAAAATAAGCTATCCCCCTGTATTTCCACCAGATCTTGCAACACCAAGAAATGCTTCCTATAATTACATAAAGTTATTTTTAAAGGTACAAGCAAGCACATTTAGAGGTGTAGTGCCTGCCACACTGCAATGATTTTTCAGGTAAAATTTTTAGTGGTAGCAAATGTTTCCAAATACAGTTAACTAAAGTGTGCCATTTAATTTGTCCACAGTGTGCACTCACCCCTTTCCAGTTTCAAAGCCTTTTGAAAAAAAAGTTTTAGATAAATATAGTCAATATTCCCCTCATTTTAAAACTTTAGGCATATGAGTGCTTTGCCTACATATATATCTGTGCACCATGTGCATGTAATTCCCTAAGAAGCCAGAAGAAGGCATTAGATCCCCTGGAACTGGAGTTAGAGGTGGTTGTGAGCCATAATGTGGGTGTTAAGAATCAAATCTGGGACCTCTGGAAGAGCAGTCAGTGCTCTTAACAACTGAGCCATCCCTTCAGCACCTCCCTCCCTGCTTTAGTTTGAAGACAGAATTTCACTGTGTATTTATTAATGGCTGTCCTGTAACTTGCTATGTAGACCAGGTTGGCCTTAAATTCACAGAGTTCTCCTTTCCTTTACCTCTTGAGGGCTGGGATTAAAGGCATGAGTCACCTGGATCTAAACATAACAAGAGCCTGACTGTGCTTGCAGAGTCTTCCCCATTTTCTCTCCAGCTCTGTCCTGATAATGACTGATGGGAGCTCATCTCCATGAAATCATCTATGACAGAGATATCACTAAAAAGCACCAGCAGGCACATGATCTCTTGTAAGGTTATCAAGGCTCACCTAAATCATGACTTTAATACCAGTTCCTGAAAGGTGTCAAAGCCCTTGCATAACAATGCTACATAATCATATTTGCTGACACTATGCAGATGGTCTTCTATCCTGCTATAGATTGCGAAATGAGGCTTGGATTGTCATTTCTTACCCAAGGCCACACATCTAGTAAGTGGCTTTTAGTAGGTTAGTATGAAACCCATGATCTTATCCATTTGCAGAAATACCATGTTAATGTTGAAGCTTGTTGATAATAAAAAGATGACTCCAAGGTTACCTTTGGAATTAATATGGGCCATAAATTACGGAAGTGTTGAATTCATATTCAAAACTCTCCAACTGTGAGCATGAATCCCCTTGATGATGAACAATTCACTAAGGGTATTCAAGTCACCATCTCACAGCTGCTTGTGCTGACCAACGGAATCGGCAGGTGGAAATCACGTGGGAAACAATGCCTCTGTGTAACTGCACCACGGGGAAACAGCTCATCTCCACCCCTAACATGTCCACTTAGTTTTTGAGCCTTCCAACCCAATGCCCAGTCACAGCGCTGGGCATAAGACTGTCTGTGAAGCCCACTGGACCAATGCCACCCCTGAATCAATGCTGCCTCTGGATCAATACCACCTGTGAATCATCAATGCCACCTACATCAGAATCTGAATTTCAAGCAGCTTTTCTGTTTGTCTGTATCTGTACTTTTTCACTGCTGTGACAAACACCATGACCAAGATGACACCGCGTGTACATGATCTTAGAGTTCCAGAGGGTGAGAGTTTATGATGGTGGGGAAGAAAAGGCATAATGGCAGGCAGCTAGAGCAGCATCTGGGAACTCACATCTTGATGTACAAGCAAGAGTCAGAGAGAGCTAACTGGGGATGCTGGAGTGTTCTGAAAACCACCCCCAGTGACATACTTCATCTAACAAGGCTATACCTTCCAATCCTTTCCAAACAGTCCCACCCACTGTGGGACAAATATTAGTTTGGGAGCCCAAACCCATGAGAGCCATTCTCATTCAATCCAGCACATTCCACTCCCTGGCTTCCAAAGGCCCATGACCATATCATAATGCAAAATGCATTTAGTTCAACTTCAAAACTCCCCATAGTCTCAATGACAGACAATCAAGTCAATCTCTCAGCTGCAAGCTCCTGTAAAATCAAAAGGCATATCTCTACTTCCAACAATGACACCGAATATACATCGCCATTCCAAAAGGGAGAAAAGGAGGCATAATGAGGAAATACTGGACCAAGGCAAGAACAAAGCCCAGCAGGGAAAACTCCAAATCCTATAGCTCTGTGTCAGAAGCTAAAGGGATTAGATGGCTCTGCTCTTCCAGCTTTGCTAACTGCAAGACACTTCTCTCTCTTGGGCTGGTTCTCCCCCCTGTCTGTAGCTCTCTTTAGCAGTGCTGGGAATAAGGGCATGGTTTTGGCACAGCTAACATCTTGGGGATCTCAGTGGTTTCCCTTAACCTAGAAAGAAGACTCCACAACCCCTTTATTCTTTATCCTTCATGGCTCTGAAGTCAGAAGCACCGGGATGACACTGGCAAGTTTGGCTGCCTTTGTAGGATGGAGCCTGGCTTCCTTGAACCACATCTGTAGCGGTTCCCTTTGCTTTTTAGGAGCAGAGAATTCCTTAGGCCTTTACACAAGTTGGGAGCTTGGCTGGGTGGGGTCTTGTACTGAGGGGACCACTCCTTTATTCCACCTTATATCAGGCCTTTCTTTATCTCTTTCATTATAAGCCTTGTCTTCAACATTAAACTTCCAGATGCTCTTTTTCTCCTAAAACTGTACATTTTGTATGCATTTCTGCCACACTTGGTCTTTTTCATTGTAGGTGTGCACAATAACTACACCACAGGGTCAATATTTGACTGTCTTGAAATCTCCAAGAAACTCAGTCTATTATTTGTCAGTTCAGTCTTAGGACAAGGGTAGAAAGTTGCACTCTTTACCAAAGTATCACAAGAATGGTCTCTAGCCCAGCTGCTAATACTGCTCCCCTCAGAAACACCTGAGCTAAACCTCCGCAGTCGGCATTTTTCTCAGCACTGATGGCACATTAAGCACCTCTTACGGTGCTCAACTATTCTAGTCCAAAGCAACAAAGTGCTTGTCATCATTGTTGTCTTCGTCTTTTATTATTATTGTTGTTGTTGTTAAAGACAGGGCTTCTCTGTGTAGCCCTGGCTGCCCTGGAACTCACTCTGTAGACCAGGCTGGCCTAGAACTCAGAGATCCGCCTGTCTCTGCTCCTGAGTGTTGGGATTACAGGCATATGACTCACTGCCCAGCTATCCACCCTCTTCCCCAAAGTCTTCTACATTCCTCCAAATAAAAGCATGACCATACCTGTCACATAAATACTCCACTTCTGGTACTAACTTCTATTGCTGTCATAAAACACCATGCCCAATAGAAGGAAGGGTGTATTTGGGGATTGCAGTTCCAGAAGAATAGGAGTATATCACCATCATGGTAGGTAGTGTGGCAAGCAGGCATGGTGTTGAGGCAGCTGCTGAGAGCTTACATCCTTATCCATAAACAGGAAGCAGAGTGAGACCCATGGGAAATGGTGTTAGTCTTGAAACCTCAAAGCTTTCCCTCTAGTGACGCAATTCCTCTAACATGGCCACACCTCCTAATCTTTCCAAACATTTCCACCAATTGGGGACCAAGTATTCAAACATGAGTCTACAGCTAATTTTCATCTGAACCACCACACTGTCATATACAAAAAAAATCACAAAAAATGAAGTTTAATGATATTTAAAATTGAGAATATAAGCAATTAATCATCAAAAATAAACAACTCTTTTCCTGTTAAAAAGATATTAATAGGCAGACTAGATTCCAGATGGTGAGAAGAAAACAATTTGCATATTGACAGATAAGCTTTTTTATGTGTGTCTTAGGGCTGCTATTGCTATGATGACACACCATGACTGAAAGAAAGTTGGAGAGGAAAGGGTTTATTTGGTTCACATGTCCACATTGTAGTCCATCACTGAAAGAAGTCAGGACAGGAATGCAAGCAGGGCAGGAACCTGGACGCAGAAGCTGATGCCAAAGTCATGGAGGATTGCTGCTTACTGGCTTGCTCCTCATCACTTTCTCAGCCTGCTTTCTTACAGGACCTAGACCAGCACAGGAATGGCACCACCACAATGGGCTGGGCCCTCCCCAATCAATAACCAATTAAGAAAAGGCCCTTTGGGGCTGGAGAGGTGGCTTAGCAGTAAAGAGCATTGGCTGCTCTTCCAGAGGACCCAGGTCCAATACTGAGCACCCACATGGCATCTTACAAATGTCTGTAATTGCAGTTCCAGAGGCTCTGACACCTTCACACCAATGCACATAAAATAAATTTAAATAAATTATTTAAAAAGGAAAATACCCTTTGGACATATTTTAGGGGGCATTTTCTCTATTCAAGTGCGCTCCATTCAGATAACTCTAGCTATATCAGGGTGACATAAAACTAGCAGCACAGAATGTGGGACTTTCTGAAACAGGGTCTCACTATGTTGTCTGAGCTGCACTCAGAGTTAAGCTCCTCCTGCTCTGACGTCTGCATGCAGGGATTTCAGGTGTGTACAACCATGTCCGGATATCTCTGCACATCCCTTACCAGCTCACAAGGGCTGAGCTCGATCACATGGAGCATTTGGACTAGATCTGATCAGCTTGGATTTTACCCAGTCCTTTCCAGGTCACTAAAATTAAAATGAGGTACTCTGAGATCCTAAGACTAAACTGCTCAGTCATAGTCACTTTTAAAATAAGCTAAAGCTGTGACCAGGGTGACCCAGCATTTCACCACTGGACTTGGATGTCAAATCCAAACATCTTTATAAATAGCATGAGCACGTACTTTCCTTATCAGAATAAAAACAATGAAATAACTATAACAAATTCCAATGTAACTAAAATAAATAGCAGAAACATCACTTCACAGTATGAAACAAGAGCACAAGATACTATGACCAAGTAGACAAATCTTTGAATGCTACGGTTACTAAGGGAAACACTGGATTTTATACTACTTTTAAAAAATGAGCACCAAGTCACAACCTTTACTCCATCAGAGGTAAAGAGAAATTCTCTCACTTATAAAAACAAGCACTGGGTTCCATGTTTGACTGAGTGCCAGAGAGAATCTGACTACCTTTATGTTACCTGACAAAAGTACTCTTTATGGGGCTTGTGAGGTGTGACTTGATGGGAGAATACTTGCCTGGCGTGTGTAAGGTCTTGTGAAAAGAAGGAAGGGGTGAGGGAAGAAGGACTGAGAAGTCAGTGTCCTGCTACAATAAAGAATACCAGAACGTCTGGAGTACTCCATAAACAAAACACAACACACAAACACCACCATCAGTGAAATCCACTGTATGCATGCTCTTCTTCTTTGTTCTGTTGTTACTCAACACAGCTCAAGGGAAAATGACTCCTGTGGCATTGAGTGATGCTGTCTTGGCTTGCTTAGGATCTGAGATGTGGCACTCTGTGGAGGCTTGAGGAGGAAGAGCAGGCCACACTGAGGACAGAGCCCTGCACTCTCCTGCACTGATGATCTGCATGGGTTGTGTACGGCCTGAGATGGTCAGAAGTTGATAGACGTTTAGGTATGCAGAATGTTAATATTCTAGCAGAGATATACTGCAAGCTGTTAATTCAATTTCAGTGAACAAGCTCACACTGAATGTATCCTTCTCATTCTCTGGCAAAAGGAAGCCCAAGATGTTGTTTTTAGTTTAGTTTTGTAGTTTTTCTAAGTGGACTGTAAGGATCAGACATAAAATGTATTGTACAGTAAAATGAGGGAGGTTGTCAACTACAGTTTTAAAAACAGTACAAATGTCTTGAAAACCAAGTGTTTCTTCTACCAGCACCCTCAAGCTGAGTCGGCACTCAAGTCTCAACCACAAAGGTACTTGAGAGCGGACTAGCACAGTTCAAGGACAACGCTCCCTGGCAATCTACTTTCACTTGGGGATAAAGTTCAGAAACCCTGAAAGTGTGGACAGCCGACAGCATCCCAGTGTCATTGGCAAGGATCTGAATGTCAGATGGCTAGAGGCAGCTGTTGGAAAGTTCCAGTTAAATCAAATTACGGGTGAATTTTCCAATGTGTGCCAATGAATAAAATATTCCAAGCTATTAACAAAAGTAAGACTGATCGAGTCATCAGAAATTGGGCTGGAGGTATAGCTCAGTGCTCCAGAGCAAGCACACAGCCAGGGTTAAATACTCAGTACAACGGAAGGGAAGGGAGGGAGGGAGGGAGGGAGAGGTAAGAAATCATCTCTGAACCTGCAACGAAGAGCAGACATGAAAAGAGAGCACTGCATCTTCTGGAACTGGAGTTACAGAAGGTTATGCGACACCATGGGGGGGGGGGGGCTGGAAACTTAGCCCAGGTCCTCTGCGAGAGTGGCCAGTTCTCCTAATGCAGAACCATCTCCACTCACTGAAGGATTTTCTAAGAGTGAGTGCTGAACTTGGATTTCAGTTATAGGTGATGTCCCAGAGATCTCAATCATAATGAGAGATAACCAAGCCCCAGATGTAAATCCGGCATCAGTGGCTTTTAGTGAAAATGAAGCATAAGAAAGCAGTGTGGTCCCTATGTCTATGATACAGTCAAAGGGACAGGGACAAGCTGAGTGAAACTGAGTGCCTCCACTTACCAACTGTTGGTCTAATTCGTTGAGACTATTTGCCCAATACAGAAACATGTACTTTAAGCCTAACTGTAACCAGGGGTTATTTTCATGAAATAATAAAGTGGGTGTGTTTACAATGTGCAGTAACATGTCCTTCCTGATCCCTCACTTCTCCTAGGAGCTAGCCCAGCCTAGGCCTTATTCCTCCCCTGGGTCTTCATTGCACAGTCGTTCCATGACGCTAAACCTCCCTCTCATTCTCTCTCTCTCTGTCTCTCTCTCTCCTTGAATACCTGATAGGAGAGAGATACCAGCATAATATGTATAATTCAGAGTTTTCTATTGTACCCACTACATTGGTCTGTCCACGCTTTTCTCCCTCGCTATCCCCATGGTGACTATCACCATGTTGTTTCAGTAAAATTGTAAGAGTCACTTTGTTCCCTCTACTCCCTCATATAACACACTGTCAGATCTGTGGCATCCAGTCAGCTGCAGACCAGCTTTCTACACTCTACCGGTACTATGGGTGCCTTGTCATGGCCAAAGCTCTCTATCCACAATCTGTGCTATAACTCCCCTTGTCATGGCCATGGGCATTTCTCTCTGGATCATTCTACCTGCCTGCTGCTGGTGGCTTTGTTTCTGCTCTAACCTCCCTGAAACCCATTCAGGGCATAGGACAGACACACAAAAGCCTCCCATTTCCTAGCTGGAATAGTTCCCATCCTTCTGCAGTGACCTATGAAGCTACACTTGGTTCTAGATCACCTTAAAGAAAAGGCCATGATGGTACAGCTTTTCTCATGATGAAGCCTGTGGTAGTGGTTCATGGTGTCTTCTCTCTGAAACACTATGGCTCTGACTCCAAAGGCCACCACTTGTCCCTCCCAGATACGTTTTTTCACTGTTCTCATCAAGGTAAATGCCAAGGACCTCATTTTCCAGGGGAATCATGTAGCTGTTTTTTAATCTGTTCTCAATCATGGGCAGTTTGTGCCTCCAGTGTGGGAAAAGGACTCTAGGATCCCGCCAGAGGGACAAAAAGATGACAGAGGATTAGGGAAGGGCTCCAGACAGAATCCTTATTGTAGTGGTCCATGGCCAGTTCCCTGTAGAAAAAGTGTGTGGGCACAGCACAGGGACAGAAACAGACGGACTCTACAGTTTTACCTTGGTAGAGAAAAATCTATATAATTTCATGGTGAAAATCTGCAAGTCAAGGATGTGCTCAGATAAATGATCATTGCCTTGGAACAAGGCCTTTCCAAATACTGCTTCAAAGACCCATGTTTGAGACCCAGATAAGCCATTCTGCATTGTGTTTTCATCTGGGTACATTTTTAAAAATGCAGTTTCTACACTGCAAAACACTCTGCAGGGCCCTGTGAGCTGGCACATGCGAAGTTCTCTGCAGCCTGCAGTCCTTCATGCTGTAACCCAAGGCAGGGATGAAGTCTCTCTGGAGTGAAGCCTGTGAAAGCTCAAGGGTCCAGAACCACTCAGGCAGATCCCTGGGAACTTGACATCTCTGCCTGCCAGGTGTGGCCAGACTAAGCCAAGACTGCGTGCATAGCTGGAGGAGCTAGGCAAACAGAAGGAAGGCAAACTCTGGATGCAGATGTGATAGAGCAAGAGCAATTTGCTTAGCCATCCATCCTTAGAACTTATCAATGTAAGGCTCAAGAAGAGAGGGTATCCATGATGCCTCATTCTGAATAGTCTGTCTTCTGAAGGGAGAATAAATACTGAGCAAGCAGAAGGCAGACCTGGTTCTGGGAGCACCCAGCTTTGGTTCCAGGATGAGTAGCAGTGAAGTAAGTGTTATGAAGTGAGAGACTCAGACAGACGAGAGGCAGGTTTTGTTCTGGAGCATTTTGATTCTATCCTAGATACCAGTAAACCAAGGGGAGAGAGAGCCCCAACTTGATCACATCATTCCAAGGTAGAGGCTCATTCCATCCTTTCTGAACCAGAAAGCACTTGATTATTTACTCTAAGTTCCTTGAAAATTTGTAGGAATATTTGGATTTATAGCTGATTTAACATTTATAACCTTTTATCAAGCTTTGTTTGTGAACTGTTTAGAGCTGGCATCTTAAAATATGAGATAGGCTGAATTCTCCATGGCTGCCAGTCTGCTTCTGACTAGAGACAGAACTAGAGAAGGGAAGGACTGGGTCACAGGACACTCCGCTAGCTGTCAGAGACCACAGGCAGGTGAGAAGGCTTCAGAGAACAGCAAGCAAGGCACAAGGTGAGGAGAATGTTCACATCAGCTCAGTTTCTGGTGGGTTACTCCTGTTCTCCCACGTACAGGAACCAGGGCAGTACCAGCCATGGTTTTCTCTCTTACTTATATGCCAGACAATTCAGTCACGAACTCAGAGAAACATGGATTGTTGACTTTTCAGAAAACAGAGAGAGCACTGAGGAAATTAACTGCTTTGTGAGCACGCAGGAAATCATTAGCAAAGTTCTCAAATAGAAAAATAATGGAAGACTAGGCAAAAATTCACACTGAACTGTGTTACAAAATCACCAGGAGCTTTTGTGACGAACTGGTGAGAGGCAGCCATCTGACTTTGAAGGACGGCAACAGTGGTCTTCCACAGAGATTTCCTGAGAACTATACAAACCCTGAAATAAAAACATTCTCAGAAATGTTTTCCTTGGAGCTAAGTCTCTGATGCTAGCCAAAGAGAATATTTTAAGAATCCCCCGACTACACAGGAGATGGAGTTAGAGGAAAGCCCATGGAGGGTGAGGACTTCTGACAGCAAGGTCCACGCCATCTTTCAGGATAGAATATGAAAACTCATATGAACATGAAGGGAAGTCGCAACCTGTGGAGGCTGTAATGTTATCTATGTCTATATGCTGCCTGGAAATGCAAATTAAGTTGTATGTTAAACTAGAAATTTTGGCCACTGATCTTCCTAATGGTGGCAACAACCATCTCTCTTAAATAAATTATGTTGGTATTGACTCCTTTTCAAAATTCAAGGAGGAAATCTAGGGAGATGGTTTGGTCAGTAAAGCATGGACCTTGCAAGGGTGAGGACCTGAATTTAGATTCCAGAACTCAAGTAAAACACTAGGTACAGTGGTGGTGCACATCTGTAATGCCAGTCACGGTGAGCCGGGAGGCAGAGATGGGCAGACCTCTGGAAGTTCATGGGTTGGAGAGTCTGACAACTTGGCAAGGCTCAAGGCCAATGAGAGACTCTGTCTCAAACAGAAGTTAGAAGGTATCTGGGGACAACACCTGAGGTGAACCCCACATATGCACCATGCATGCGTGCTCCTGTACCTACATGTGCAGTCATATGTGTGAACACATTAACGTAAGCAAAATGAAACAATGAAACAATATAAATGCAAGAAGGAAGGCTGTGCAAGAAGAGGTAACCCCTGCCTTGTTGAAGACTGGTATAACTAGAGAAAAAGGCCTGGTTAATTTCTAGACTTCTTCCTGAAGGTTAACCCTAGCAGTATCGATACGCATGTGCTGGTAGAGAAGGGAGATGCCGGCAGCTGTTACAATATGCAGAGTTCCCAGAACAGATATCGGCTTTTTGTGGCGGACTCACGTTTCCCACACAGTGCTGGGTTAGCTATTGCTGGCACTGCAATCGTTTGCATTTAGCCTAAGATTCGAGTCTCCAAAACAGTGTTGTCAAGATCTGAAGGGGCTGCCTGCGGTGATACAGTACTTAAAGGCTTGAAAGAAAGTTATTGTATCGGATTGGATATCAGGCCTCCTTTCATAGGAAGAAACACGTATCTGGTTCTGTTAACCAGGGCAAAAATCTATGGCTGGGAAGTCACAGGCCCTAGTGAGGAACTCACTACCGGCTTTAGGCTGGGTGTAGCCAAATGGGCATCTAAATACTTATGTCTTAGACTGGCTGCTGGCTGCCTGGCACAGAAAGGTAGTGGCTAATAAAGAAACTCGTAACTGAAGGTAATGGCCGCCGCTGAGAACTTAGCATCTACATCACCCTCTGCAAGGCCTAGGGGTCAGCATAGAAAAAGAGGGTACAAAGATTATGATAGCAGAATGATGAGAAGTAGTTCTATGATTCTGATTTCTTTATTTCATGCATTGTTTTTCCATATGACTATGGCGACAGTGGATAGTAACTGGAGTGGTTTGAATGAGAAAGGCCCCCACAGGCTCCTACGTGTGAACGCTTGTTAGTGGAACTGTTAGGGAAGGATTGGGTGGTGTGGCCTTGTTAGAGCAGGTGTGATCCTGGGGGTGACATGTGAACACGCTGAGAAGGGCTGCACCTTATCCTAACTGCCGTGGCAGCTGCTGAGTGGCTTTACCTAGCAAAGCAGCACCGCCAATGTTAAGAGTTGTTTTTAAATAACTTGGTTAGTTTCATGAAGAGTGATTTATTTAAACAGCCCTGATTTGAATGACCGTCTAAACATACTGAGTAACTGGAAAATCTGAGTGAGGAGCTGTCCTCTGGCACTGAAAGTGGTCTTTGTAACGTCCGGGACTCTAAGCACCTCAGGGCAAAGTAATGCAGCTTGTTTCTGGAATGATCTAGTTCTGGAGAAGGGGAGGTGATGTAAGGAGGAGGTGGAGATGAGCCTTGAGTTAGACACTGAAGACAAGAGACTTCTTGTAGGGGGAAGGTTATTCCAGAAGGATCACAGCCACTCAGGGTGGCAGTGATATCATTTTGGTAGCAAAACTATTTGACACTTGGGGAAGTGGGAGAATGGAGTTTCTGTTCCATGTTTGGAAGGTCCATGAAGTAGACAGAGTAGAGTTTAGGGGGCTGTATGTGATTAGTGAAGAACTGGCAGACACTGAGCAGAAGTGTGAGGGTTCTAATATCGTAAGGTACAAAGGGTATCTCATTTCCATTCCTCTGTCCTCTTGCCTGAGTCCAAATTGGGCAGGTCTAGCTTAACCTGAACTATAGGAGGATTTTTGACAGTTAAAGAATGTAGAAGGCACGGCGGGCTGTGTCCTGCTACCCGGCTAGCTTTATACCCGAAATAATTACATGGAAACTGTATGTATTTAAATATTGTTTGGTCCATTAGTTTTAGCCTCTTATCGGCTAACTCTCACATCTTGATTAACCCATTTCTAATAATCTATGTAGCACCACGAAGTGGTGGCTTACCAGGAAAGATCTTAACCTGCTTCCATCTCAGAGATGAGAGGCATGGCGACTGTCTGAGGCGTCTGTCTGACTCTGTTTTCTTTCTCCCACAGTTTTGTTCTGTCTACTCCGCCTACCTAATTTTCTGTCCTATTAAAGGGCCAAGGCAGTTTTTTATTAACCAATGAAAGTATCACACAGACAGATGACCCTCCTCCATCAACAGAAAACAAGCATTTTCCAGGAACTTGTGGACTGGTTCCCATCGGGCAAAGGAGTCACTTTGCTGACCTGCAGCAGAAGGGACAAATGGCTCTCTATTCACATGTACCTGTGGCTGCACAGCAAAGCCCGTGCTGGCCTGCAGGCTCCACCAGTCCCAACCCTAGTCTAATTCTTGCTCCAGCTACTGCCTCCCTCATAACCATGCCCCAGCCTCACTATTCCCACACTAACTCCCCTGCTTTCTCACTATGCTCTATTCTCAAGCATTTGCTATTCTCCCTTCTCGTGTAAATGCATAGCACTAGCCATGCCCAGTCGGTCTCTTTCTCTCTCTGCTCTAGACCCTTCCAGATGCCTCTGGATGTTCTCTCTTATCCACAATAAAAAACCTTAACTATACCTTGGAGCAGGGATGTTGGCAGTTCCTTTGCTGTGCCCCCTTACAGACAAGTGTCTTTTTGCAAGTTGACAGTGAGTGTTTCAAACTCTCATCCAGTCTCCCCTAGATGCCCAACTCTCAGAACAGACTAACACAGAATCAAGGATGGATACCTATATATGTAAAGAATACCCTTCTGGAGTCAGATAATGGTGGTGCACGGCTTTAGTCCCAGCACTCGGGAGGCAGAGGCAGGTGGATCTCTCTGTGAGTTCGAGGCTAGCCTGGTCTACAGAGTGAGTTCTGGGACAGCCAGGGCTACACATGGAAACCCTGTCTTGAAAAACAAAACAAAACAGATTACTTTTAATGTTTTGCACATCATAATTTTAAGCACACATCTAAGTCTTTTTGTAAGTTTTCCTGTGTGTGCACATGTGTGTAGATGCCAGAGGTTCCAGCTTGTGTCATTCCTCAGAAGCCACCCACCTTGTTTCCTGAGATTGCATTCCTCACTAGGACCCACCCATTAGGCTAGACCAGCGTAGGGATCTGCCTGTAGCTGCCTCCTCAGTGACAGAAAGGATTCCAATTTCACGCAGCACACCAGACTGTTCATGTAGGCCCTGGGATTTGAACCCAGGTCTTCATGTGCAGCAGGCACTTTAGCGATTGCAACTCTCCCCATCCCTCTTAAGCCTTTTGTGACAGAGAGTGGGGTTATGACACGGGAAAAAGACTTAGAGCCATTCTTAACAGTACATCTGCAGCTTGTTTTCACAGCATAATCCTACAGGATTAAATTAACCCAGTATTAATGTAGTACATTCTTGGGCGAGGAGAAAAGAGCATGGAGTCAACGCAACACAAGTAACCAATGTGCTGCTCCCATCAGCAGTGAGCTTATGGGCTTTGAAGTGACCCCTAGGCTGAGGATCAAAAGGAAAACACACTGACTGACAGACTATCACAATCTATCAATTATGAAAACGATGATACATTTTTAAAGACTGCCTTAAATGCACAGAAAATAATGTTAAGGATACATGCGTGCTTGGCGAAACATAACCAAATGGGATTAGACGAACATGTTTCATCCTAAGCAAATCCATCTGTGCAAACAATCTCTGGAGGGGTTTTTTCTTTTTGGCTTCTGAGCCATCAAGAGCATAGTTCACATCACTCCTTAGTCAAACACACAGCAACCCTCACTGGCATGTGAGAAAACCCAGTTTGTGTTTTCAGCCCAAGCCTGTTCTGATCTTATTTCCACTGGAGGCTGGGAGTTTACAAAGCACCCCCCCCCACATCCTCTAGGCTTAGCCTCACCACACTCTCTGAGCGCTCTCAGTGTGACTGCAGGAAGAACACCATCCCTGGCTCTCAGTGTGACTGCAGGAAGAACACCCTCCCTGGCTCTCTTCAGTGCATGTAAGCGCAGGCGTGGCTGCTTACTTCATCACCTCAGATCAAATGGATCTAGCATGCACCTCATTTAAAAGTAAGGGATGCGCGCAAGGCTTACCCATTCGTAAGAGAGAATCCAGCATCCCCGGGCAATCCCCATCAGCACGTTCAGGGTGCGGACAGACTTCCCCACCAGCACGTGGGTGGTGGACTCGCAGACCTCAGGTGTAAACGAGAAGCCTTTCAGGGTGTTTACCACCTGGATGATTAGCGTTTGCTTCCTGTGGACCAGAGAGTCAGCAGTCAGCCATCACGCTGTGTGTCCAATAGACAGAGGCTCAGAATCTGGCTTCATTTTAGCTACAGGGCTCGCACCTTGGTTTCTTTACAAGCAGGAACATGGGATTTGGGGAAGCAAGAACTTTCCAGATCTCAATTCCAAGCCCATGAGGCTACCCACGGTGTCTCCAGAGTCACACTGTACAGGGACACATGGGCATTGGAAGTCAGACCCCTGACACCAGTCTACTGCACACCATGCACTTTCATGCATTTCTGAGCAGTGTGTACATGTTCTTCTAAACTATGCATGTGTGTGCACATGAGCCATGATGTGTGTGGATGGCAGAGGACAGCTCGTGGGGGTCGGTTCCTTCCTTCTACCACAAGAGATCTAGGAATGAACACCAGGTCTGAAAGCGGAGCCTTTTTTCACAAGCACCCCACTAGCTCAGAACCTCAATTATTACTTGCTTATTTTACCTTGAAAATGTATTATTATTGGAGTGTCAAATGCAGTTTTTCCCATTAAAAGAAAAATAAGGGAAAAAAAGGACTCTAGTTGAATTATCTTTTTAATTCTCAAAGTTCGCTAGCATCTTTAACCTGTCATTCTCTTAATGGCTGGTGTGCCTTTCTATTTTGTTTTTCAAAATGTTCTTCTGGCATTCTAGCATCCTTACACAGGCCTTTAGTTCCAATCGGCCGCTTCTTTCTCTTCCAGTATCCATCACCCCTGCCCCAGCACTGTCTAAAAATCCCTAGTGAATCACAAGCTGTGAGAAAGGCCTTCTGGGCCAGGCTGTGGTCTCTGTCAGTGGAGACAGGAGCTTTCCTCCTCTCCTCTGGGGCAACACAACGGGTGGCCTGCAGTGACATCTCCTAGTGCTTGCTGGCTTCTGAGTGCTTCTCTCCTAGTGCTTATCTCGGGTAAATAGCCCCCCAAGAGCTCAGCCTCCCCCTGTGAGAAGGGCTGACCTTGCTCAACATCTAATCTTAGGGCTCCTCAGAGTGGGTGGAGATGGCCCCTCCACAACCGACCTGGAGACGCTGTGCTTGTTAGCATCTCAGAGAGGATTAAGTTTAGAACTTCTCTTCGGAATATCTGCTCTTGTCTGTTCCAAGCCTGGCAGTTCCAGCAGCTCATGAATGTGCTAATTGGGAACAACTGCCTTTTTACGGCCTTGCTAATCAACGGAGAATCAGACCATCCAAGGTCTCAAGATATATAAAATGTGTAAAATGAGAAGGGATCAGGGGACTGCACTGCCGAAAAGAAAGTTTTCTTTTTAAACCTTTTAATGAGAAAAATAACCGGCTGTCTTTTTTTTAACTTACAGAATAATCAAGGACTTTATCATGTTCATATTCAGTATTTCCAGAGTAGACTCTCTGAAGTGTTCATGGCACATCAAAGGTATTAATGACAGTAAGTGGGCTCCTCTTCTGTGATACACGGCACTTGGTGCTTCAAGTGTCAGTGCTTTTGTTTGCAGCCATGGGCAGGAAAAGGAGCCCACCACAAACGTGTTCTATGTGCACATGCTTCCTGCAGCATGTTTTCCCTGAAATGGCTCAGTGTTTTGATGAATGTCTTACAACCTCAAAACCTACAATTGATATAAAAAAAAAAAATGTGGTTTTCCTCTTTAAGCACAAATTTGAAAATCCGTTGCAAGGAATATAGTACTATATATTTTTGTTGGATGTTCTTTATTGTGCTAAATGTTTAAAGGAGATGATAAGAGCAAGCCAACAAGCCATTAACCCTTCCACGAGATGCAGAGATATCTGCCTTAGACCACATGGAGGAAGCTTTCTGCCATGGTGTTTCTTCAAGATCTGTAAGAAAATGTTTCAACCCACACTGCTCAGTTTATTGAACATTCATGGGGTGAGGGGTGGAAAAACAAAACCATTAGGAATTAAGCAAGCAAAGAGGACAGCAAAAATAAATAAATAAATAAATGAAATCTCTTAATGCTATGCAAAGGAACCAAAAAGCTTTTTGCACTCGACAGCCCACATTTAACTACATTTTCAATTTCCGATGATCTTCTAACCCCATACTAGTGATATCAAATAAAAGTGATCCAGTCCAGTTCTGTAAATGTCCTGAAGGCACGAAAACCTACAGTATATACAAGTGAAGGCTAAATTTTTATAATGAATAGAAAGTTATCAAAACAATGAGTACTTACTCAGATGGCATGCTTGTCATGACTAATGTTCTCATTGGCTAGAGATCGCAAAAGAGAAGAACAAAAAAAAGTCAAAAATATATGAAAAATTTCCCACAGAAATAAACTTTAATAAGCCTTTCGAACAGTTACATCACTTAAACACAAACATTTAAGCATATACACACACACACACACACACACACACACACACAGATACACACACACATATAATCTTATATTACTGGAAATAAAACCATCATGGCTGGGAAGGCAGAAGCTTGCAGCAGCTCAATGTGTATGAGCACTCAGGAAGCAGAGATAGATGAATGCTGGTGCCTAGCTTCCCAGCCACAATGGACTGTGTCTTCAAACTGTGGGCCTCATGATGAAAAGAACAGTAACTAAGCCACTCGTGCGTGTGTGTGTGTGTGTGTGTGTGTGTGTGCTGCAGAAAATGTAAATGTCATGGAAACAAACTTAAGATACATGAGTGCGCTACTCCTCCCCCCCCTCCACCACCACCAGAATTTGCTGATGTCTTTCAGCCCGTGTGTATTCCATGGGATTGTGTGAATTTTGCAACTGAAGTGAGGAGCCTTACTTGCTCTTAAATGGAGAAAACGAGGAGGGGAATACAACAGGCCTTCAAGGATGCGCCTGATACTAAGGGATGGGGCCCAGACACGTACACTTAGGGAACATGGAGACTGAAAATGCTGAGGGAAAATGAATCTAAAAGATACCCAGAGGAAGAGCTCTGAGGATGAGTTAAGCTAATAGAATACCACTTCCTTCTAGAATATCACACTGTTTCCTTTTTTGTACTTCTGATAATCTATATGGAATAATGATAGCACAGCTTTCTGATTGGCTCTAGACACACCCAACACTATTCTTGTTGTTCAGAGCATTGGGGACTGCAGACCCTCAGCCCCTGAATTTCCTATGACCCCTTGCCTGCTGGAGTAAACAACTTGTTCTCCTATGCTTGCAGCTGCTCTGAGCACGAGACCCTCATGAGTTCCTGATAGCAGGGTTTCTGGTGGGCTTGCAGTTGAAAAGTTCCGCGAGCTAGGGCATGGCCATTAGTCAGAAAGAGCCCTATATAAGCTGCCCTGGAACACAATAAAAGTGGCATTCTTGTTGCAAGGATGACCCATGTCTCTGTCTGTGTGTGTGTGTTTCAATCTCCAGCCCCTTGCCCGACTCGCAAACCATCGTGTGGTAGACAGGCGGCATGGTACAGGTGGACTGTACAGCAGAGACTATCCTTTAGTGTCATCTCTGACAGGGCGGGGGTTGGACAACCTAGGGAGCCATAGGCCAGGGGTGGGACAGCCCAGGGGCCACAACTGCAGGGAAGGAGCTGCCTCTAGCCTTCTGGAGCTGGGCAATTTGATGCCAGGCATCCCTGCCCCAACTCCCTGTCCCTCGTCCCCTGCCCACCACCACTTTTCTTTCTTCCTTCACAAGCTTGTTCTCTGAAGTGGCCACATGGGTTTAAATCCAGCCACGTCATCTCTGGAGTGGCCACATGGGTTTAAATCCAGCCACGTCATCTCTGGAGTGGCCACATGGGTTTAAATCCAGCCACGTCATCTCTGGAGTGGCCACATGGGTTTAAATCCAGCCACGTCATCTCTGGAGTGGCCACATGGGTTTAAATCCAGCCACGTCATCTCTGGAGTGGCCACATGGGTTTAAATCCAGCCACGTCATCTCTGGAGTGGCCACATGGGTTTAAATCCAGCCACGTCATCTCTGGAGTGGCCACATGGGTTTAAATCCAGCCATGTCATCTCTGGAGTGACCACATGGGTTTAAATCCAGCCATGTCATCTCTGGAGTGACCACATGGGTTTAAAAACCAGCGATGTCAGCACAAGGCTGGCGAATCCCAGCTTCCTATGTGTGTAGACTCTAACCTCCAGACTCTAGTGCTCTGCTGGCTTCATAGTTCTACGTGGAGGTCTAGCAAGGGTTTTCAATTTAATTTGATCAAAAACTAAACCACTGCACTAGCCAGACAATTAGGAAAGAAAAAGAAATAAAAGAGACCAAAACTGGAAAGCAGGTAGTAAAACTACTTCCACCCACAGATCGGATTTTACATGGGTTGTTTTTCTGGCTTTTTAATAAAAAGTACCCACAAGAACTAAATAAATTCAACAAGGCTTCAAGAAGTAAGATCAACACACAAAACCAGTTATTCTACAAATTAGCAGTGAACGATTGGAAAAGGGTATTAGGAAAACTGTTCCACTGACAACAGTATGAAAAGAATAACACAGAATAAATTCAATAGAGAAGGCACAATACTGTCTACTGAAAATGAAAAAAAAGCTGTTGAAGGTCAGGGGAGAAGGCTTGGTGGGTAAACGGCTTGCTGTACAAGTGTGAGGACTGGAGCTCCGATCTCTGGGAACCAAGCAAATACTGGATAGGCATTTGTAACCCCATTACTCAGAAGCCACAGGAGATGGTTACAGCAAGTTGGCTAGCTAGATTAGTTGAATCACCGAGCACTGGGTACAAATAAAAACCTTGACTTAACACATAAGGTGGAAACGGAGCAAGGAAGACACCTAATGTCAATCTCTGGCCTCCCCCTACAACTCAATTAAACAAACAAAAGGATCTCAAGGGCCGGAGAGATGATTCCTTGATTAAGAGCACTGGCTGCTCTTCGAAAGAACCCGTGTTTGCTTCCCAGCACCTACATGGCAGTTCACAACCAGCTGTAACTCCCATTCCAGGGGATCTGATGCCCTCTTCTGGCCTTCTAGGCCCCAAGCACATGTGTGTTACACAGAAATACATGCAGATAAAATACACATAAAGTATTTAAAAAAAGATCAAAACCTCAATTTAAAAACTACACAAGCAGCTCTAAGAGACAAGGTTCCAAAGAAAAGGAGCAAAGAAAAGTAAACAGAAAGATGCTGCACATCCCTAGTTACCAGGGAAACCACTACAGCCCATCGAGAGGGTACATCACATTCATCCTATCAGCAGTTTAAAACCAACACGATAGAAAACAACAAGCTTGATGGGAATGTGAAGAGGCTGCAGACTTGGATACAACTGGAGGGAACAGTCACAGCACACTGCTAATCTGGTCACGTAGGCTAGAGACTTGAAATATATCCAGTCTGACTCCTCCCATTAATCAAGGAACTCCTAAGAACATGACAGATATTGGCACCTGTACCTGTTAGAGATGAATGCAAAAAAAAAAAAAAAAAAAAAAAGAAGAAGAATGTTGATGGACGGAAAAATGGATAGTTGTATGGCAAAGTAAATACAGTCCCAAAAGCAAAAACTGCAAAACTCAAAGTCGAGAGAACTACAAAATCTGACTGCAATCTACAACAGCTAATCTTGATTGTCAACTAGATAGGTTTAGAGCCACCATGGAAATGAACCTCTGTTTGGCTGAGAGGCATTACCTGGATTAAGTTAGCTGAGGTGGGACCCATCCTAAATGTGAGCAATGCCAGCTGATGGGCTGGAGCCCTGGCTGAGCACCAGCGCCCAACTCTCTCTTTTCTGGGCTGTGGTTGACATTTGACCAGCTGTCCCTGACTCCTGTGACCTTGTCCGCCCCAACACAATGGACTTATTCTCAGACTGTGAACCCCAGTAAGTCGCTTTTGTTGAGCATCCTGTCATAGCAATAAGACAAGCAACTACTACATAATCAAATGATGTTTGTTTATAGCCATGCAGAGTCCACCCAGCAGAGGCTCAACTAATTCCCTTCTACCGGAGTTGGATGGAGTCTTCAATGTCCCACAAAAGCTTAAGTGCTGATGCTGGAGGCAGTGGGACCTTTAAGACATAGGCCCTAGTGACAGATCTTTAGGACAATGGGGAGAGGGGGTTCTTGAGTATGTGTATGTGAGGGGGGTTACAGGAGCACCCCACCCCCATGCTCACTTCTGTTTCCCTACTAAAAGATGAGCAGTTTTGCTCCACAATAAGCTCTTACTGTGATCTATCACCACAGGACAGAGCAACAGGGCCAGCTGATTCCTAAATTGTAAACGAAATAAATACTTCTTGAGAGAGCAGTCTCAGGTAGTTTGTTATAGTTAACTGCAGCTGACCAACACATTCAGCAAAAACACCAAAACCATTTCAGCATGCCTGACAATCGAAAATCGACTTCAAGGGCACGCTGAGGCCCACAGAGTGTGAGAGGCCTACAGCCATAACAAGGGTGGCTACCAAAGGAAAACCATGAACTCTAGCTGCCCAGAATATGTGCTTCCAAAGTGGCATCTGGGGGATTACAGTTTGGTGTTACAGACTGAACAAAGGATCAAGAAAAGGGTTTTAGCCAAACGTAGACCCAAGAGGGCAACCGGTCCCTAGGCATGGGTAAGAGACAGTCACTAACCAGGACAGGCTCTTTCCTAAGTCGCCATTGTTCTGGCATCAGGAGAGCAATGCAGAGCAGAGGGTAAGTGGAAGGTCGGAATTAGGTGGTGACTCACAGCACATGGCCTCTGGGACCATTACTTCTCTTCATCAATTTGCTTATTCTCCTTTGAGCAGGTGTAAGGGCTTTCTGGTTCCCTCACAAATTAATGTGTTGAATATTCATTTTATATTAGTGCAAGATTCATGTTTGTACCTTTAAAAATAATCTTTTCAGTTTAGAGAGTCTTCTGAAATACCCAGCAGACTCTGAAGGAGAACAGTGAGCTAAGCCAGTACAGGAAGGCACCACCCCAGTGTACTGCTCAAGGCCAAGCCTGAGAACCACACAGCAGAGCACTGTGGCCCATGGAGAAGCCCACAGAGCTCCCCAGGCAGCTCAGAGGCAGACACATCTTTCATGGGCTTTTTGAGGTTGAGTCCCTAGAACTTTGCTAACCATTTTTCTCATTTTCAATTTTGTTCTCTACTAGCTTTTGTTTTTATTTGGCTAGATAGATTGGTCCCTGCTAGGGAAAGCAATGTGTAGGAATTTGGTTGGTTGGTATGTTCATTTGATGCCCTACATAAATAGGATCTAGTTTCTTCTGAGGAAGAGGAAACAGGGGGCTAGCTTGTGAATTTATTTTTAACTGTTAAGTCACAGTAAACCAGGTCTGAGGATGCTATAATCTTATTTAGTGTGTAAGCTCAGCAAAAACCTAACTTAGTGGTAAACTTTGCAATAAATAGCAGAGTCCCAGCCAGGCACAGTGGCAGTCAATGGCAGATAAATGGGTGGATGATCAGGCCTTGTTCAGATGAGGCAAATGCCCCTGTCACACCCACCAAGCTGCTGCTGTTCCTTCTGATTTCTGCCTTCGAATGTTGCCTGCTTTGTGTCCCAGACTGGGTCTCTCTGAACCAGGCTGCCGGACTTACAAATTGCTCTTTGATTAAGTTCTATTCAGTTTACTCTGTAAATTAAGACTGCCTAAGATCTGAGAGTAAAACAGTCCCACTGGTCAGTCTTACAGACCAGGTTATAGAAATACACACCTTTAATCCCAGAAGCTACAATAACACGTACCTTTAAACCCAGTAGCCACAACGACTTACAACTTTAATCCCAGTGGTGCATGCCTTCAATCCCAGCCCTAGAGGGGAATATAAAACTGGGGGTGTAGAGGGAAGTCAGCTCTCAGACAGTCTCATTCTGAGATTCCTGAAGGCAGGATCTCCATTTCAGACTGAGGTCGAGGTAAGAGCCAGTAGCTGGCTGTTTTGCTTTTTGGATCTTCAGGTTGAACCCCAATTTCTGATCCTGAGTTTTTATTAATCGTGCTTCAACTGAGGGATCATGCGAAAGTACCTTCTAGGCTACTGTACCTGAGAATCTTTCCTAGTACCTGAGTCATAAGCTAAGTCCTTCCTTGGTTTCAAGAACCACAGACTTGTACATTAAGCAATGTTTGGACTGGATAGGATGCAGGACTGGATTACAGCCAATTATTAGCCAAGCTGGATTCAGTTAGAGGCATTAGAAGTTTGGCGGCTTGGAGAAAAAAGGCCTGGCTTCAGATGATGGATCACGGTTTGAAAGGGGGACCAGGTGGATCATCTGAATCCACAGGCTGGAAGACAGCCAACTCAGCAGAAGTAACAGGTGAACCTGCCCTGAATACAGTGACTGGAGCCATGCTTGCCGACACGCCTGTGCATCATGTGCACACCGGGTGCCCTTTGAGAGGACGGAAGAGGCTGCAGATCTGGAAGTAGAGCAACAAATGGCAGTGGGTCACCATGTGGGTGTTGGGGACAGAACCTGGGTCTCTGGAAGAGTAGCCAGTGATCTGAAATGCTGAACTATCTCTTCAGCCCTAACAGAAAATATTTTATTGGTTGTTCTCTCTGGCTTCATCCTCTCTCTGCCCTTATCTATCCTGTCTGTGTCCTCAGAATGCCCCAGCCTCTTCCTTCAGTCACTTTCTCAGTGAAATGATGGCGAGAGAAGCTGAGGACCCAGACTGGGCCCTCCAATTAGTGGGTCTCCCTTGGTCTTTGGCCAAAATCTTAAGCATCACACAGAGAAGCTGTCTTGGAAAGGCACAGTAGGGGCTTTGTCCAACACTGGGAACTCAGTATTCTAGCTGCAAGACACAAAAGGACTTTGAACTCCCCCCACATTTTAATCTCTGCACACATCCCCGCTGCCCCTTCTTAAAAAGAGAAGAAAATCAACAGAGCAATGATCTATACATGGTTTTACTAAGGCTTACATCTTGACCAGCTCAGTTAAGAACAAAGAATTAGTCAATAGATGGGCTCTGTGACTTGTAAGTCAATCACCATGGTGACGGCAGAGCCAGTGGGAGCTCAGGGACTCAGTCAGGCAAAGCTGAAGGCTGATCAATCCCTGTGTGACTTCACCTTGTCACTCTCTTCCTTTCTGAAGCTCACAACCATCCTCAAGTGTTGACAACCTGGCACAGGCCCAAGTGTCACATTTTCTGTGACACTTGTGTACTGGCTCGTTAATAAACACATATGCTCTGTTCCCTCTTTGGGCTGTCAGTTTCTCTCAGGAGGCTTCCTGAGGGGAGGTGAAAGCCCCTGACACAGCTGGTGACCCTGTGTGATGGCATCACAGAAGGAACCTGACTTCAATTCTATTTTGACTCTGGTGCCAGCTTCTGCTGGTTTCACGGTCTGGCCCTATGGTACTCTCTATAAATGGATGGATGTTTACAGAGATTTTGTCTCCACTGTGAAAATAACAGAGAATCTGGCACGAGAGATCTTTCAGTTTGTCTGCTTTGAGTTCGAGCAAATAAAAATTTCATGCTACCAAGAAGTAGATATGCTGTTTTGTACTACCATAATCATGCCTGATCCATGACAGAAATGTGGAATCAAAGATACAAACTCTAGTGCTTTTTTCATGAGTGCACGCCACTGTACTGCACAAGGCCCACAATGGGAACATGTAAAACTACATATTGTCTACTTTAAAAATGCTTTTTAAAAATTTTTTAATTTATTTTTTTTAAATAAAAAAACAGGGCTCTGCCACCTTTTCATGGTTTCTAGTTCTACAATCTCACCTAGGATCTCAGTTTGGCTACCCAGATGTCTGTCTTACATAGTCTCCTTGTGGTGACTACCTCCCTAAGACACATCTACATGTATCTCTCTTCCTATTCTCTCTGGCCCTTCTACCCTAGATCAATGACCATCTCTGGGTCACAATGTGACTCCAAAGAATTTGTATCTGTTTTCTTTTAACGCCCCCATAAAAGTCCCCATGGGAAACATATTTGGAAAATAAAGGCATTGATCATGGGTGGGTCGATCTCTCTCTCTCTCCTCTCTCTCTCTCTCTCTCTCTCTCTCTCTCTCTCTCTCTCTCTCTCTCTCTCTCTCTCTCTCTCTCTCTCTCTCTCTCTCTCTCCCTCCTTCTCCCCCCTATTCCCTGCTTGACTCTTCTAAGCTGCCATGCATAGTCTGGGGATAGAGGGATACCTAATCTCTCTGTATCTTTGTATCTTTTTTTTTTTTTTTTCCAAGACAGAGTTTCTCTGTGTAGCCCTCTGTCCTAGAACTCTCTCTGGAGTCCAGGCTGGCCTCAAACTCACAGATCTACCTGCTTCTACCTGCTTCTGCCTCCTGAGTGCTGGGATTAAAGGCATGTACTACCACCACCCAACATGTATCTAAACTTTAAATGAAAGTTATTCTTTATTGTAGTACATTGAATTTTGTCCTCCAATTTGAAGATTCGGGGGCTACTCCTAGCTGGGATTCCCTTGGGACACAAGGAAAATGCAAAGCCAGGTTCTAGCACCAGAGTTGTAGCATAAACTCAGCATGCATCAGATCAGAGTACAGTGTCTCCTGTATAAAGAGCAGGTCAGACACTAGGCACCATGCTTTCAACCAGGTCAAAGGAACACCTATGACAGCCACACCACAGCCACCTGTGTTCAACAGCTCCCGTGACAGCCACACCACAGCCACCTGTGTCCGACAGCTCCCGTGACAGCCACACCACAGCCACCTGTGTCCAACAGCTCCCGTGACAGCCACACCACAGCCACCTGTGTCCAACAGCTCCCGTGACAGCACACCACAGCCACCTGTGTCCAACAGCTCCTGTGACAGCCACACCACAGCCACCTGTGTCCAACAGCTCCCGTGACAGCACACCACAGCCACCTGTGTCCAACAGCTCCCGTGACAGCCACACCACAGCCACCTGTGTCCGACAGCTCCCGTGACAGCCACACCACAGCCACCTGTGTCCAACAGCTCCCGTGACAGCCACACCACAGCCACCTGTGTCCGACAGCTCCCGTGACAGCCACACCACAGCCACCTGTGTCCGACAGCTCCCGTGAAAGCCACACCACAGCCACCTGTGTCCAACAGCTCCTGTGGGAGCCACACCACAGTGAGACTATCCAGCTCTCCATAATTCTTCTGTTGGGCATCAGTGCAGACCATCCACAGTTTATCTGAGGTTCTCAAACAGCTCCTCCCCCACCCTATTCTGTGACAACCCTCATGAAGGAATGCCACCAAATGAGGTCATATAGCTTGGACTGGAGATACCCTGGAACCTACATATTTCCTAGACCCCTGCTCTAAGAAGTTAAGGATACTGAATGCTCTAAAATGTTTTCAATGGGGGTGGGAGGAGCATTCTTACTAAACTCAAACCTTTTAATAATCACTCAAATGTTTAGGTAAATCTTTGGGAAATGAAATTCGTTGAATACTTTAGGTCTGAGGAAAAATAGCGAACATTCCATTGTATTATTAGCAAAGATTTTAATTCATTCTACTCATATGTATTTGTCCATAAGCTATCTAGATTTACTGGTCTCATATGTGGGCGTCTAATAATGTTACTTCTACTAATATTTCTAAGTAACGATGGCCCTATCTTAAATCAGGTGTTCAAAATTTCCTGATGGCTTCCGAGATTTTGCCTTTGTCAATCGAACAAAAATAATATTTTGCATCTACAGCTGTGACGTTTCCTGGAAAACCACAAAAGCATGTGCTACTTTGTAAGAACACGGACCTGGAAATAGCTGTGTCCACATGACATGTTTCTCCTGATGACAATACACAGGAAACTGTCAAAAAGAGATGGTTTGCCTCCCCCAGGTATCTGTGGAAGGGAAATGGGATGGAATGGACACTATTTCTATTAACTCTTTTTGAAATTCTTGCTCTAATTTTATGCTTGACAGACCACAAATATGTCTCAGGGCTGCGGTGATATTGTGTTTGTGCTATAACAAAGCTTGCCCAAAGATCAGAGTGTGGAGTGAGCCAATAGTTAGCCATAGAGGCCGGGGTCCCAGGAGGGAGAGGCAGACAGAACTCTGTGAGTTCAAGGCCAGCCTGGTCTACACTAAACTGAGCCAAAGCGAGGGGGTGAAGGCTCACACATTTAATCCCAGTACTTGGGAATCACATGCCTTTAATCCCAACACTAGGGATGTGGAGACAAAAAGGGTTACGGCTGGGCAGAGAGAGGACTGACCATGAGGCTGGAGGAGACAGGAGCTCAACCCATTCAGTCAGGACTGTAGAGAGACAGGATGCCCCATTCGGTCTAAGGATTTCATAGAGGATCCTCTGACCTCTGATCCTTCAGCCTTCACCCACTAACGTCTGATTCTGGGTTTCTATTAAGGCCAATTAGGGCTATTTTATTTCATCTGACTTTTCTTCTGTGAGGTCCATCATGCATTTGCTTATTATTTATTATATATACAAGTGCCATGGAGAGTATGTGGAGACATACTCTCAGGACAGCTTGTGGGTTTTCTCCTTTCACTGTGTGGACCCCAGGGATTGAACTCAGGTGGTCAGACTTGGGGCAAGCACCTTCACCCACTAAACCATCTCTCAGGACCCGCCATCTATAGATAGACCAAATTCCTACTTCTTTTGGAAAATAAGGTTGATCATTATTTACAGATGTCTTCCCTAAACTTCGTGTTTTGCACACCATGTTCAACCCAAACTCTCCGTTGCCATAATTTTTTATAATTAACTCTTACCATATCTTTGAGATTTGAAAATGGCCACTAACAAGTTAATTACACTTGTCTTGAGTTTTGCTTTGTTCTGATCCCCCCACCCACTACTCTCAGGGAATTAAACTGGGGTTTCCAGAGCTCTGAGAAGCAGATGTACCCTAGGGACTGCTAACTAGCCAAGCAGAACAGTTTATTCCTATACGTAAATGAGCTAAGGGGTGGGAGTGCCCCAGGCTTTCAGTTGGGATATGGTAAATGAGTCTGTGTTCTGTTGTTTTGTAGACAGGAGACCCTTTCTTATGCTATCTGGATCTCATAATGAATTGATGATAGACCATACTTTTGTGAACAGAAAGGGCATATTTGGAAAAGATTGATTATTCTTTCTCCCTGTTTGGTCTTTCCAGAACCCAGAAAATGTGATATAACAGTTTTTTTCCCCCCAGAAGTTCAATGTAGTTTCTCTTTGCTGATATCAGGAAGCAACTAAACAGACACTGGGTCGCAGTGACAGCCTTGTCCACTATGGCATAGTTAAGAATAATGTTACACTAATCAGCAGACATTTAAGGAACCCACGTTTTCTTTAGGGAGCCAGTGTTTATGATATTCTCTTTGTGAAGGAAGACTGGGACCTGCTTAAGGGATCCTTAGCCTTCAAATGAGTGAAGAAGTCACAATGTAATGGAGTAGCCATGGAACTTATGGAGGGAATCTCAGAAAAAGGGAAGTCATCCAAACACAAGGGGCTGTGGCTGATCTGGCAGCAGGCTCATGCCTGGCTCAGCTTCCAGCCAGAAGAGGCTGTTAAATGTGCAGTTGGACTCTTCAAGAAAGGCCCACAGGGGTTGGAAAGACGCCTCAACACATAAGGGCACTTGTTTTAACAGAAAACCTGTATTTGATTCCCAGCACCTATATGGAGGCTCCTAACCATCCAGAACTCAAGTTCCAAGGGGATCCCTGACCTCCTTGGTCATACATGTAAACATACATGTAAGTCAAACACTCATACACACAAAATAAAATAAATCTTAAGAAAGGAAGGAAGGAAGGAAGGAAAGAAGGAAAAAAGGAGGGAGGGAGGGAGGGAGGGAGAGAGGGAGGGAGGGAGGGAGAGAGGGAGGGAGGGAGGAAGGGAGGGAAGAAATAAAGGTCCACAAATCAAACTTAAGGTCCTACTGACAAACTGCCATTCTAGCTTCAGTCACCTCTACAATTCAATTTAATAAACCCAGGGTTATTCTGTGACTATGAACAATCTCCCCAAGAGATGGTCTTTGATCAGTCAGTGAGAAACTATAGAGGAAAATATATCTGAGGCATTGGGTAGTGTCTGAATCCTCTAACTCCAGCCTTACCACTGTCTGGGTGATTTCTGGAGTTTATATATGAAAACTGTTCAGTGGTGTTTGAGACAGTCAAAGCTTCTAGCCCACGCAGTCAGTCACACATTATCAATGGGAACTACAAAATGACCCCACCGGGAAGGAATAGCTAAAGCATGCATTGCAAACATGGCTTTTAACTTAAGAAAACGTTCTTTTTGACGTTTCTACAGCAAAGGTTCCAGAGAGTCAAGAGGGAGGAAGGAGAGAAGGGGAGGCTGAGAAAGAGGGAATATGACATTTGAGAAATTGCAGTTGATTTTGTTTTAGTAAGATCAAAGAAAGGTAGGTCAAACCAAGCAGATGTACTCGTTTTATTAATGATAAAGAAAAACATTAATTCATAAATAAAACACTGTAAAACTGTTTGGGTTTAGGCATCAACTTTCAGATAAACAGTAGAATTACCTTTCCTTAGAAATGAGTGAATTGGATAGGAGGTGGTGGCACACGCCTTTAATGCCAGCACTCGGACGGACATAGAGTCAGATGGACTCTGTGAGTTCCAGGCCAGCCTGGCCTACAGGGAGAGTTCCAAGACAGCCAGAGCTGCTGTTCTACAGAGAAACCCTGTCTAGAAAAAACAAATGCCCAAGAAGAAAGCAAAACAAAAATGAGTGAATTGAAGAGATAATCCATGCATTTTCAAAGATGACCAATTTTGTTCACTCCTGGTATAAATCCATAAGTACACAGCACTGTTAGAATCAGAAAAACCAACTACGTCAAAGTATAACAGCTGCCAAAACAAACAGCCCCCCTTCTCCAAGTCTTCTATCACTCTCTAGGATGTTCCGAACCTCCAGCAGCTATGTTATGTCAAGTCCTTTCTGGAAGTTAGAGGAATGGCCAGCACCCGTGGTGCATTCTAAGTGTGCGGCAGCTTTAGCGGCAGAGTCTTGTAGGTAGCCACACTGCCTTCCAAATAGTCATCGTTTACACCCTGAAGCTGGTGCCACCATCCCTTTTGGTGAAAGAAGTTTCTTTTCTGCAAAGAGTGACAGTTACTATAGAAACTAAGAATTGTCAAAATGCTGAGAACAACAAATGGCTGTCGACTGTTCACCTCTAAACGGGGCATCCATCTATAAAAACCCCTCCAAGACCCAGGAAACATGGGAAAGGGTTTGACAAAACAGTAAGAGCATCCTGTGAAGCCCTGTTTCTGGGTATGACATGGTCAGTGTAATCATGAGCACACAGTAGCTGTGGCTAGCTGCAGAAGATCTGCACACGTGTGCACGTACACACACACACACACACACACACACACACACACACAGCCATGATAGCATGAGGGGAGTAGATGGAAGGGTCTGGAGGGGTAGGAGAGGGATACGGGAGAGCAACAGGTGAGTGTGTTTGAGTATGTTCACAACCCTCTGCAGGCACTACACACAAGTAAGTAGTGCTCATACAGACATGCAGGTAAAACATGCACACAAAATATAAAAATAAGTAAACCTTAAAAAAAGATACAGCAGGCTGAAGCAATAACTTAGGGGCTAAGAGCTGCTGCTGCTCTTCCAGAGGACCCAAGTTTGGTTCCCACTGTCCATACTGGACAGCTCCCAACTGCCTCTAAGTCTAACTCCAGAGAACCCAACACCCTCTGACTTCTTTGGGAACTAACCCAAGTGTGCACATGTATACACTTATATTCTTTTAAAAAAACAATTTACTGGAGGAAGTGGGACCAGTCAAGAAAAATACAAAAAATTAGCAAAAGAAAGAATTCTATTAATACTGAAACAGACTTTAGTGTTGTAATATAAAACAGAATTAAGAAGGAAATATACTTTGAAAAAACAAGATAATTCCACAGAAAAATAAAACACTATAATTTATAATAACATACTTATTGAAAATCTAAGGATGAAGATCCCTCATCCCAAACTGCTCTAATCTGACAGGCAACAGACATGAGATTTTCTTGGACAGACACTGACATAGATCTCCACTTACATCCAAAAGCCAAAAAGCATGCCAAAAAAATATTTAAAATGTTTCTTTCGTTTAACTGATATACCGCCTCATTGATTTGTAATTGGCAGCTTTTGTATGTCACTATTAAGTCGTCTCTTTCTTTTTTTAGAAAAAGAGAAACAAAATAAAATACCCAAATTACCCTGTCTTAATACTAATAAGTAGTAACCCTAAATATCTAGAGAACAACACTGTTTACAAGGGTCAGAATGTTAGAGAATTAAGGAAAGGCCAAGGAATAAAACCCAGGGATGGAGAGGAAGTCTTGGTCTTGCCAGGGAGGCGATACAGACCTGCTTGGGAAAGCAACTCATCTAAGGTGAGGTCTAGGCCTTTGTGCGGACGGGCAAAGAGGTCACACACTCCCACACTAGGCATGGTGTTGTATGAAGTTCACAACTGAAGGGGCCCTGCCCTTAGGACACAGGCCTCCAGAGATACTGGACACAACATCAAGTCTGCTGGCTTTACCTCCTATGCTTTGAACACATGATGTTCTCCAGGCTCCTCACTGAAGCAGCCCTGCCCTAAGGCGCACTGCCATCTGATTTCCATGGAAATAGCATGAAGTTTGCAGGCCTTGCCTCCTACTCTCCTTTTCCTTCCTTACTTCACCCTTGGCTTCAACCTCAGGCTGTGGATGTTCCAGGGGACATGGCCAGCCTCTTCTTCCCAGGGGTATCTTCCGTGAGAGAACACTAGTCCCCGGAACGTCTCAGTAAGCCTTCCCTCACATTGTATGGGACAGAAGTGAGTCACCAACTAAGTACGAGTAAGAACAGCATGAATGCGGTTAGCTCAGCTGAGTCATTGGGGACAGGACGGACATAGTGTGGGGCACTTTGGCAGGCATGGTTACCAGCATGGTGGGTGACTCCCGGAGAGCAGGTGTGTACTCAGGGAGCACAGGACTTAGTAGCAATCCACACAATCAGTTTCTTTACTTCCAGAGAATCCTTCACATGGAAGGATTTGATATTTTTAAGCAGATGGCTAGGGTCAACTATCATCTAGCTAACATCCCCCAAATAGAATATTTATTAAACTAGACCTTAGAAACCAGCAGCTACATCTAGGGAACAGTAAAGCTCACTGGCATCTTGACTGGATTTAGAGAATCACCATGGAAACACAATGCTAGGTGTACCTGAAGGTTTAACTACAGGTAAGGGGCACCATGCCATGGGTGGGGCTCTGGATTGGATACAAAGGAGAACTGAGCTAAGTACCAGCATTCACCTGTTTCCCGACTGCAGAGGAGTGAGCTCAGCAGTCTCACACTTCTGCCACTATGACCCAAAGCCACTACAGACTGGAAGCCAAAATAAACGCTTCCTTTTTTGTTGCCTTTGTAAGACATTTTGTCACAGCAACTAAAAGTAACTATCAAAACATTTAGATGGGATCTGATGACTCAGCCTTGCCCAGATCTTGACTGCTTACCAGCCATCTTAACAGACTCTTGAAGTCCTTATCTATCTGCCACACTGGACTCTCAGCAAGGAGTGCTGTGACCTTGGCCTCCAACTGTCTGTGGCCCTGAAGTCACTGAGGGTCTAGAGGAATCTGTCCAACAGGCCCTCACTTCCACCATCTCCAGTCCAAATATGTTTCAAGATTGTTGCTGCTGCTGGTGGTTCCAGGGTCTCACGTGGCTCAGGCTAAACACGTTCACACTGTTCTTCTTATTTGTAATTAGTTTGGTAGAGACTTCTGTCCAATATAAGGCTTGAATATGCTACACAGCTGAGAATGACCTTGACCTCCTGATCCTCCTGCCTCCCCCTCTTGGGTGCTGGGATTTCAGTCATATGCACCACACCACAGCTGTATTTGATGACTTCTGAGCTACACACGTCACAATGCATCCAAAGCTCTTTGAAGATTCCATTAAATATTTTCTATAGAAACATTTTGTCATACATAACAAGAAAAGGACAGTAACACGCTCATGGGAGCAGACAGTAATTGTGGGCCATCCACATGCCACTGTTTTCTAACTGGCTTCATAAAGCAGCATCTGCTGATGAACCCTGCACCTGCCACAATGAGTGTTCATCCTATCTCTCCCAACTCTGGGTTTGGTTTGCTGGGAAGGGTTTATCAAAGGAACAGCAGATCAAACAGCTGTGTTAGAAACAAACGCTCAGTCTCTCTAAACCCATCTCCCAAAGGCTCTCAATGGACCCACCCTGAGATGTCCCTATCTCAGTGAACCCAGCAGGAATAAACAGCAGGAAACTGTTTACGGGGACATTTAGAAAATGTGTCATCTTAGAGGAAGTGTGACAATTCCCTGACTCGCTTAATAATAAATACTCTCATGTTGAATTTTGAAGAACAAAAACAAATATCACCTGTCATCTGGATGAATCACTGCTATTTAAACTTGAAAGTTAAGCTTGAAATCAAAGCATCCACCATAATATCTAAAGGCATACAGCCAAAGTCCTGGAATTATTGCAAACTGGAAAATTATTTACTTTGTTATAACAGTGAGATACATGTCTGGAGCCCCTTGACATGGAGGCCTCATGTCAGGAGTCAACTGCAGTTGCAACCTTGAGGAGAGACTCCATCTTTCATGATGCAAAACCCCCTCTCTAGGAGAGGAGCATCTACAAAAAACAAAACAAAAACACACGATGTGGCAATGATTCCAATGGAGTAGGAACAGAGAGCCCTAGAAATGACAGAAACATGTTGAGTCAAAAAGTCAGAGAGGAGGCGGATCTCTGTGAGTTCGAGGCCAGCATGGTCTACAAGAGCTAGTTCCAGGACAGGCTCTAAAAAAGCTGCAGAGAAACCCTGTCTCGAAAAACAAAAACAAAAACAAAAAAAAAAAAAAAAAAGGAAAAAAAAAGTCAGAGAGGGGAAGGAGAGATGGCTCGGTGGTTAGGAGCACTGGCTGCTCTTCCAGAGGATCCACATCTGATTCCCAGCATCCTACTGGCAGCTCAGAATCTGTAACTCCAGTCTGAGGAGATCTGATGCCCCTTGTGGTCTTTGTGAGCACTGCATACTATGGAACCTAGACATACATGAAGGCAAAACATCCACATACATAAAACAAATGAAAACATAAAAGGGAGGGCTTGGGAAATGGCTCAATGGGCACAGCACTGATTATGAAAGTGTGAGAGCTGAAGTTTAGATCTACAAACCTACTGTACACACACATGTGAACACACACACACACACACACACTACATCCCTGATGTGCATGGAGTACTGTAGCATGCAGAGTACTGCAAGACAACACAGAGCATGCTCCTACAGACTCAAAGCCTAATAAAGTTTAGAGAATAGCAATTATTAAAATACATGCAGGTTATCTGTTTCCTCGCTCATGTACAAGGCTTTTAAGAATGTACATGTTCTGGGCCAGGAAGATGTCTCAGGGGGTAAAAAGACTTGCTATGTAGCCTGACAACCTGAGTTGGTACCCAATGACTTCCATATGTAAGCCACAGAACACATGTGCATACGCACACACAAATTATCATCATCATCATCTTTTAAAATGCTAATAGAAATGGAAGCATTCTATCTGGTGTATGGTTTCTTTTAAAACAACAAAAACCTTGTTAAAATAGGTGTGGTACATTGGTCCTCTGCTTCTGCCCAAGGCTTTGCATCTATGAAAGCCATCTGCAAACCCTCTGTGCTCTGACCCACAGCTTGTCTTCCTGTGGAACAACCTGGATTGGCAGGCATAGCCCCAAAATGAGATTTTAAAACTCTGCCACTGACCAAGAGCTATGCAGTTGATGATTCAGGTTAAATTTTTCTTGAGGATAATAATCTTTCGGACAACAACAAGCCCAGAAGTAACAGAACAAACGAAAAACCGCGGAGGAACAGAGTTCATGTACTTTTACGGAGTTCAAGCATGAAGCCCACATTTAGCTTCCTTGAGTTCTATGCTCAACAATTCAATGGTCAATTTGCCTGAGTAGTTTATATTCCTCCCTCTCTGCGAAGATGTACAACTTTATCACCGCTTACAACTAAACATACTATAAGCCAAAGAGGAAAGCTAATAAACTGCTTAACCAAGCTCTCAGAGTAAAAAGAGGTCAAATAAACTTATCAGTATTAGAACTGTCAACCTAAAAGAGACTGATACCGGGCTGATTGTAAAGATACTCTTCCTACTGAAAGTGTGTGTCAAACCAAAGTCATTCTAATGGAAGTTATAATTTTGAGACTATAAACTCTTCATAGAATTTTATTTGTTCCCTACTAAAAAGAAACTCAGGTAAGATATGGGTATTTATTGCTGTGATAAACACCATAACCAAAAGCAACTTGGGGAGGAAATGGTTTATTCCACCATACAGTTTATAAGTCCATCACTGAGGGAAGTCAGGGCAGGAACCTGGAGGTAGAAGCTGCAGAGGAGGTCATGGAGAGGAGCTGCTTACTGGTTTGCTCCTCATGGCTGCTCAGCCTGCTTTCTTATACAATCCAGGACCACTTGCCCAAGGGTGGCAATGCCGCCAGTAGATGGGCTGTCCCACATCAATCGTGAATCAAGAAATGCATTACAGACTTGGCTAAACAGGCCATCTGATGGAGGCACTTTCTCTGTTGAGGTTCCTTTTCCCAGATAACTCTAGTTTGTGTCAAGTTGATAAAAACAACCAATCAGAACAACACTTAGATGTTTAATGTATTTTTCTTGACCAATCGGAGAATTTTTCTTTTGACTTGGTCTTCCCTTTCTCTTTTCACAAAGGGATGCACATAGGGGACTATGAGATGCTGGGGGTGGGGAGGTGAAATGCCCTCAATACAGGCATGAGGCCCAGAGTCCAAATCCCCAGCATCCATGAAGTTGGGGGCAGGGGAGAGGGGAGATAAAGACAGGTGTGTCCCTGAAGTATGATGGCTAGCCAGTCTAGGCAATTAGTGAGTTCCAGGTTCAGTGAGTTCCAGGTTCAGTTCCTGTCTCAAGAAATAAAGTATGGAGCAATGTTGACTTTGTCCTCCATATACAAATGCACACATATACAAATATTTACATCTCCCAGACCCCCCCAACAAATCAATAAAAGGACATATGCACATATATATATATGTGTGTGTGAGTGTCATTTTAAAGTGTATATATACACACACACACACACACACACACACACACACACATATATACTTAATACCCACCATTTTAAGTCTTCTTTTCTAAAAAAGAACAAAAAACAAAAAAACCCATAAAAACTAAGCCACAGTCTCCAGTGGTGATAGACTGAGTCCTATAAATCTACCAACAAACTAGGTTCAGACAGATAAAAACGGGCGAGCAATATCTGCGCTAACGCTGCCCCAGTGGCCAGCTGGCAGCACTGGATGGCTGACACGGCATCTGAGGTTCACACTGCCTGGGACAGTCAGACTCCCAGAGTCAGAGGCCCAGCTCTCAGCCACCCTGTCTCCTACTTAGATAGCAAAACAACATGCTCCTAGCTGTGGAATACAGGAGTGAAACTGAGAAACTGAGGATAATCAAAACAGAAAAAAGGGAAAGCAAAGGTGTCAGAGACAGATTTCAAAATGAGCATGCATGCTGCAGACTGAAAAAGATCAAATAAATTCAAATAAAGCTACAAGAACCTAAAAGAACAACAAGCGGATGATGAACTTCAGTTTGTAGATTGACCAATGGACTTACAGTGAACAAAAGGGGAGATGGAAACAAAATTGATTTAAAAAAAAAAACAACATAAGTAAAGATACAAGAAAGCCAGGCTTGGCTGTGCATGTCTTTAATGCCAGCACTCAGAAGAAAGGCAAACATCCCTGAAATTTGAAGCCAGCCTGCTCAAACTGGAGCAAGTTCCAGGCCAGCCAGGGCTACAGAGTGGAATCCTACCTTACAAAAAGACCCCCAAGGAAAGAAACATCACAAGGTATGAACTCCAGAAGCAGTGGGTAACACATGGTAACACTGTAGTGCCAGCAATGCAGCATTGAGAAAATGAGCAGAAGCAGCAACAGCTGGTAACTTCCCAGAAGAAAACCACAGAACAAACAAGGCGGCCTGTGGCCCTCAGGAAGCCTCACAATAAACATAGCACTGTGGTACAACTGTCACTGGGTAGGTACCTCATCTCCTTTGATGCTTAGAATTTGGGTCTTCTCAAGGCCCCCCACCCTTCACCCTGAGTTACACAGGATTCAGCATTACCCACTGTGACTGGCCTACTAAGATGGACCCTTGCTGCCCTAAGAGTGAAGACCCAGTTAGGGACAGAGAAACATCTGAGCTTCGAGCTGTGTTCATTCCCACAGCAGCAGCACACATGAAAACACTATCCTGGCCACCAGATTGGTCAACCTACATGTGTCACAATAATTAGCAGATAAAACCCCCTTTTCTCTTTCCTCTCTCTCTCTCTCTCTCTCTCTCTCTCTCTCTCTCTCTCTCTCTCTCTCTCTCTCTCTCTCTTTCCTTTCTTTCGTTTTTTTTTTTTGTTTTGTTTTTCATGACAAGGTTTCCCTGTGCATTTCTGGCTTCCTGGAACTTCCCCTGTAGACCAGGCTGGCTTCAAAACCAAGGTGATCCGCCTGTCTCTGCCTCCCAAGTGCTGGGATTAAAGGTGGGTGCCACCACCACCCTGTGAAACCCTCTTTTCGACATTAACATTCAATTACGAGATGCTTGTTTCTTTGCAGCCCTGGAGATCAAACCACACCGGCTTACTGTTGCACTAAAGCCCTGGTTCTATCACAATATTTTAAAAAGATAAAAGGAACAAGTTCCATGCTTAATAAAATGGAATCTCTTGCTTTGCACTGTACACAAAAACAGGGCCTGTCACAATCTCAGATTTCACTTTACCACGATCATCTTCAAGTCTAGTAAGGATGAAAAGCAAGCAGGTGAAATTCTTGTTTCTGAGGGGAAATGGGGGGAGGACGAGTACTAGTTTAACCTGGAGATGAATTAGATGAGGAAGCTGTACTTAGTTACCGATCTAACCCACAATCGTATAGTCAGCCTTAATACCAGCAAACTGAACCACGAGATGCTGAACAAACACCCATCCCCACCCTGCAGAAAAGATCTCAATGTGCTGGGAAGCTTAAATATAAAACACCTATCAAGGAATTTCTACCGTTCTTCAGATCCACCAAATGGCAAAGGCACTTGTCCTCTCCATCCCTCTATCTAAATCAATGCCTCTAGCAACGTCTAAGCAATCGAGACTCGCCACTCTCTTCCTGGCCTAGCAGGGTCATTTCCCTCACCATACTGACTTCAAGTTCACCATAGACTCCGTGAGCTTTGTGACTATTGGTTTTGGCAGGCCTTGATTTATTCACAAATGAAGGATATGTGGGAGTTTTACTCCAATCTAGTGACTATTTTGCAAACTGGCACAGAGCGACAGACACTGGCCCCACTGCCTAGGAGAAGCAGGAGGCTTGTTCACAGCCAGGCATGTGCTGGCAAAGCGACATGAGGAAGCTGGGTTTGTCAGTGCCAGCACTTCATACTGCATGATGTCAGACCTTCAGCGTTATATGCAAACTGCCCACATTCACCTGTAATTAATTTCTTAAACACATGGTGCATGAAATAATTTGCCTCATTAACCCAGAGTATAACATTATGATATCCGAGCATTTGAAGGTTTGGAATCACACTTTTATCCACTGACCTCTTGTCCTTTCCCACATTTCTTTGGTTTCTTGTGAGGTCTGACAAGGTCTGAACAAGAGCTGTCTGAAGTTTCAGGCCTCAACGGTTCATTTTCAACACCTAAAACCAAGTGGAGTGAAGGTTAGTTAGACACAACATGGATTGAATGCAAATGGAAGTTAAGCACAACCAAGTTAAGTATTCTCTTGATGCCTAACGGGAAGAGAAGACTGCAGACTCTGCCAATCACTGCCATCTGCTCGCTCTTTTAAGATCTAGTTAGAGAGCTGGGGGGACAACTCAGCAGATAATGCGCTTGCCACACAAGTCTAAGGACCAAGATCCGGACCCCAAAACCTGCATAAACACCTTGTGGGTGTGGCACCCACTAGTAATTCAATGCCAAAGTCAAGTAATTTGAAAGGCTAAAACAGGAGGATTCCAGAGCAAGTTTGCTAGTCAGACTAACCATACTGTTCATTTTCTCTCTCTCTCTCTCTCTGTGTATTTTGATTAAACTTTAAAACTTGCAAATAAGTAAAAACATCACACCTCAGACCCAAACTCTATACAACTTAATGACCAGTCACATAGGTGAGCACTGAGTTCAACCACGATATACTGCTTCAAAGAGTAAGATACAGGAGGGCAGTGGCAGAACCTGGGTTAGACACCATGTGCATGTGTTCCTACACTTGTGACTACACAGACACTACATTCATACACGAGCAAAAAAAAAAAAATCCCTTTAGAGTCAGCAGGCAATTCCTTGCAAACATCCCAGCAAATCTTCAAGGTTGGTCACAGGGCTTCAGCAAACTTGAATGTTTGCACCTATGTTCCTTAGCTAACATTCTTAATTACAAAATAATAGTAAAAGCCAGCTCATCAGAGAAGATACCTGTTAGATACAATCAGTTATTGCAAAATAATAATAAAACCCAGCTTCGGACTTAGTTCTTCTAGAACAGTGCTCAGAACAAAGCTTCGGGTTTTAATCTGCACATATTTCATTTTGCTCCCTGCCAGATTTTCACATTAAACCAACTTCTTGCCACAAAGCCCATGAGAATCCACCGCGTTCCGTGTGGCTCTGTGAGACGCCAGCTGAGTAGAATACAGAGGGTATGAGTTGACCCTTACTTGTGCAGCCTTGCCCGAGCTCTCTATTCTTATTCTCAGGAGTCTGACTACTTTGAAGATTAGTTGGGCTTTTTAAGCAGAATACATGTGGGGCATACATGAGCCACATTTGTGACCTTGGCAGGCGGCAGCTGTGGCAGGCGATGCCAGTTGAACTGCACATCCTACCTTCATGGGCAAACACAATGTGAGGCTGCCACTGCAGATGGCCCAGTACGGAAAACACTGCCCAACGCACATGCTAGGCACACAAATAAATATGCTCCACGGCAAAATAAGAAAAGCACTTTGAGAAACTAAACGGTATACATGAGAAAGTCTACCTTGCAGGTAGGACAGTTTGATAAAACCCAGAGTGACCCAAGTTTGCGGAGTCACACTTGAAAACGTCCATTCGTGCCTCAAAACCAGAATTCTGTCTAAATAAAAATATGGCCAGCAAGATGGCTCTGGGGTAAAGGATCCTGAGTCCCACCTCTAGATGGTAGAAGGCGAGAACTAACTCCTCTGAGCTGTCTTGATCTGCACACACACACACACACACACACACACACACACACACACCACACCGTTGCACAATGCACACCCCAATAAATAAGTGTAAAAATGAAATCAGCAAGCTAAAAAAAAAAAAAAAAAAAAGAAGTAGAATAGTTAAGAGTTCCCCAGAATTCAAACTCGCTGTTATTCGTATCCTGGGCCCTATGAACATTTTAAGGTCAACATTCCTTGTTTATAAATGTCTAAATTGGATCCCTTTGGAGACAAACCAATCACACAATAATCTCCTTCCTCTTTAGCCATCTTTTAAATGTCATGTCTCTCTCAGTCCTGGATAACTGCCCACCCACTGAAGCCCTCAACTGCTAAGAGGTGGACGGACTGCAGCAGGCAGGTAGAGCTAACGAGTCTGCTCTAAGACACAGCACACTTTCTCACTCTGTGACACCAACATTTCTGGATTGATTCCTGATGCTTTTAAACAATCTTTTAAAAAAAAGCACCTCTCAGCTCCTAACAGGATGAAACACAGAATTGGTTTTTAATCATCTTTCAGATCCGAGATTAACAGTTAAGGGATAGAATATCCATAAGAGGGCAGAGGACCCTGACACAGCATGAAGCAAGCAAACAACCCTCACTTATTTTACCTCACATGCTCTGCCATAGGAGGTTGCTCATTTTCTCTAAGGTCACCAGGCAACCCAAAGTACCTGAGTGCAAAGTGGTTCTGAGCGGGCTGTGGGGCCAGTCTGATCTCCCTCCACGCTATGCCTGTCTATTCCTGCAGTGCCTCCTCTAACACCATCCATTCCTATGTTGCTCATGTCCCTTCTCTAGACCTCCTGTCTAAGGCCACTCACCCACTGTCAGCCTCCAGCAAACATAAGAGTTTGACGACTGTCTAAGCCCTAACTGGGCGACTTGATAGTGAGGATTAATGTGCTGTTTCTGAGACTTGGAAGGTTCTGATCTCAACTAGGTGCTGAGAATAGGCTTCTGGTGAGGGCCCATCCACCTGGCTTCCAGATGGCAGCCTTATTGCTTACATTTCCTGTGGCAAAGAGGGCAGGAGGAGGATTCCTGGTATCTCTTACCCTCTTCATGAAACAATAGTTACTTCATCGGGGCCCCCGCCTTACGATCTCATCTGAATGTAATTTTCTTCCAAAGGCTCAACCCCCAAATACTCTCATCCAGGTTAGGGTTAGAGCTTGTGTGTGTGTGTGGGAGGGGGGAAGGCCAGAGTGGAGGTGGACACAATGTTCTACCCAAACGATAAATCTTAGACGCCTCTCATTTCAGTCTAGCCTTATTGTACACATACTTTGTTGCACTAGTTATCATAAAATAGTCAATTAAAAAATTTAAACAAGAACTTAGCAGTTCTTGTTTAAGAAAGGTACAGTGGAACAGGAGTGTAATTCCAGTGGTTCTCAACCCCTTTTGGGGTCATCTAAGATCATCAGAAAACACATATACTTACATTATAACTCATAACAGTAGCAGAATTACAGTTACAAAGTAGTAATAAAAATAATTTTATGGTTGCCGGTCATCACAATATAATGGAGTTGTATTAAAGGGTAGCAACACTAGGAAGATTGAGAATCACTGATCTAGAGGCTGAGATAGGGAGACTGCTCCAAGGCCAGGCTGGGCTACAGAGCAAAACAATGTCTTAAGAAACAAAAACAAATAGAAAAGAACTCCAGCTCCAACAGTTTTGTAATTATGTAAGTCTCAATCTCAAAAAGTACAAGTGGGTTGAGTGGACAGACAAGAGTTAACAGATGCCACACCTGAGAGACAAGCCCGCAAGCCCGTTTTGAAATGCCTTGCTAACTGCCACCGTGGATGAACGAATAAGCTGTAACTGATGACATCAAGCAGGCAGAAAGCTTCCCATTGGATAAATTTGTGGATTCAAGAACGATTGACTGGATATTACAGAGCACTACCTAAACCATGCATGAGCAGGGCACAGAAATCCATTATTAGCTGAAGCCTGTATCTCTGGAGACAATGCCCACATTGTGATACTTAAATGACCTACAATAAAGTACAGAGTTAAGAGATATCAGATAGTCTAAGGTGGACAACAACTTTTATAGAGGCTTGCCTCTAATAGGACAGTAAGTTAAGGGACAGAGGCTGGGCCTTCAGCAGATCTGTCTACTTGGAGAACTTTTCTCCATTTGGCTGGCCAACAAATGTTTATAAATGTTTACGAAACTTGCCTTCCTTAATATCTGGTAGCCAGACCTGCTGGAAGACAGTGATCTATCAGCAACCCCCAACAGCTGGTATTCTATAAAAAAGAATCCAATATTTGGAATTGCCAAGCTGCACAGATAAGTGAACACACGTGTATAAAACGCTGACATGTAAAATTCCACCACATGCTGCACAGGAGAAAATGTGCATCAAATCAATGGCCAGACGTGGGACATAGTGTGGAAAGGACTAACTCTGCTGGTATTCAAGAGAGACATATGGAACTCCTGCCGTCAGCATCATTAGTGAAAGACAAGTAGGAGCTCTACTGTACACCAGGGTGCTCAGGACAACTGGTATGGTAGACTTTGTTTCCTGGGCAATTCAAACTGACTTCATGGAGGAGGAAGCAGAGGATGTCATCTCAGTAATGACCAGGCTGCTTTTCATGCTTCCTGTCTTGCCATGTCAAAAGTTAAAAGGAAGCTTGACGTGTTACTACATACCCATAGTCTCAGCAGCCCGGATGCTGAAATAGGAGGATTACTAACTGGGGGCCAAGTATGCTACATAGTAAGATCTTGCCTCCAAAATAAATACCTACAATAAAACAGAAAGTAAGACCTCATCCCCACACAACCTGGGTTTAGACATTTCTTTCTGCATTCACTATAGTTCCTACAGTATTTCCTAGAGCTGAAAACGAACAAAGCAATCAATTTCCTCATTGCAAGGCCACACTACCTGCATGATCCAAGAGCTTCTGCTGAGATTCCCACTGCCAAGTGCCACATGTGCAAGATAAGAACCTGCTGGAAGGCACATGTGGAGAAACGACCTAAAGTTACATAAACACTGCCTTAGGACCTAACAGGCTTGAGAACCATCTCCTGTGAACTAGCAACAGATATGGACAGGACCCATCTCTGTGAAAAGGCATACTCAAGGGTGAGATACATAATACTGATAAGCATCAGTCTTAAAGAATAATTTGCATTCAGGTTTGATGGGAAACTCAGCTACCAGAGTCCCCATAACATCATGGTCACTCATTCTCCCTTACCAAAGACATGCATTCCAAAAACTATACTCAATTTTAAATTTCATCAACAAAAATTTTGGAAAAATATCTTTCTCTAATTATCTGTATTTATATCCTTTTGACCTATTCCAGGAAATGTCACTGATCCTCAATGCAGTTACACTAAAAAAAATATCCACTGTGAAGAGTACATCTGATGTGTGGTTATGAGCTTTTAAAAGGCCAAGTTAAGGCAACAGGATAATATGATTCTACGTATGCAAGAGAATCCCTTTAAATATATTTCACTTGTATGTTTATACACACACAGTTATCTGGAAGGAAATACTGTTGACAGTAATTGCTTCTAGCAAACACACTAAACTACAGTTTGTTCTTCACAGTATCCAGGGTTACGATGAAAACAAATTGGATTTGGTTACTTCAGCTCAAAATCCCCAGCGGTTTCTCATCACACTACAAAACAAACTGGAACTCCCTGCCTTGCTGAGGAGGAGGGTCCTGTGGATCTGATTCCTGCCCCATTTGTGGTCACCATCCCTGCCCCAGAGGCTCCCTGGCTTGTTGCTGCACTGGCCGCCTCCTTCCCGTCGGATGTTCAGTCATTTGTACTTACCTCCAGTAGATGCAAACATGCCCTCTCGCTTGGCCTGCAGTCAATAAACCTCCTTAGAGAAGCCTTCTGGGTGCCTGATGGAGCCAGAGCTCTCAGGGTGTCACTGTTTTCCTAATTACTCACTGTCAGGTACAAAAGAAATTCCAATTCCCCACACTCCAAAAGGCAGTCCGGATATCCAGAAATGGGATCAGCCTGGACTATATGAGGGTGTCTAGGGGTTAGATAAAGCCAGCATTCCTCAGGAACTTGTGACACTGGTTCCCATCTGCCAAAAGGAACCATTTTCCTTATGTCTGGAATCTGGAAGAAGGGACATATGGCTCCACTGATACATATCTAGTTGCATATCAAAGTCCATGCTGGCCTCCAGGCTCCCTCAGTATCACAATGATACATTTTAAAGTCTATGCTAGCATCCTAGCCCTTCTCACCTCCACTCCTTCCAGACAGCATCTGTCCTCTTTATAAAGCTGAGGTTCCCCCACCCCTGCCATCTCCTGCTGCTCTCACTACACTGCCTCTCCCTGCCTATCCTGTTAAGCTCTTAGTCCCACCCCCGTCTCTTATTCCAATAGCCTACTATGTCCACTCTTCTCTGCTCTCCTGCTTCCCTAGCCCTGGTCATGACATGACCAGTCTACTTCTTTCTCTCTCTGCTCTGGACTTTTCCTAATGCCTCTGGCTGTTCTCGCTCTCATATCTACAATAAAAACCTTAACCTATGCAATGGGATGGTCATGTCAACTGTTTCTTTACTGCACACCCTTGAACAGATTCACTAGCTGACAGGTCCTATTTAGATTTACTACCTGTCTTTTCTCTAGAGTCTGTTGGGGTAGGGTACACACTGTTTTCTTCTCTCTTGTGTGAGACGTAACAGGTCTACAACTAACCTTCAATAGTAATCCAAGAATTAATACAAGACAGAAAGTAAGGACTTGATGGGAAAGTTTATTCTTTTTAACAATGGATATTTTTTATTTTTGTTCATAAAATTAGATAATAAAATGTGAAGAGTTAATGATTATGCCACACTGTTTCAATGTTACTGACCTTTTTGGTAACTTTCTTCAGGAACCTTATTGTACACTATCTTAGAGTCAACAAGTGCATGTAAGATGAAAGCAGACTGGAGCCTTTCATTTCAACTTAAGGATCATGGAGGGTCTAGCAGGTGCTCAGAGCAGCCTTCTGGCTCCAGCTGGGGCAACTATAGAATTCCCATTTCAGCCCAAGGATTTATGATTGTTCCTATGGTGGATCCCCAAAGAGTTGACTGGCCTGAGTCCAGGCTGGGCTGACAGTGGACAATGTAAAATATCTGTGAGTCTTAATGCTATTCGTATAAAAGAAAGTGCTTGAGTTTAGGCTAGATAGATCTTGCCCTCTGAGCCCATGTTTGTCTTGTGGAAAGACATGATAGTTTACAGTACATTTCCACCAGAGTCAAACTGAATCACATCAGTCCCTGTCTGTGTACCAGCAAGCCAACCGCCCTCCCCACCATCATCACCAACCCGTTCAATCTCCTCCAGTCCTAGAGGGCCACACCATGTCTGTGCCCTTCACCGTCTGTTTCTGAAGTCTGAGGTTTAGGACTGTGGACAGGAAAGCTGAGCTCTGCATGAAGAAATACACCTGCTTCTAAAGACAGCACACCAAAAATGCTGGGATTTAGGATGTGCCAGGCTGTTTGGTGCCAGTTGTGTCATACTAATTTATATTTACATATCACACAATACTCAAATGGTTTAAATATATCATATAATAGTGAAAAGCTTTAAAAGAGGATAAAAACTCAAAACTCAAAACAGGATATTGTGGAATTATCAAAACAGTTCTACACATATACTTTTTCATATTTACTTGTCAATCACTTTTATATATTTTTGAGAGCACATTAATCTTGAGTAACAAAACTCTTATGGATATAATATAAATTATTTAAAAGCTAAGATACTTATCAGCTTAAAACTAAAAAGCATTTAGTTGATGTTTTGAGCTGAAAGAAGAGATAGGCTGCAATTATTTCACCCTGACACACCTATCCTATAGTGGCTAAAGTCACCTAAATGTAGAAATGATGATGGACCAATTTGGTCATAATCAGTTTTAACCAAATTTTAAAAATGATCAAAGGCCAAGATTTCAATTTTGATTGCAAAATTTGTTGATATTCTTGTTACTTTTGCCTCAAAATCTATAATCATATAGCTCTTATTGTGATGTTCAACAAATAAAGCACTTTAGTAATTATAATTTAATTATAGTTAGGAATAAACAAACCTATCTGAATGATTATCTTAAAGCAAAATAAGCAGAAATCAAAGCAACAACCAACTTCTTACTTGAGGGCTAGAGAGAGATCTAACCAAATTTTTTTTTTTTGCTTTTAGTTGTTTTGTTTGATTGATTGATTTTTTTTTTTTTTTTTTTTTTTTGGCTTTTTTGAGACAAGGTTTCTCTGTGTAATAGTTCTAGCTGTCCTGGAACTCCCGCTGTGGACCAGGCTGACCTCGAACTCATGGAGATACACTGCCTCTGCTTCCCAAGTGTTGGGTTTAAAGGCGTGCGCCACCACGGCCCAGCCATAACCAAATTCTTAACTGAACAAAATATTCTAAATATATTTGTTATTATTGAACATTGCCCGGAGTTTCTTCAAAAGTAAACACTGACAAATTTCAAAACTTACTTTTTCATCTTTCTTAGCAAAATCACGGCTGATTCTCTCTAGAGCTCTATGGAAGAAACATGTCAGGTCCAAAAGGGCAAGCCCACTGACTTGGTCCAAACTGCATCTATGCCCAACTCAACAGCTTGCCTGGACAACAGGAGGATGTTTGGTGATCCAGTAAAAGCCAGACTTCCTCAGGAACTGTGCGACCAGTCCCATCAGGCGGAAGGAGTCATTTTCCTTAGGTCTAGCAGAAGGGACAGGAGGCTGCATGTTAAAGCCCTCACTTCCTGTTCACAAGCACTGATAGTACAAAGCCCTACTCCAGCATTCTGGCCCAGCGCACCTCAGATCCCAGCTCTCTTCATCCCCTGGCGCTGGGTGTTCCTGCTAGTCTCACTCTTCTTGCTTTCCCCATTGCTGGCTCCCTCATCACTCTTGTTATGCACAATTCTGCTCCTGCTCTTCTCCCTTGTCTGGCAGACAGCCCTGGCCATGTCCAGTCTGTTTCTCTTTCTCTGCTCTGGATTCTTCCACATGCCTCTGGATACTCTCTCTTATTTGCAATAAAAACTCTCCTGATTGTGGAGTGGCCATGTTGGCAGTCTCTTTACTGAACTCATCACATACAAAGTCCTTCCTAAACAGACCTAAATTTAAAAAAAAAATCCTCTATCAGTCACCTCTTTGCACAGTCATACTAGTGAGAGAGGCATAAGCCATCCATTTAAAGTAAGCATTACTGTGCTTTTGCTTTTTTTTCTAAAGTCCACAAGGACAAAGCCTGGGGAAGTGTATTCATGGCAACAGATTTGACCATCAAGTTTAGGGCCTGACACTGGAAATAGCAAACAAATGTTCCTTAAAGGGGGAGGGGGAATGACTTAAATTATGAAGTTATAACAGATTTAAAATATGAACACAGTATTACATACTGGCAGAACAAAAATACTTGGGAAATAATATTCACATACTTTGACTATATCCTGTGGCTATGTTCTCCTTTTCTTCTACAGATTTTTCTACTTTACAATCCTCTCCAAAATTGAAGGTGTGTGCTTCTCCTTCAGAAGATGCCGACGTTGGAGGAGTGAGCCTGACTTTTGGCGAGCATTTTACATCAATTGGTTCTCCTGCTTCCTTACTGCCTTCTTTCAAGGGCGTGATGCAATGAGCAGGGCTGTTCTGGGTGTCAGCATGGGTACTTCCCTGTGGCCCTGTGGCCTCCCTCAGCTGCAGGCCATGCTGCCTGTCGTACTCTGGGCTTTCTGTAGCAGACATTCTCACCAAAATGCACCTAGAAACTGTACTCACATCCTTCTCATCAGGCTTCTCAGGACTAGAAGTACTTTCTGAAACTAAGTCAGCTGTGCTCACGGGTCTGGGTTTTTTACCAATGTGGGTAAAGTCACACATCTCCAGTATGTTTCTTCGCTCCCACTTTGAGAGTCCTTTGGAGTGGAACAGAGAACGGCTTAGTAGCGGCTGAGCCTTAGGCGGAAGAGCCTCCGAATTCCTTTCCTTGAGATTATCAGGGGAAAAGTAGTCCTCGTAAGAGGAAGCCCCAACATCAGGAGTCCCCAGAAAGGGGCCAGTCATGGACTGCCGGCTATGGTCAGACTTGAACAGCTGAGACGTCAGGGCAGACTTCCCACTGTACCTCTTCTTGAGTGTTCCTTTTGGAGGTGACCCCAAATCCGCTGGCCTTCTTCTCTTTGCTGAGGAACTCTTGGGTCCATCTAAGGCAAACAGTGCAGGGGACAGACAGAGCTTCTCATCAGGTACCCCCTGAGACACACCTGCAGCTTGCTTTCTCTCCGGGTCAACTTGCTCACCTGCAGCGTCTTTCTGCCAGCTGGTGCCCTCCTTTGGAGGATGGTCTACAACTTTCTGAGGACTTGGCTGACTGAGGTGGTTGGGCAATGCTGAATCATAACTGCTTGTTTTCAGCACAGGTGAGGAAGAGCATGCCTTCCTGGCCAACTCATTAGCAGATTTTCTCCGTTTCTTTCCCTGGTTTCCACAAAGATCATCAAGAGATGTGTGTGAACAACTGGCAAAGGATTCATCTGGAGAGATCAATAAAGAATCTTCATAAAAATGTGCAATTGACCATAAACTACCTTGTTTTCTTTCAAAGACAGGGTCTTATATGTAGACCTAGCTGGCTCGCCTGCCCCTGCCTCCCAAATGCTGGTTTTAGAGGTATGTGCCACCATTCCTGGCTAAGCTTTGGTCTTCTATGAAACATTTCCTCTGATAAATACAACTCAGTTCCTCTTCCCAGCATCCCATATCCCCAGCTCTCCCTGCAAGTTCTCATGTTACATTTATATTTCAAATGAACCATGCAGGACCCTCAGTTTTCTGACCTCCCATGAAGCTTGCACTTTCTTCAGGAGGAATGCTAAGCTGCCCCAACCACCTGAAGTCTCCAGGCTCCTCACATCAGAACCCATCTTTCTTCCACATTTTACTCATCTGTCAGAACCACCTTAGTGTCAGAGTTACCTGTGAACCCTTTACCCTGTCAGGTCCCACTGCTATGCCTTCCCATGGCACAACAATATTCACCACAGCATAATGCTTCCCGTCCCCCCCCCCCCCACTTTTGGTTTTTCAAGACAGGATTTCTCTATAGTGTTGGAGTTTGTCCTGGAACTAGTTCTTGTAAACCAGGCTGGCCTTGAACTCACAGAGATCTGCCTGCCTCTGCCTCCCAAGTGCTGGGATTAAAGGCGTGCACTACCACTGCCCAGCTCTCTGTTCTCTTATTATACTATGAGGTACCAGAGGGCAGTCACCATTTTCTGCTCATTTGGGACTTACAGTCATCACTCAAGGCTGGCTCTCCACTGGCACAGTGCTGGCTGGCTGAGGGCTTCCATTTTAGAGAAACCACTCAGTCTGGGGAAATTCTGGGATTCTAACTTCTGCTTGAGACAACAGCAATTTAATTTTAAGAATGGAGCAGCGGCAACAAAGATACACTTTTCTTGACACCATGCTCTGCGAAGGGATGAGCAAAGGCCAGCCTGACGCTGAGCCTGTATGGATGTGCTATGAAGGCCTCAGTGGAGGGTCCATGAGATTTACTCTTAGCAATGGAAAGAAATCATCACACTCTTCCAAGAGCCATGACACACTGTGGTAAATCATTAAGAGCATAAATTCTAGACTACTTAAGTCAGTGGCCTGGGTGTGTCACTCACAATCACAGGATCTTGCATAAACCACCTGCCCTCTCCCTGTCCTGTTTTTCCTCTGGTAAAATGGGAATGTGGATGCAGCTTACTTCACTGAGTATGTGTGTGGGTGTGTAGGGATGTGTTTTACAGTGAGACGCAAAACTGTGAGGAAAAGTGAAGTCAAACATTCTTATCACTATTTATTTCCAACCAAGAAATCTGAGCAGAAAATGAGAAGATAAATGGGTGAATAATCCAGAACGTGTAGGAGGAAATGCCAGAATACACCGTACAATAATAGGAAGAAAGCTTAGCTCAATCTTCTCTTGTAGCTTTCCAAGATACGCAAAGCATCTGAAGCACTTTGGATACAGTTCTTTCAGGGTTCCTGAGACTTTATTTAGAGTCTCCCATGGGCTTGCTTATAGGAGAAAAGTGTAAGAAACTTGACACATGAAAGTTATATAATCTTGGAGGGAAAAAGCTGGGCTGGAGAGATGGCTTAGAGGTTAAAAGCACTGGCTGGCCTTCCAAAGGTCCTGAGTTCAATTCCCAGCAACCACATGGTGGTTCACAACTATAACCTGGTGCCCACTTCTGGCACGCAGGCATACATATAGGCAGACACACACACACACACACACACACACACACACACACACATACATACATACATACATACATCTTTAAAATATAAAAGAAAGAGAAAAGAAAAATAGTCAAGAGTTCTCACACTACTTTAGATAGACTTTTTTCAATAACATACTTCACAGGTTAACTAAACATTAAACAATTCCTCTTCGGCACTAACTGTTCTCAGACAGAAATGTTTTACACTGCATTTAGTAATTCATATATAGTCACAAGGATTTCTAAAAACAAGCAACTTATTCTACAGCAAAAAGACAAATCCCAGGAAGCAACCCATAGACTTCAAGCAGGAGATCCTGGCTTTGAATCAATGCTACCAAATCTCAAGGAGAAACGTGAGTTGTAGTTGTACTAAGTTACTTGAATGTTTAGAAATAGCCACATGAAAGCTGGGCTTGGTGGTGCATGTCTGTAATCTCTGCACTCAAGAGGAGACAAGAAGACTGTTGTACGTTGGAGGCCAGCTGGGTCTATATGGTAAGTTCCATGCCAGCCAGGGCTCCATAGCAAAAGTCTGTCTCCAAAAGTAAAACACACACACACACACACACACACACACTCACACACACACGCACACACGCACGCACGCACGCACAAAATACACCTTTCAAATAACAACAAAAAAAAATTACAATTTTACCTGAACTTAAAGATTCAGGAGAAACATTCAAGGACGCTTCACACAGAGAGGTATCTGGATTCTGCTGAGCCTGTTCAAACATCTGAGAAGCTGATAAAGCAATGGCATGTCACTGAACTGAACTGCAATTTCCCACTGGTCAGAACACCAGCGTATCTATCCATTCTGCTCTTGATCCCATATACATATTAAATGACTAACTATATATTCTAAGCTTAATATAATATAATGAGTAGAAAGACTACATAAAGTATATTGTAGACATTAGACTGACAAAAATGAATTCCTATCAATTACTGTCCCCAAAGCATTAACTTACAGAATATGTAGAATGAAAGTTTAAAAACCCAACTTGCCTAAAGCGTAAATCAAATCAAATGAATGTCTTCATTTGTTTGCTAGCCATGGAAGTTCATAATATTTACCTCCAAGTAGGACCCTAGTGCTGAAGTAGACATGGGACAATGTCTCTCCCAAGGTGAGGGAGGGTTATTACTGCTTTAGATAGTGTACAAAACAAAGAATTATCCCCAAAGTTAACAGTGCTGTAGCTGAGAAACCTTCAAAGTTTCACAGGAAATATCTAGAACATCTATGACTTAATACATCTTCTGTAATTCACCAAAATTATTTTCATTTTACAACTCATCACTTACAGGTAGGGGAAAGATTTTCCCTCTTCTCCTTCATCTCTTGTAGCCTCTTTCCCATCATGCTCTGGTGACTCCTAACAGGAGTTAAGGAGCTGTACACCAATGAACGCGACTCAAACTGGAGGACGGGAACACCATCATCTGGAAACAGTTCAACTTTAAGTTCAAGAAAATGCTTCCATACCTCACCAGTTTGATTCTGCTAAGGCTGTCTCCACCCCCCTGCATCCAGCTCCCTCCAGGGCCATTCTCTTCCTAGACAGTATTATCCCCATCGTGAATCATGGCACTGACAGTAGACCCTTGCTGAGCTCCCAGTCAGGAACAAGCATTATTCATCCAGGTGTACCCAGGCCCTACAAGATGATAGGTGTTGGCATCCTCATTCTCTCCAGGTTTCAGTGGTCCTACTGAGCACTGTTCATACGCCATATACATCCACACTTGAATCTGACCAAGGGAAGTGGGCCCAAGATGTTTCCCTATAGCATTCAAAGCAAACATTGCCTAAGTTTTACCTATTTTAGGTAAAGAAACAAAAAGACCAGCCATGAGATAAAAAGGCAACATTAAAGAAATGGAATTGCTTTTCTCCTGTAATCATTTCTCAGAAAAGAATTCCATTGACTTAATGAGTCCCTTTGGCTCTCTCAGTTACCACTCAGTCTCCAGTGGGCAGATGGTGCTGGGATCTCCTCCCTCCCGAAAGCTACTTCCCCACCTCCAGCGGTTAGGACTGTGGACTTGGCTTACCAAGGGCTGTCTTCTGTCTCTGCAGCTCTTCAGCCATTTTCTCAAACTTCTTTTGAAGTCTTTTGTTATTTTCTGGTGTTTTAGGAATAAAGTCTTTAGGCTGCATACATTTGTGCTAGGCAAAAAGGATGTCAACATTAATGAAAGTGTACTGTGTTCTTTATTGTTTATTTTTAAAAGATTTACTTATGCTGGGTGGTGGTGGTGGTGCATACCTTTAATCCTGGTACTTAGGAGGCAGAGGCAGAGGCAGAGGAAGGCAGATCTCTGTGAGTTGAGGTCAGCCAGGACTACACAGAGAAAACCTGTCTTGAAAAAAAAAAAAAAAAACAGAAGCAAAAAAACAAAAACAAAAGATTTGCTTGTTTGTATGTGAAGAAATGTTGACCTGCATTTATGTATGTATACCATATGCATGCCTGGTGCCATAGAGGCCAAAAGAGGGTGCCAGATCCCCTGAAACTAGAGTTAGAAACAGTTGTGAGTCACCATGTAGATGCTGGAAGTTCAGAGGACCCAGTTAGGTCCTCTGAAGGAGACTGCTGAGCCATCTCTCCAGTCCCTATGACTATTGATTGTTTTTTTTTAAAACAGGAGAAAAAGTCCTTTCCATACACTTCTGGTAACTATAATGACATCAAAATTAAAAAGATTTCTTAATGAGTTATTTGTTATACTGTATGTGAGTTGGCAATACTTACTTCTGACAAACAGAATTTAAGAGATAAAGTAAAAGGCTATATACTATGCAATTGTTTTCTGAGCTATTTCCGGATGCCAGCATTCTCAGCAGCCAAGAATGCTCTAAGAAGCAGCCTAGGCATTCTGTTATCCTCACACCAACTTCCCTCCAATGACAGAGAACACAAAAGCTATTATTTCAGTAATTAAAGGAATGAACCATAGTTTCTTTGTCTTAGTTGCTTCTGGCCCTTGTAGGTCTATACCCCAGTTTTGTTCTTCAGTTTCTTGGTCAGGTAGGCCTTAGATTCGGGCACTGGTCCTCAGCATATGAGAGCTTGCACCAGAGTAATGAGTGACAGGGAAGAGCCTTAGTGGGTGAGTAGGTTCTACTTGTGCAAGCTGGGGGCTGAGTCCAGCAGGCTCCCTGCACAGTCAGGACAGTCTGTACAGTGTGTGCACATCATTCTCTCAGGAGGGCTAGCAGTGCACCTGGAGTCCTCTTCCCATGGGGCACAGTCCATGGGAAGTGGCAAGCGGAGGATAGAGGTTCCACTGTGACCTTAGTATTTGGTGTCTATCACTAGATAGATGGTGGCCGTTAGAATGGGGCTCAGCTGATTAAAAAAGCAAGATTTACAGAACCTGAAAATAGCAAAGCTTCCTTCCAAGTCCATACAGCACCTAGGAACTTCGGTCACGGGATGAAACTGACAGAACCAGGGCAGCAGCCACAAGCAGAGAGACCTACTACAGCAACGGGAATGTTAGAGAGGGCTGATGGGTAACGTGACATCCACACAACGCCACAGAAGGCTGAAAAGTGAGTCTCGAGTGTATGTCAGAGGAGCATGATTGGGAGAGAGGGAACAGATAATATGACCATGTGACTAAACATGTCACATGGTCAGGCTGGGAGAAACTGCCTCCAAGCACCTAAAATAATAATGTTTCTCAAGTCATGTTTTGCAATTGCATTTGGAAAATGGAAGAAAAAGGAAGGTTTTAGAAGTGGTAAGTGTAGGCCACAGGTAGTCACTATTTATACATCAGACTAGACAAAGTGTAAAGATAATATAAAAGCACTGGATAACAAAGACGTGTTCTTGCACACTATTGACAGAATCTCCAAATCTAAGGCTATTTGCACATTGAGTCACCAACTCTACGTTTATGTGTGTTCACAAGTAAATGCTCATTTCACATGTGAGTATATATAGAGAAGGCTCATTCATAATATGCAATATAAAACAAAATTAATATGATCAAAAACACACTATTAAGTGGGGAAGAAAAGCAGCCCAGCAAGCAGAGCACCTAGCGCAGCAGAGCTTCACTGTGCAGCACGGGTACAGTGTAACATGCAGTGAGCACTGGACTCTGACCCAGGTCACCAGTCAAGCTGAGGTGACGGGGAAGACACATCAGAGCTGCCTGTTCTGCTTGAGTTTACCAAGTGTGTTAAGTGAAAACAGCATGTACTCCTGATGTGTTGTTCCAAGTCCTTTACTTGGGCATGTTACAGTCAAGAACTGCCCAGAATCAGATGAGGACGTCTGGAGAAGCCTGGGGGAGTATCCTCATCACTGCCCTGGCACCCGGCTTACTGTGATGAACATAATGGACAGACACCACGCAGTGTCTTCTAAAGTGCAGAGAAGCCCACAGCTAAGTCTTTCACTCAGCTTGAAGTCTACAGTTCTCATCCACCTCATTCGATCTCAATTAGGTCAGCAAATCTAGCAGAGGTTCTTGCAAGAGAAGAAGGTGCTTTGATACTTCACAGCAAGCTACACTCAAACAAAGAAAAACCAGGGGCTGGAGAGATGGCTCAGCAGTTGAGAGCACTGACTGCTCTTGTGGAGGACCCGGTTCAATCCCCAGCACCCACTTGGCAGCCCACAACCAACTCTAGCTCCAAGGGATCAAATTCCCTCTTCTGGACTCCATGGGCACCAGACTTGCATATAGTGCACAGACACAGGGGCAGGAAAAACATAAACACGTAAAATAAAAAAAAAAAAACAAACACAAAAGGCTGCCTAATCCTGGGGCAAGTTTTAATTTCAAGGTCAACTACATCTCTTCCATTTTCTATAGATTACATCAAAGCATTCATATACCAAAATAATACTTTACAGCAAACTAGAAATTTTATATGAGAAAAGCAATAGCACACTTAAGACACTCTGAACAGTATCTATGAAAATGATTTCTAGAATAAATACTAGGAGTGATACATTCATAATCACCCTGTCTGCACTGAAGTTGCACACTTACTTTTTTTCTCATTGGGCTTGGTAAATGTTCATTAGTATTCACTGCAGGGAACAAAGATTCATCGACACGTGCTCCCACCATCCTGCATCTATAAAACCAACACAAGGCAGTCCAGTGAGAAACTTTCTATGTGTACACACACACACACACACACACACACACACACACACACACACACATCATGAGAACTGTGTATCAGGCAGTAGTTAATAGATTTTACAATAATATATAAATACATATAATGCCAAATATAAGTTGGTATAAATTAGATTTCCCCAAATCTTCTATATGTCTCCCCTGCCCCAATGCAAAAGCAGAAGAGGGTCAGAATGTGAGTATATGTCTGTAATCCAAGCTCTTGCAGGGAAGTGAGGAAGGAGGATGCATTTCCTTCTACCCTGTGAGACTGTGAGAGAGTGGCTCAGTGTTAGGGTGTTTCTATAGCAAGTAAGATACACTGGGTTCAATCCCAACCAGTGCCAAATAAAATTAGTGCTCCCCACACACCTTCACTCCCTACATTGGAGACACAGGAACTAGTGTCCTCGAGAGATGGGGCAGGGGTTAGATATATCCCCAGGGGTTGATAAATATACCCAGGCTGACAGATTCAGGATTAACAGGCTGTGGAAACAGCAGTCAATGTGTCACACATCAAAGCCAGTCTGAAGGTGAGATTTTCTGTGGGTGTCCTGGGAGCGATACCCTCAGAAGGAAGTGCCCTCCAAACTGCACAGGTGACCAAGAACAGAAAATTTCTGCTGAGCTCAGAACTTAGCAGATACCATGGAAGTAGACAGGAACAGAGGCAGCCAAAGCCCAGGTAAGAAGACTGTGCAGCCAACAAGGTAAACAATAGCATAGGCACAGCCACACCAGCACCTTGGACCTAACTCCCACTAGCCAAGTGGGTGAGTGTCCCCATCTAGCACATGTGGAACAATGACAAGGACATCTCCCAACAGCAACAGTCCATCTAGAGGGCTGGGAAAAACTCAAGGAAGGTCTGACACCTACTGGCAAAAGAGCAGAAACTCAACCCAAAAGGTCATTTGTTTGAACACTGCACACCCACAAATCTGATTTAAAACTGTGAGCTACAACAACAAACTGCACCTGTCTCGTCAGTGTTCTGCCACATGAGACATCACAGGGAGGGAGGGATTCAGAACCCATCCCAACTAGGAAGAGATATTGCCTGATATGACGATAATTTTAACATTGTTTTCGCTTTTTCAACTTTCATCCTCACATAAATATCTTTTCACATTTATCTTTACTTTATTTTATGAGTACAAGTGTTTTTTCTGTATGTTTGTCTGTGCACCACTTGTGTGCCTTGTATCCATAGAGACCAGAAGAAGGCATGAGACAGTGTGAGCTGCTATGTGGGTGCTGGGAATTAAAACCAGGTCCTCTATAAGAACAGCCAGTGCTTTTAACCTCTGAGCCATCTCTCTGGTGTGCAAAAGCATGTCTTAATGGTCTTGCTTTAATTATGATATTGCTAGATTATATTCATTCTATACATGGCCAGTCTCTCCTCTCATCCCTACCTCATTTCTTCTCTCTTCTCCATGCGCAGCTCCCTCTTGACTCCCACCTTCTGTAGCTGGAATAATCTTTAACTGTGGGACCTAACAGTGTCCAGGTTCCTCCTTTCCATCCACTTTTCACTCATTCTTTCCCTCAGCTGCTCTAATCCTCAGCCTTGTCCTTAGCCCATTCCCCTTCCATCCTAACCTTAGTGGTTAGAATCTTCCCATCTGCCATACGATCCTTCCCCATTATTTCCGAACAGTTATTGAAGTTAGAGGAATGACTTCATTAACTATTACAGTGTGTGTGGTGAGCCTCTCCAGCAGCTGTGGATGCTTCTGCACCTACTACTGCTCCCTTAGGGTGGTACAGGGGAGGGACAACCAGAGCATATGAACTAGGGGTGTAGTTCACTAACTCCACCCCCAATCCACTAAGAAAGGATGACACCTTCGTCACACTACAAACCAGTCCCATTTGAGCGTGCATGTACTTCAAGTGAAAGAATACAGCCGAAAGCCAGGCACGGTCGCTCATGATTTTAATCCCAGCATTCAGGAGGCAGAGGTTCATGGTCAGAGAGTTCATGGTCAGTCTAGTCTATACAGCAAGCTCCAGCCAGAGTTACATAAGACCCTGTTTCAAAAAGTAGAATGGAGAAGTCTTGAAGTTTTAGCAAGAGCAAAGAGACAAGAGAAGTAAATAAAAAGGATACAAATAGAAGAGAAAAATATCAATGTTCTTATTTGTAGAAGATATGATCCTATACAAAAGGGAATCATAAAACACTTGCAGCAAAGTGGCAGACACAAAAATCAACATAAAAACAAATGAGTAGCCTTCCTATTTACCACCACCAACACACTGAGAAAGCTAAGGCAGACAATCCCAAGTAGGAGAAACCATCGCACAAAGAGTTCTAGTTCCTGAGGACCTGGTGCCTCCGGCTCCTGTGGGCTCTATGTAAGGAAAGATGGGTGGGGAAGGAGAGGTCACAGAGAGGTCACTTGAAGAATAGGATCCAGGAGCAAGAGAGTAACCAAGGGCACTGTAATAACCAGGGTAGAAGCCATTGGAGGTTCACTTAATTGAGCAATGCTTCGATGATAAAAAACAGGTTCTTGACCTCTGGGTAAAACAACAGAGCAAGTGCATGATTTTCTCTTGTTCCCCTAAATCCCAATAAAATCACAGTAAAAGAAAACAAAAAGGACATAAACCAACAAAAACAAGGAGTAGATAAGAGGTGCCTGGGGAAATGGGAAGCAGGCAGGCGAGTCAGGACTTCAGATTCTTTGGGTGTGAGGAGGGAGATGGGAACACAACAGAATAAATGGGAAAGAGTAGGGAAACAGGGTGCCTAGCCATACCCACTCCCCCAACACCAGGGTGGAGGCTTTGGGTCCATGTGAGACAACTGGAACCCAAAAGTTTGGACATAGGGATGGCAGGCAGCACTCAGGAAAGGGGAAAAAAAAAAAAAAACCATGACAGGAAGTGTATTTATGGTAAACTCAAGATCCAACTACCTACTTCCTATCAGAACTGTAAGCACAACCCACTAACTTAACAAAATATTATCAAGCACATTGGTATAAAGAGAAAGAACATTTGTGTGCAAAGAATGCATATTTATCTGTGGCAGCTGGGCACCCTGATGGGGGACTGGTTAAAAACAAATTTCCTGTGTCTGGAGAGATGGCTCCGCAGTTAAGAGCTGTGGATCAGTCTCTGCACCTACATGGTGACTCACATTCATTTGTAACTACAGTTCAGAGGATCTAATGCCCTCTTCTGGCCGCTGTGGGTACTGCATGCATGTGAGACATGCAAGCACTCATACATGTAAATAAAAATAAATCTTGAGGTTGGAGAGATGGCTCAATGGTTTAGAGTACTGGATGCTCTTTCAGAGGACCCTGGTTCAATTCCCAGAGCCCACACGGCAGCTCATAACTGTCTGTAGTTCCAGTTCTAGAGGATCTGACAACCTCACAGATATGCAGGCAGGTAAAATACCAATGCATATAAAATACAATAAATATATAAAAAATAAAAACATTATAAAAAGAAAACCATTTAAAAATAAATCTTAAAGCGAACACCAGATAATGTCCACTGTAGATCAAGCAGGGGTGAGGTGGGGCTGAAAGGAATGACACCTTTTACCCGGTGATGGCTAGTATTAATTGACAACATCTAAGACCTAAGAGGTAGGCTTCTGAGCATATATTTCTATAAGCAACTTTCTAGATTAAAGTAGCCTCTGAGAATGCCTCTGACAAACTGTCTTGACTACATTAAAGGATGAAGGAAGACCCACCTTAACTGTGGATGAGACCTGGACTGTGTGAACGGGGAGGGCAGGCTGGGCACCAGCACCTGTGCACTCACTGCTCTCCACTGGCTGTGGATGTAACAGGACCAGCCCTCTCATCCCTGCTGCTGGGACCTGCCTGCCACAGTGAACTGTACCCTGGAACTGAGTCCAACAAACCTCTGCTCCCTAAGTTGCTCTGACAGGGTATTTCTATCACAGCAACAGAAAAGAAGCTGAGCTCCACCCCAAGCCCTGTAATGCTCGAGTCCTTTCCTTACTGTGTGTGTGTGTGTGTGTGTGTGTGTGTGTGTGTGCATGCATACATCCATACAAGCAAATGTTATTTGGTCAGGAAAAGGAAGCAAATAAAAATGACAACATGAAGGACCTTGCTGAGAAGTAACCCAGGTGCTCCATAAGCGTGACTGCATTCATGCACAATGTTCATAACTGGGAAACTATAAAGACAGAGAGCTGCTGAGGCTGCAGGCATGGGGAGTGATGGCTAAAGGGCAAGGCTTCAAATCAAGGTACAAAGTAGGTTAACAGTGTGGATGGCTGCACAACTCTGAGTATGTCTAAAAGCAGTGAACTGGATACTTCCACTGCACTGTACGGTATGTAAACTAGAATGCAGGAGAGACTGCTGCTGTATCCACTCTTAGTAGCTAAGTCCCAAGTGTGGGTGAAAGCATGGAACAAAAGGACACTCACACTGTTGGAGGAACGTGAAACCACGCGGCCACCTTGTTTGGGTCATAAACCACGAGAAATGAAAACACAGAAAGGCACAAACACAAATCTCCATGACAACTTCATTCATAGTAACCAAAAATGGAAAACTGTTCAAGTTTCTACCACTGGCAAACACATTGTGGTATGTACATGCAATAGATACTGCTTGGCTAACCAACCGAAGGAAACTATTGCTACAGAAGACATGGAGAAATCTCTAAAATATCACATGGCTGAAGGAAGCCAAGCAATGCATGCTAGAAGAGTCCATCTGCCTGAAACCCTACAGCAGGGAAACTAACTTCTGGCTACAGAGTCCAGACCAGAGGCTGCTCCGGGGCGGGAGCTGCAAAGGGGCAGGTGGTACCTAAGGGGTTATAAAACATCTGTATTTTGAGACAAGGTCTCACATTGTACCTCAGGCTGTTTGGAACTAGACAAATAGCCCAATCGAGCCCCGAAGTCTCAGTGATCCTGTCTCAGCTTCCCAAGAGCTAGTGTTACAGACATAAGCCACCATACTTGGTTTAGGCATACATGTACAAAGCTGGTTTTTAAAAAACAATCCCATCACTTAAGCCTCCAGAAGCCCACAGCTTCAGAATGGTCCTGACAGAAGAGCGGGGTGTACTGACTCGCACCCATGATCTCAACACTTGGGAGACAGAGGCGCAGACTGCTGCAAGCTGAAGGCCAGCCTGAGCTACCGACACATGGTGAGATGAGAGAAGGCTGGAGATGAAAGGGAAAACAGACAAACCAACAAAGGCAGTAAGAGCCATGGAAGAGCAGCAGGAGGGAAGTGATGTCCCTCAGGCACCACTTCTCTACCCGTCTGAGCTTAACCCCAAGTTCTCACCAACTTGTTCTCATGCAAGAAAAATGTCAGTAGAAGGAGAGAAATGGTTGGGACTCATGAACATAAGAGAAACTGAAATTATAGATCCTATTAGCACATATAGACTATCCTGGTCACCATAAAGACAAGGTCAGCTACACTGGACATGTCTGCACCAGCTCTGGTGTGAAAACACTGTCACCTCCCTTCTGGTTTACAAACTAAGTTTAGCTCACAGACCATCTGCCCAAGTTTATAAAATTACTAAATATGTTCTATAGCTATTAGTTTCAGGAAGGCTTGATTCATATCAGCAAAATTTGTGCTTGGTCTATGTGACATACTTAGAGAAGACATGTCTAATCTAACTTTAGAGTAAGCATCTCAAGAACTCACCATCAGAGAGACAGGATGTACGTTCAAGCTCAGGTTCAGAACTGAGTCAGCTCCACATGGAGTGGAACACGGTGTCAATAGCATAAACTGGGCAAGGGGCTGGCCTGCTCACATGTGCTGAGCTGTGAAGCTGCTCAGTAAAGCTCACACTGAAGTAGGCACGTGAGTTAATAGCAGGTGGATCTCTGTGAGTTCAAGGCCAGCATGATCTACATAGTGAGTTCCAGGACAGCTTGGGATGTAGCCCAAGTGAGACCTTGTGTTAAAAACAAAAACAAGGTCTAGAGAGATGAGTCAGTAGTTAAGGGCATGTAATGTTTCTCCAGTGGACCGGATCTTGATTCCCAGAGCCTGTAAGCTAAGTTACAACCAGCTGTAACTCAACTCCAAGCAGAGCTGATGCCTCTGGCCTCCCTGGGTAACTCACATACACCTACCCACACAGACCTGTAATTAAAATAATAAAGCCAAACTCCACTAATAACCAAAAGCCTCCCATTTATCTGGCACCCCATCAATATGATTAACAGAAAATGCTTCCTAGTAGACTTCTAATGGTAACATTAGCACCCCATCTAGTGGCACAAGGCAGTCCTGACAACACCGGCTGTAGCCAATTCAGAGCTGAGGGACGCTGCAGCTGCTTCTTTCCCACTCCCTCACCAGGGCCAGTTTGTGAGGCACCTAAGCAGCAGAGTATCATTTTCTAACACAAACATACTGCATTAGGATTAGGTCTCAAAATTCACTTGGCTCACACAGTGCTGGGACACAAGGAAGAACACAGGAGGGTCTGTTTGAGGAGTCTCTAGCAGAGAAAACACTGGATCTGAACTGGGACCTGAGTTCTGGGTACTAAAAACCAGGCTGTATCCAGTGAGGGTCAGAACAAAGCAGAGAGGCTGCGCAACAGTCTCCATCTCTCCCGAGGCTGTGGATCCAGACCTGAATCTGCAGGATCTGGGATTATGTTCTTAGAATCTCATTGGAGGGGACTGTAACTGAACGAGAAAATGTAATTATGTAATTGTACAAAGTAAGGGCATTTGTAGAAATATTAGACTGTCTGCTAGGTAAGAAGTTTGCCAGGCCCATTTTCCCTCATGTCACATTAGAAACCAAATCACTCTCTTACCTTCTGTAAGCCTAATGACCCCTATAGCCCACCCTACCTCTTCTAAGAGGAGGCACATGCTAGGGGCATGCTGCCAAAGAGTCTTCCAGCAGTGTACTTGCTGATCACTTCTGTCCCACACTGTTTGGAAAGAGGTCACTACAGGTTTCTCATGTTCTTCCTGCACACCATCATGCTGCCAGCCACACCGACCATAAAGAGTTACTATTCCACAGGCTTAGGTCCTGGGCCTGCAGCAGTCTTAGACCTACCTTTAGCAGGCTGACAAAAGCTAATGGATACATTTCATTTTTTTTTTGTTTTAGTGATTGTTTTAAAATTTTAACTTATGCTCAACTTTCGCCAAAAGACCCAGAAGATGAGAGCCAGGTTGATCTTTAATTATTCTGGCTTCATCTTTTGTTTTCTTGGATAAAGAATTTTCTGTTCTTCAAAGGAAAGGTCATTTTCATCAGAGACTGTTACAGTCTGAAACCTGGTACCCAACAGACTCCACACTCTGGACTAGCCAGTAAAAAACTGGTAAGTGACTCCAGGCAGTTAAAAGAGAAGCCAGACCAGTGATTAAAAGGTCATCTCAGCTCACTTAAAATCAGGAAAAACAAGAATAAAAACAATACTTTTTACTTACAAATTAAGACATATCTTTATATTATTACTAGAAAGAGTGGAAATTAAGGCATTCTTTCCAGGAAAATTTGGCAGCATTTACCATAAATCACAATGTGTAAGTCCCTTTGAGCTAAAAACTCCATTTATGGCATTTAAACCTGCAGAAAGACATGTATCTAGAGAACAGTAGTGTACAGAGGTTCCATATCACACTGATTCTAACTGAAAAAGGGATTTAAATAAAATGTCATATCAGACCAGTTATGCTATTTCCTGCATCTCTAATACACCCCCCCCCCCCATTTTTGGAAATTGGGTCTTACATCGTCCACAGGGCCTCAAACAACTCTTCCTGTGTAGCAGAGGATGACCTTGAACTCTAATCTTTCTCCTGCCTCTACCCCCTACTCCATAGCTCAAACCCCCGTTTGGGAATGCAGGGATTGTTATAAAACTTGGGGGTTACAACCTGTGTCCAAAACTAGAACTCAATAAGCCAAATAAAAGAGACAAATTAAAAGCAGAAAGCAGGTTTACTCAATGTCCAAACATGTTTTCCTGCTTCACCAAGTATAGGAAAAAAGCAACTGATTCGGGCAAGCTAAGGCAGAAAGAGGAAATGCCCCTGCGAAGTGACTCCAGCAGCTGCTGGGAACAGCCCCCTTTACCCTGAGGGGCAGACACCCCCAAAGTGTGTCTTAATCTCTTCATGATCACCATTTTTCTGTTTCCCAGTATTAATTTGGCTCTTTTGATTGGTTTATTGAGTTCACATGGCCAGACCTGACTTGGGGCAAAGATTATGACCCCCAGGTGGAATAGCAGGATTATAGACATGCGCCACAGCCCCATTTTTTTACTGCGCCGGGGGGGGGGGTGTCAATCCAGGGTTCTCTGCATGCTAGGCAAACACTCTACCAACTGAGCCACAACCTGTCATATAAAGTATTATTTTATAAAAGAGCATGGGACAAGGTCTGCAGCCATGGCTCAGTGTGAAGGACACATGTTGTTCTTGCAGAGGACCTGGATTCAATTTCCAGCACCCACATGGTACCTCACAACCATCCATGGCTCCAGTGTCAGGGGGTCCAATGGCCTCTTCTGACCTCTGCGAGCACTGTACACACATTGTGAACCTACACACTCATATACGTAAATACATGCAATAAAAGTAAAATTTCAAAAAGTGGGATACATCTCTATGTACAAATATGTAAGGATTGCTCCACTATATAGTTCTTTGGGATGGCTCAGACTATAAAGACACTTGGCACCAAGAGTGATGATCTGAGTTCCATCCCCAGAACCCACATGATTGTAGGAGCGCACAGACCCCTACAAGTTGTCCTCTGATTAGGATCTGTGTGCCATGGCATAAGCATACCACAGAAGCACCACCCCCTCTCCACACACAAATAAGTAGCAATTAAAATGAAGAAAAGATAAGGGTAACTGAGAGTCCGGATATAAATCTATGATATTAACCAATTTTCACCAATGGGTCCAAAAACATCAATCTTTTCAAACAGTGGTGCTGGGGCATCTACCTGCCCACATGCAAGACAACACAGGCAGAACCCTCCTTTGCCATTTACATTCACTCAGAGTAGAACACAGACTAAAGACAGCACATAAACTGTTAAGACCCCTTAAAAGGAAGCAGAGATACAAATCTATGTGGTCTGGATTTGGCAATGATTTCCTAAGGATGACAATCAAAGCAGAGGAAACAAAGAAAAATCGTCAAAAAAGTTTCTATGTAAAGGAATACAACTGAAGAAGTGGAGGCTGCGTATAAACTGAGAAAGACGGGTTTACAAACAACATGTATGACAAAGCTCTTACCGCCAGAACACACGAATAACCTCACAAGGGAGTTTACAGTAAGAAAATATTTACAGGGGCTGGAGAGGTGGCTCAGAGGTTAAGAGCACTGGCTGTTCTTCCAGAGGTCCTGAGTTCAATTCCCAGCAACCACATGGTGACTCACAACCATCTATAATAAGATATGGTGCCCTCTTCTGGTATGCAGGTGTGTAGGCAGGAGGAACATTGCATAAATAATAAATAAAAAGAAAATATTTACAATATAACCAATATTTATATATAATTCATATATATAATAAAAATAAAATTATTTAAGGAAAATACTTGAGAAAACTTCATTCTTCGGGAATGAGTATCAACAAGAACAGTACCTATATGTATGTTTGTAAATGTATGAGAGGCTGTCTTACTATATTTAGCATATGGATATAGGCAACTATTCAATGAAAAAATGATGTGATGTTGTAAAAGGGTGCACATAGATATAAAACATACAACAGTAAAAAGTGGGGAGAATCATTAGACACATGAAATGACCTGAGTTCAGTATTTTATGGTTGAATAGCCTTATTTGAACCTTAAATTACTTTCCTTTTTTTAAAATTTTGAGACAGTATTAACTTAGGTAAACATTCCACCTAGTCCCTAAAACTGGTCTTTTAAACTTTGCAAATTTTAATATTCGAGATGCTCATCCAAAAATCGATGCAAATATCCCCAAATCTGAAAACACTTCTTGCCTCAAGCATTTTGAATATGGGATAATTATTTGTGTGTGAAGTTCAAATCACTAAAACTTCCATCCTACAGACAGTAATGTCACACAGCCCGTTTATATCCTATTTTTAAAAACCTTATTTTTGTTGTTTTTAGACAAGGTCTTACTACATAGCCTAAATCCCAATAATCCTCCCAAGCACAGGGATTACATGAGCCACTCCTCCTTGACTTTCATCTAACAAATGGAACCCATCCGTCCTCCCTATTTGGTGACAGATGACCTAAAAAAGGTCTCTGGAATAGGACATTTCCTGAATCCTACATCATAAAGACCACCCCCCCTCCCCCTGCTATTTTAGAAAACTGAGAGGAATCTAAATGAAACAGCAGAGAAAACAGTAAGGCTGATCTCAGAGTGAAGAAGACATATGAATGCTGGCTTCTGAACAACTTGCCAGGAACACACCAGTCCTGAGCAGGAAGCCGAACATTACACTTTCTGACCTATTTTGCTGCAACCCCAAAACTGGCCTAGAACAAATGTATGTGTTATAATTTGAAATCTATGTGATCACTGTCCCAGTGCCTGTGACTGGTTTGATGGTGGGAACCTGGCTAGCCCGGAAGGACCAATTGAGAATTTGAGGCTAAAACCTCTACGTTACTACTCACACACCTCCAAAAATGGGAACAGTGGTTGGGCGGTGGTGGCTCACGCCTTTAATCCCAGCACTCAGGAGGCAGAGGCAGGTGAGATTTCTGTGAGTTCAAGGCCAGCCTGGTCTACAAGAGCTAGTTCCAGGAAGGCTCCAAAGCTACAGAGAACCCTGTCTCAAAAACCAAAAAAAAAATTTAAAAATTAAAAAAAATGGGAACAGTGAAGATTCAGTCCTATGCAAGCCAGCAAGGGTGTTGGATGAGCTTTCAGGTATTCTAATATACAGAGAAGGTGGCACCCTCTAAGAGGGTATGGGGGCTTCAGGCACAAGAATCCTGTGTGCATCTCTTCTACTTGGTAGTTCCTGAGAAGCACCCTTTGTAACAAACCAGTGACCTGAAGAGAGCAGCCTGACAGACCAGGGAGGTGAGGAGTCCTGACAGACCAGGGAAGATGCAAGAGTTCTTCCTTGAATAATGTGAGCTATTTGAACAAACCATCAACTCAAGAAGGGAGTAATGGAAACCCTGTTCATAGCTGGTGGCACAGAAGTGGTGGAGGCCTGAACTTATGACTGCCGTGTCAGGTCAGTACAGACCTGATGGACTGAGTCCCTACCCTGTGCGATCTGACCCCAAGTCCAGGTAGAGTGTCATAACTGAGCTGTTGGACATGCAGCTGGTGCTAAGTGAACTGGTAACTAACTTACTTGCCCGGTAAAGAAAAGACCCACACATCTGAGGTATTGCCGAGTACAGATAGTTCAATGTGTTTTCCCAAATAAAAGGTCCATTCGTTTCTGAAAACTATGCAGCATGTGCAGCATGGCCACTCAACACTCCATTCTTCAGTGTCCTTCCCCCATTCCTCTCAGCCTGACGTCCAGACCCAGACACATCCAACTTTTTTCCTCCTCCATCTGCTTACCCAGGCTCACGTTTAGTACAGAGCTTTAACTAACAGCCCCAGTACAGAAAACTCCCCATTTTAGTTGCCAGTCTCTCCCAGAACTTGTTTACCCACTCACCCGTCACCTCTACAGTAAGGTCTAGTAAGTATCTGACATTTGATTCCACACTTCTCGATAGCTACCAGCCCCAGTTCTCTAGAGCCTTTGCAATCTCAGCCAATGCCATCTTTCTGGTTTCTACATCAGGCAATGAACAGCCGTCCTTAGCAACCCCCCACATATACCCAGAGAACCTTACACACACAAGCATACTAGTTACTTCTTGTTGTTGTTGTTGTTAAATCTTGAACTGGTCAGTCCTCACTACCACGCTGCTTACTGACCTGGTCTGATCTGACCTGTCAACAGCTCCTCATCATTGCCAGCTTCCGCTAACCTCAGTCTCACAGCACAATTCCATGTCACTCCCACAAGAGCCTCCACACTGTGCACCTGACCTACTGACTTCAGCTCCCACCTAAACTCCCCCTTGATGGCTGGATTGTCATTAAACCCCACACAATCGTATTCCTAACAAAACTGCAAAGGGACTGCATTTGGAGAAAAGATATTTAAGAAATAACTAAAGTAAGGAAAGTCATTGCTGAAGGCCTAACCCAATGTGACTGATAACCTTTTAAGAGAAAATGAGGACAGAAACGTAAACAGAGGGAATGTCATGAGAACGTAGGAAGGGGATGGCCACGTACAGGCCAAGGCCGTCTCAAAAGAAACAAATCGCAGACACCTGAGGTATACAGCTTCCAGCGTGGTGACAAGATAAACTCTAGCAATGAAGGTCAGTGTCAACAGCCACATTAGGTAACAACACTAACAACACAGTGCTCCATCACATTCCATATCTCCTGCACAGCCAAGGCACACCACTGCCTTAGGCCTTCATACACACCTTCCCTCTACACAGAATCAGCATTTCACTCATTTTTTCAGCTGCAGAGGCTTAAAGATATTAAGGCACTTGCTTCCATAGAAGTCTGAGAAAAGATGAAAACCAAATATTACCAAATTCTATGACCTAGGCAAAGCACTAAAAGGAGAATTTTAGCAATCTTCGAAAACTACTGGAGAAAAATAGAGGTCAACTACTTACTTTTCAACCCAGAGGACGGAAACCAGCTTTGCCCCTATCTTCTGGGCTTTGTCCCAGGTGCTTTGATATCCATCTTTGAAGATGACGTGGGTTACTTGCTTATTGAAAGTTTTTGAAACCTGTGGACAAAATCCAAAAACCAAATTCTCACTGCTCTCTTTTCCTAATTTCTTAAATAAAACGATTAAAAAGAGCACTGTTCAAGATTTGTCAAAATGAAATGATCAAAATCCTTACCCCAGGATTTCACATCTCAGAATACACCAGAACAAAATACTGTAGTTAATATGGAATGATGCTTTTGCATGGCATGGTGGTACCCAGCCTTAATTCCAGCACCTAGCACTCAGGAGGCAGAAGCAGGAGGATCTCGGAGTTGAAGGTCAGTCTGGTCCACATAGCAAGGACAGCCAGAGGTCCAAAGTGAGACCTTGTCTCAACCTCTCTCCACCAAAATACATCTGCTGCAGTCAGAATGAAGATGAGCATTAAAGTCACCCTTACCCCCCAGTAAAGCCTCTGCTCGTGTCACCCTTGCCCCACAATAAAGCTTTGACTCATGGCACTCTTACTCCCACAATAAAGCTTCAAAGCATAGAACAGAGTAGGAATTCTTCAAGGATAAAGAGAAGGGGACAGGACAAACCAGAAGACCCCAAGGATAAAGGAACAGGAAAAGAAAAGTGGACAGGAGGAAGCACCACCTACTTACAGCTAGAAAGACTGGGAGACACAACAAGGGTCCTTCAAACCCTCTTCATCCTTTACCATGAGTGGTGGCTTATGTGCACACAGATAGGCACAGGTGCCTTAAATGTCTTTTAAACTTTCCATATTGGGCTGTGGGCATAGCTCAGTTGGTAGGGTGCTTGCCTGCACACACAAAGAACTGGGTTCTATCCTCCCATCACTTTAGAAAACTAGGTATGGGGAAAACACCTGTACCCCTGGTGCTTTGGTGGAGACAGGAGAGCCATACAGTCAAGGCCATCTTCTGCTACACAGCCTGAGTACATGAGACCCTTTCTCAATAAGTAAGTAAGTAAGTAAGTAAATGAAAATCCCTCTGCATTATAGAGAAACTGTAATTTGGAGGAAACAGCAAGGAGAATACATATCCAATTAAGTTAAAATCAGTATCTTGAGAAGATGCAATTTTTATGTGATAAAATCAGATATTTCAAAGGGGCCAAGACCTAAAGAGTTACTAAAATTTAAGAATGGGGAAAAAATTCCATAGAAACAGTAGACAGCCAAGTAAAGAAAATCTCCCCAGCAACAGAGCACATAGAAAATAGATAACAGGGAAAGGCAGGGTCAAAAGAAGCACAGCTCATGATCCTGCAGCCAAGTTATGGGGTTAAAACAAAGAAATAGGAGAGATGAAACAGAAATTATAAAAGAAATAACGAAGGAAAAGGTTCTCAGAATCAAGGTCATGCATTCTGGATCACAGCACACGTGTGAACACAGCGCCACACCAATCACATAACCATTCTAGTTGGGGTTACTAACTATTGCTGCTAGAAACAAAAAGCTATGACCAGAGCGGCTTGGAGAGGAAAGGATTTTATTTGTCTTTCTCTCCCTCCCCGCGTAGACAAGATTTCTCTGTGTAGCCCTGGCTGTCCTGGGAACTCACTCTGTAGATCAGGCTGGCCTTGACCTCAGAGATGCGCCTGCCTCTGCCTCCTGAGCACTGGGATTAAAGGCGTGCGCCACCACCACCCAAGGGCTTTGTGTTATGGTTCATCACTATTCGTCACTCAAGAAGTCAGGACAGAACTCAAACAGAGCAGGAACCTGGAGGCAGGCGCTGATGCAGAGGCCACAGAGGAGTGCTGCTTACCGGCTTACGCCCCCTGGCTTGCTCAGTCTGTTTTCTTATATAACCCAGGACTACCAGCCCAGAGTGGCACCTTTCACAGTTACTGAGTCCTCCTCCACCCATCACTAATTAAGAAAATACCCTACAGGCCTGCCTACAGTCTGATCTTATGGGGCATTTTCTAACTGAGGTTCCCTCCTGTCAGATGACTTTAAATTGTGTTAAACTGATATAAAATAATGGAATTAAGAGAATATCTAGAATAAAGACAAATGTTGAAAGGTAGAAATGGGTGAGAAGATGGAGATAAGACCATCTGCAAACAACAAGAAATTACAACTATATCAGACAATATCAATAGCAATCTGAAGTCAGAAAATAATGTAGAAGCCGAGCATGGAGGCACAAGCCTGTGATCCTGGCACTTCAGGGACTGAGGTAGGAGAATCTTCACTATGAGGTTGAGGATAGTGATACAGCGAGATTTTGTGTCGAAAAGGTAATGAAAATACTCCTTCAAGGGAAAAGAGGGCATGCTAACATTTTACAATCAGCTAAAATATTAATCAAGTAGATTAATAAAAATATGCTTTTTTGGAACTGGGGAGATGGCTCAGCAAATGAAGTGACTGATTTGCAAACATTGATGTCCTCAGGTTGTGTTGTGGAATATTATTTTAAGATGTGTTACTTTAGTCTGGAGAGATGGCTCAGAGGTTAAGAGCACTGACTGCTCTTCCAGAGGTCCTGAGTTCAATTCCCTGCAAACACATGGTGGCTCACAGCCATCTGTATAATGAGATCTGGTGCCCTCTTCTGGCCAGCAAGCATACAGACAGACAGAACGCTGTATACATAATAAATAAATAAATCTTTTAAAAAAAGATGTATTATGTTTATTTAGACTGTGGAACATTTGTGATGCAAAGATGTGTCGCATTTGTTTAACTCTGTGAAGCTGTGATACTTTGCCTGTCTAAAATACTTGATCAGTCTAATGAACTGAACAGCTGGACAGGCAGAAAGGATAGGCAGAGCAGGCAGAGAAATCTGGGAAAAAGAGGAGAAGGAATAAGAAGAGGAGGACATCAGAGACCACCACCCAGCTACATGGCAAGCCACAAGTAAGAGGCAAAGAAAGGTATACAGAACAGAGTGGATTAAAGCCCAGAGGCAAAAGGTATAGATGGGATAATTTAAGAAAGCTGGCAAGAAAATAAGCCAAGCTAAGGCCAGGCATTCATAGGTAGTAATAAGTCTCCATGTGTATTTTAATTTGGGAGCTGGGGGAGAGTGGGCCCCCAAAAGAGTAAAGGAGCTAAAAACACAAACAAAAAACAAAACCAAAAAACAACTACAAGTTTGATTCCCTGAACCTGTGTAAAAAGTCAGACATGGTGGTAGATGCTTGTAATCCCAGCTCTGGAAAGCTTGAGCCTACAGTCTTTAGCATGCCAGGCAGATTTTCTGCTACTAAATTTTATACCTTTCTTATTTTATTTTTTTAAAATTGTGATACAGGATCTGATAAGGTACCTTCAACTTGGCTATCTGCCTCATTCTCTCAAGTAGCTGGGTTACTGCCCCGCACCAGTAGGCCAAACTCATGGGTGTGTATGCATAGATAGGGTTTTGTACTATCTGTAGGTTCAGGCATCTTGGGGTCTTTGATTTTATCTTCCCTAGAAAAAGCTGTACACTGGAAATATGAAAGCAGATTTTTTTAAAAAAAGGAAGAGATTAAAAACAAAACATCTGGGGTCTGGTGAGCTGGCTCAGTGGGTGAAGGGAAGCACTGGCACCACCAAGCCCAATGACCTACGGGTGTTCCCTAGGCCCTGCATGGTAGGCAACAGCCTCAAGTTGTCTTCTGACCACACGCATGCCATGTGCTCTTGTCCTTCACCCGTACATTGAAAAACTTTTTTAAATGATTGCCTTTCCAAAACAGAAGAGACTGGGGACCTAGGTCAGCGATAGTGTACTAGCGTGAGGCCAAGAGTTCTACCAGAGCACAAAAGGAACATAACACAAAGGACAGCTGGCTGCTCTTGGGTTTCATCACCGCCCTGTATAGTAGGAGTATTAACAGTGCACAGCCGTTCCATTAGTGCACAGCCATTCTCAAGGCAGTCAGAAAGAGCCCAGCCCACTCCCTGGGGACACTCTCCCCAAGGCTTTCATGTTAGCAGACAATAAGCAGCATCTATAAGCCTTAGACCAGAGGAGGAGCTGCTAAAATCACACAGACTGCATCTGGACAGAGGCATGAACCAGAATTCACACACTGACTCAAAGTGGGACTCCACTTGGTGTTCCACATGCCTGTGTAACAAAACGGGCTGGGCCTCTGAAGTGAAAAACAGGTTGACCTTCCTTCCTCACAGAAAGCCCCTGGTTTATCACAGTTTACTCTGAAGTGATAGGAAAGTGGTGTACTGTCAGTAGAAATGGTATGCTGGGGGCTGGAGAGATGGCTCAGTGGTTAAGAGCATTGCCTGCTCTTCCAAAGGTCCTGAGTTCAATTCCTGGCAACCACATGGTGGCTCACAACCATCTGTAATGAGGTCTATTGCCCTCTTCTGGCCTGCAGACATACACACAGACAGAATATTGTATGCATAATAAATAAATAAATATTAAAAAAGATGCAAACAATAACAATTTTTAGTTAGTCCTAAGAGCCACTGTGCCACACACACTGATAAGCTATGACGCTGTGTGATTACACACATTTTCAATGTACAGATTTTCTTTTTTTAACGATGGTTATATTGGCTTTAACGCCATTGTAGGTGGTGGTGCATCTGTGCAGACTTTTCTGCTCTAAGCCTTTGACCTTACTTCACATGGATTAGTGTGGCTAAGCAAGGCGGGTACACCAATGCTTACTCTGCCCTGAGTTATCCTGCCACCCACTTTATCCACTTCACCCAGCCTGAGGACCAATAAATAAGTAAGCACACTTGCTCAGAGCAGTCTCTGTTCACTGTCTCTGTTTCCTTCTAAGCCAGGATTCCTACTCATTGGAACCCCTTACCCTTATAACGGGGAAGTGAACTAAGATAATTACCTCGCAATTTTCAAACCTCAAGAATATCTTACCTTTTCTTGAGGTGTTGGGAGCTGTGAAACCCCAGATCCTGAATTTCTTGTAAACAACTTGTTTTCCTCTGCTCTGAGACAGCCTGCAACTGCTCTAAGCATGAGACCCTCGGGAGTTCCTGATGGCAGGGGAGTCATTTCTGATGGGTTTGGCTGGGGTGTGGCCATCCCTATATAAGCTGCCCCTGGACACAATAAAGGGGGCATTCTTGGGGCACTCCTGTTTCAAGGATGATGCGTGTCTCTGTCCATGTGTCTTTATGTGTCTAAATCTCCAGCTCCTTGCCCGGTTCACAGACTGTATGGTAGGGCATAAAGCGTGGTATGCTACATTGAGGCTCTGTTGTTCTGAATCCCCACCTTTTTGTTGTTGTTTTGTTTTTAAACAAGGTTTCTCTGTATAGCTCTGGCTGTACTGGACCTTATTGTGTAAACCAGGCTGGCCTTGAACCAGAGTTCCTCCCAAGTGCTGGGATTAAAGGAGTGCATCACCACTGCCTGGCCAAATCCCCCTCTTTTATTCTTCCACACTTGCTTCCACATTCTCTTGACATACTTTTCTTTCTCTCTCTTGTTCCTGCGTTGGTGGTCAGGCCATCGCTGTCCTTATATATTCAAAAAGCCACCTCCTTGAGCACTAGGCACGCTAACTAGAATCTGAGTGAGGCCAGTATTCTCTCCTGGCCCCAGAGATCTTGACTGCCCGCCATGTGATTGCCTCAAGCTCCAGAAATGGCTAGTCAAATGCCTAGGAGATGTCTCCAGCACACCTACGGACACGGTCTTCCCTTAGGAACCTGCTTATTCTCTTGCATCTTTATTCTTTTGACTCTAAATACCAGTCCTTACAGACCAATGACAGGTCCATGCTTCTCCCCAGATCCTCCTCAAACAACACCCCCAAGCCCATCTGCTCTGGAAGCAACTACTGCCCAGCTCCTGTTTGGTGTCGTTTTGGCTCTCATAGCTCACCTACTGCCATGTCCTTCATGTCCTAAGGAATAGCTCCCCTAACAAGAAAATGACAGCCAGCGGGCTATCAATCATTCTGATATTAATTTCTTACCTTTGCCCCCATATTCTCAAGCTGTTTTGTAAATGTCTTTGAGTAATTCTCTGTCCCGTTGGAAGACCAAACTTCAACATAGGCCACAATATCTGAAAATAAGCCAGACATTAGCAGGAAATACACACTGAGAATTGCAATACCTCCCCACTGCCCTTCTCGACAGGATTTTCTCTTGCTCTATTTATGTTAGAAAACGAAAATTTCTATTAGAAATCTATTCCAACTATTATCACTGCTATTTTGGTGGTACTTAAAGTCTTCCTAATCTGGGTTTAATTACCCTGGATTATGCTTTCCGTAAAGAAACGAATGAATTGCTCCAGGCTTTCTGGAGCAGCCTATCTTTCAACAACACAATCTCATGGCCATAGCATAGGCAGGAGGTCAAAAAGCCAATACAGCCTTGTTCTAATAAAACTTTGCTTATGGAGCTGGGCATATCAGCACACGTCTGTAATCTTAGTATTTAGGGATTAAGCAAGAGGATCAGGAGTTCTAGGCCAGCCTCAGCTATACAGCAAGCTGGAGACCAGCTTGGACTACAGAAGGCCTTGTATTAAAAAAAAAGTATTATGGAGATGGAAAATAGATTCATATGATTCTCACCTGCTATTCTTCATTTTTTTTTTCACATCTAACATTTGAAGAAGGGCTGCAGATGTAGCACAGCTGGTAGACTGTTTATCTAGCATGCACTAAGTCCTGGGTTTTAAGCCCACTCCAACAAAAACAAGGTGTGGAAGCCCATACCTATATCCAGGCTCCAGGGAGGAGGATCAGAAATTCAAGGTCCGTCTCGACTACCTAAGAAGTACTAGGCTAGCGTGGGTTAGAGACTCTCTCCAAACACAATTTCCCACCCCCGAGGAGTCCCACAGCTAAGTAATTGTGAGCAAAGAAAAAGGAAGACCTGGTTCTGTTACAAAACACTCTACTAGTATTAGAAAAACAGTTACCCCTGGTTACAGAATGGTGCAAACAGCTGGCCTGTTCTGTCGGCTCTCCCACTCCAAGTCCCACCACACCAATCTCTTTCCTCAAAGCCAAACTCTACAACCATCAGCACAGCACAGCCCTCAGCTTGTGGAGTCATGTCTGGGAACAGATGCACTGGGGGCTCAACCATGAGGACCCTAACTAAGACTTGATCTTCTCAGTAAAATGAACGGAGTTGTTGACAGGAGAAAAATAGGAACATTCCACAGGTGTCAGCTGAGTAGGACCCACCGAGAGGCCACTCCCATTATTACCAAATCAATACTTTTCCTGAGCCGGCAAGGGCCCAGGCTCTCAGAGAGCTAAGATGGGACCCGATCTTCCTGCCAGCTGTCAAGGCACTGGGGGGTAAGGGGGGACACACAGGTACCATGGCAGGGACTCCGAGGGAGGTGAAGGGCATATAGTGAATACCGGAAGGGGTGTCCACACAGGTGGCCGCGACCCTGCGTGAGGACACTCCGTGGTGTGAGGATACCAGGATGCGAGGACACCCCAGTCTGAGCGGACCCCGGTGGCCCAGCAAGTGCTTCCGAAGACTGGTCACGCAGACCTCCCCTCCATATGCGCATGTCTCCTCACCTTTCAGGAAGGAGCCCCCAGCGCCTCCCGAGGCCTCCATGACCGGACAAGGCGAGTGGGACCGAGCGTGCCCGGGCAGGAAGGCAGAGAGGTGCGCATGCGCAGGCCGAGCCCCCCGGAGGCTCGGCGGCTCCGCACCCTGTGTTTGTGGAAGCGGCTCCGGCCTCCTCCCTTCCCTCTCCTTGGGCTCCAGGCTCCGCGACACACGGCGGCAAAGCCCTGATCCTTCCAGGAGGCCCGGAGGCCACCCAGAGGCCCGGCGACTGGGGCCCGCCGCTTCGGGGCGCTCGCTGGTCAGCGCCGCGTCGCTTCCCCGGGCTGGGCCCGCGTCCTCCTTCACGGAGCGTCCGGAGACCCGGTAGGGCGACCCTGCGCTCTCAGCCCCTCAGACCCACTCCGGAGCGGAACGGAGCCTCTGCGAGTGCCCGGGTCTTCAAACCTCCCGCCAAGGGACCGCCGCGCCGAGCCGCTTCCCAGACGAGCCCGCCTCCCCGCGCAAGGGCTGCCGGGAAGGGAGGAGGCCGGCCGGCCAGGTCCAGTTGGTCCTGCGCTGCGCTGGAAGCGCCTGGTTTGGTTAGACGGGGTTTTCTTTTCTCTTTTCTTTCTTTTTGACACTTATGTCGCATGTATGAGTACTTTGCGTGCGCGGACATATGTGCACCACGTGCGTGCCTGGTGCCGGGGGAAGTCTGGGGAGGGCGTCAGAACCCCTGGAGCAGGAATTACACGTGGTTATGAGCTACCACGTGGGTGCCAGGGACCAAATCCGTGTCCTCTACCAGAGCTAATGTCCTTAACCACTGAGCCAGCTCTATAGCCCCTGTTTGGTTTTTGTTTGTTTATTTTTGTTTTGGGTTTTTTTTTTTTGAGAGAGCGTCTTATTTTCTAGCCCATAACTCTCAGCGGTCTTTACTACCTCAGCCTCCCCAGAGTCACCTCACCCAGTCCTGCACCTTAATTTATTAAAAGATGAGCCAAATGTATATACTATTTATTTACCTGTAGTTCAATCCCCCGTTCCATCATAAAGATCATAATCTTTTTACAAGCTTAATAAAAACACAGCACTAAAGATTAGAGGGATTCATAACCTAGAATTTAGGAGTATGCTTTGAGAGTAGATTGGACTTCACGAAGTTTTTGTTGATCCATAACTGGCTGAGAGACTGATGACTTATTAGGCTGTGTCCCTTTCCTGTTTGGGATATGGGAATGCTCTCTGCCAGATTTTGCTAGCCTTCTGAAGGTTCTCAACCTTCCTATTTCATTTTATTGGTTTTTTGATACAGTGTTTCTCGCCCTGCCTCAGCCTCCGGAGTGCTGGGATTAAAGGCCTGTGCCATCACTGTCTGGCCTGGCCTCAACCTTCCTAAGAAGGTGACTGTTTAATAACGGCCTCATGTCGTGGTGACCTCCCCCCCAACACCATAAAATTATTTTCATTGGTATTTCATAGCTGTAATTTTGCTACTGTTATGAATTGTAATGTAAAGATCCGTGTTTTCTGATGGCCATAGGTGACCCCTGTGAAAGGGTCATTCAACCTGCCATGGGGTCATGACTCACAGGTTGAGAACCATTGCTTCCTTCTGTCAAAAGATAAAATTGTTGCAGGTCGGTGGTGGCACACGCCTTTAATCCCAGTACTCGGGGAGGCAGAGGCAGGCGGATCTCTGTGAGTTTGAGGCCCGCCTGGTCTACAAGAGCTAGTTCTGGGATAGGCACCAAAGCTACAAGAGAAAACTTGTCTCGAAAACAAACAAAAAAAGATAAAATTGTTGAGTGTGGTGGTATACACCTGAGAAAGGAGGTAAAGAGGACTGGAAATTGGAAGCCACTTTTGATACACAAAGAGACCCCCATCTTAAAACAAACAAACAAAAAAAAAACCGAAAAAAACCAAGTAACTAGCTATTACTGGGAATTGAGGCAGCTTTCATGGTAACAGCCTGGGAGCTTTCACTAGGCTAGTCCACTGCAAAAGAAACTCAGATAAAGGGCTACCTGTGGTACCTATTAACATACCAAAGTGTCTGCTGGCCTCCCAGCTAGCTCAGTACCTTGGTTCCTCCCATCTCTTCTCACCCCACCCCTACCCTAAATGTCTCCAGCTCCTGAGCTTGTGTTCCCTCCGCTTCTCTTTTCTATATAACCCTGTCATTTCGGCCAGGAGTTCTCTTGGTCTTCTTGGCTCCCTCTTGCCTCCTTCTTGGACCTCTCTTGTCTTCCCCTCTCCCTTTTCCTATCATGGCCTGGTCCACTCTGCTGGCCATGTTCAATCTACTGCTTCCTCTGCTCTGGACTCTTCCAGATGTCGCTGGCTGTTCTCTCCCCATGTCTACAATGAAAACCTTCCCCTCAACCATACCCTGAGTGGTCACGTCCTCACTTTGACAGGCAGTAAGAGCAGGACTTGGTTAAGTAGGGAATACAGAAGCAGGACCATGGCTCAGTTGTGCTTTCAGAGTTCCCTGTTTGGTTGGCTTAGGTGGAGTCTGCTTTGATCTTTGGGACCTTTTGGTGTCTTCACACCTTCACTTGCATTATCTGCCACTTAGCATGACTGACTCTGCTTTGGTTTGATCAACTCCTTTGGACCTGGTATTCAAGCTCATTCCAAAACACGGGCCTCCCTATTATGCCCAAATTCACAATCCCCTCAAGCCGACAAGGAAATCTAGAGTCCCATATGTAAAAGCAAAGAGTCTTTATTTTAATCAAGTTTGCAAACTCGGTCTCTCCGCGTGTCCAACGTATTGGAATAACCGGAGAGCCCCGAGCTCAATTACAATAGGCTTTTTTAGTAGTGAAGGTGGGGGTGAGGTGTTTCTGAGTTTTTAAGACCCCTGATTGGCTGACATTCGTCTAGAGTTTCCTGGTGACTGGGCTGGCAGGTGTTTCTATCTATAGTGCCTGGCATTCCAGGAATTTCCTTTGAATGGGAGTCGGGTGATCTCAGCCTGTGGTTCCTTCTGCAGCCTGGTATCGTCTCAGGGTAAACTACTGAGACTCCAGCCTCCATTGGAATTCATCGATAGCCAGAGTCCCAGGTGATCATGGTTGGAGGAAGTAAAGAACTTCCTTTGGGTGACCTGCCCAGACTTAGATTATCATGGCTGGCCCTCACACCTGAATCTTGGTTTCTTGTTTCTCCCTCTGGATACACTCTTCCCTCACACAGGATGTCAGCACCCCTCCCAGCATCATTTTAAGGTTTTCCATCTCAAGCCCCCTATGACCCTTGGTGAATTTTGTCAACAGGAAAGAGTGCTGGCCAAGTCAGTTAGCCCCGTGGGTAAAGCCTGTAATCAAAGTTGGAAATGGGTGGGCTGGAGAGATGGCTCAGAGGTTAAGAGCATTGCCTGCTCTTCTAAAGGTCCTGAGTTCAATTCCCAGCAACCACATGGTGACTCACAACCATCTGTAAAGGGGTCTGGTGCCCTCTTCTGGCCTGCAGGCATACACAAAGACAGAATATTGTATACATAATAAATAATAAATATTTTTTTAAAAAGTTGGAAATGGGCTTTTGGTCAACTAAAATGCAATAGATAGGCTAGATGAGAGAGGGCAGAGGAAGGTGGCACACATTGTGACTTTCTGTGAATGGATGATGGGAAATTTTTTTTTACTATGTATGTGTTTTTTTCTATAAACCTGAAATTCTTTCAAAAAGGAAGAGAAGTGGGAGGCTGAAACTACTTGGATATCTCCCGTATTTCTGTCCATGTTGGTAGCCCGTAAAGAGAGCTGCAAAAGTCGCTGTCTTGCTGCTCTTACAAAATCAGCTTAAGAAAGGAAGAGTTTATTTGGCTCACAGTTGAAGAGTACAGTCCATCCGGGCATGGAAGCCACGGGGCAAGATTGTGAGGGAGTTGGTAACACTGTATCTAGGCAGGAAGGAGAGAAAAATGAGCGCTGGTCTTCGGCTCTGTTTCTTCTTTGAAGTACCATTAATAATAATAATACCACCCCAGGTCAGAAATTGTGGTTCAACCTGAAGATCTGAAAAGCAAACAGCCAGCTACTGGCTCTTACCTCAACCTCAGTCTGAAATGGTGATCCTGCCTCCGGAATCTCAGAATGAGATTGTCTCTGAGAGCTGTCCCCCCCCCCCCATTTTATATTCCTCTCTAGGGCTGGGATCAAAGGCATGTACCTCCCGATTTCTATGGCAACAAGTGTGGCTACTGAGATTAAAGGTGTGTGTCATTGTGGCTGCTGGGATTAAAGGTGTGTGTTACCATAACCTGGTCTGTAAGGCTGACCCGTGGGACTGTTCTACTCTCAGATCTTCAGGCAGTCTTTATTTATTAAAATACAGTTGAAATGCCACTACACTCCTTTCATTCAGTCCGCCATCCTAACACATGGACTGACGCTGCCCACATTTTGGGTGGATCTTCCCATCTCAGTTTACATAATGTAGGTAATCCTTCACAGAAATGGCCACTGTTTTATTTCCACAGTGGTTCAAACTGTAGCAAGTTGACAAAATTAATTATCATAGGGTCCAAGGCTATTTGAGCAAGAAGCAAATGGATCAGTTAATGTATTCCTTTAGCCTTAGTCTGGCCAAGGTTTTTATAACAAAAGACCTTGACTGTTGGTGACTGTGTGGCTTACCAACAGTAGAGGTTGATTTCTCAGGTCCTGCGGGCTGGAAGTCCAAGGACAGATAGCAACAGGGACACACTCAGCTCTGCTCTTCTCAGATGGCACTTTTCATTTATCTTTTACTTCCATGGGCAATATAAAGGAGCAGTAACTGGGGCCTGGAAAGCTGGATCAGATTGCGCACCATTCTTTGAGGGAATCCATTTCCCAGCACTCCTATCGGGCAGCTCACCACTGTTTGTAACTCTAACTCCAGGAGGTCCGTGGCTCTCTTCTGGACCCCATCAGCACCGTGTTCACACATGCACCTTCCTATACAAGGACACATACAGATAACTTTAAAAAACCTATCTCTTTAAAAGCACCACTGTTGTTTGTGAGACCTCTGCTCTCAGGGCCAAATCACCTCCCAGTGCCCTCACTACCTAGTGCCATGTCCTGGAGGTCTAGGAGTCCTTATTGGTGTGTACTGCCACACACAGTGAGCAGTGGGTTTTTTAACTCTTCAAGTTTGAGAAGGCACCAGCATTTAGATTGTAGCAGTAACCTACTGAGAGAAAAGCATTACTATGCAACCTAAAAATTATTCCCGTTAAAATTGTTACTTTGTTGTTACTGGGATACAACATGAGCAAAAGCAGCTTAGAGAAGGGTTTATTTTGACCTATGATTCCAGAGGGATAAAGTCCATCACGATTATGGCCTGGTGGTAGGAGCTGGAAGGTAGCTGATCACATTTTCTTCTACATATAGGAAGCAGAGAAAATGAACAGGAACTAATTTGAGGCTATATCCGCTCGTAGCCACCTCCAGGGATGGCTGAACCTCCTCAAGGTTCCATGATCTCCCCAAACAGCACCACCAACCGGAGACCATGCGTTCAAATGCCAGAGCCTGTGAGAGGATGGTTCTCATTCCCACCATCGCAAGTGGGATTAGTTTAATACAGATGTTCTCTTTCTCTAAAGAAACACTGGTATACAATGTTACGTTTGAAACCTAAACAGAGAACTCTCAACAGATGAATCTAAAATGGCTGAAAGACACTTAAGGAAAGGAAATGCTCAACATCCTTAGCCATCAGAGAAATGCAAATCAAAACAACTCTGAGATACCACTTTTTACCTGTAAGAATGGCCAAGATCAAAAAACACTAATGACAACTTATGCTGGAGAGAATGTGAGGTAAAGTGAACATGCCTCCATTGCTGGTGGGGGCGCAAGCTGGTACAGCTGCTTTGGCGATTTCTCAGAAAATTAGGAAACAGCCTATGACAGACTTTTCTGTGAAGCAGGATATTTTGTATCCTGCTTGTCTCATTAGGACAGCATACTGTTAGCAGTCAAGGCAGGGGCATTTTCTTGCCCAGTGGCTTACTTTTCCTATAAAGAAAGTAAACTCCATGTGGAGTTTCTTCAATGTCCGTTGTCTTCTCTGAAGTAGATTGGTGCTGCCAGGAGCAGACATGTCTCATTGTCATAAAAAAGAAGAACCTAGGTTATTAAAACATCTTAAATGCCATATTCTGTAGATCTCTGAAGTGTTTGGAGATGACCTATTTAAATTATATCTTTCTTTGACCTTGAAAAAATACCTCATATGACTACAAGTTCAATTATACTAGGTGATTAACTAATAACCTAAGTTTCTTTATTATCCTAAACAGTTGATAACAATAATTTTCAAGGACTAGAAATTTGCATTACATTGTTAAATGAGCAGCATAGGTACAATACCTTGAACAAGATTAGAAATGTATGTACAATATGTTTTAACAAAATCTCAAATTTATATCAGTATACAAAATTTGTATATAATATACAAAAGTAAAAGCAGTGTTAAATATTTTAAAGTAATAGTTGTTTTTAAATAATAGATTCAATAATCTACCTTTTGTCATATCATAGCTATATTCCCTTTTTTCTTTTCCTTTCTTTTTTCTCTTTCTTTCCTTCTCTCTATCTTTCATTTATTGAAACAGGATTCCTCAGTAGCTATGGAGCCCATCCTAGAACTCAATCTGTAGACCAGGCTGACCTTGAACTCCTAGAGAGCTGCCTGCTTCTGCCTCCCAAGTGCTGGGATTAAAGGCATTAACCACCACGCCTGGCCTTTTTTTTTTCTTCCCAAAACAAGACCCTTGATTCTAATTTCCTTTGTTTAGCTTGTTTTCTGACCATTATCCATAACAACTTTTAGCCAACATATTAAACAAAGACAATCCATAATACATTTTTTTGGGGGGGGGAATGTGGGCATAGCTTTCTAGGCTACCTCCTGCTGACTGAGGACACCCATAATCTTATGGGGACCCAAAGAAAATTTAGAATTATAATCAAGTCCTTACTGGAGTATTCTGTGAGGCTGGATCACTTCAGCCAGCAGTCTTGAAGCTGTTCTGGATGTAGCGGGCAGAGGAAACAGCAACAAACGTATCCTGAAACATTGGGTCATCTGGGCCATCTGTTCCCACTGGAGACTTTTCAGAGAGTCTTGTTCAAACCTTTTTTGTTTCCAGAATGAATCCACAGACTCTCATTTCCTGAGGAAATAAAAGCAAAACCTCTTTTCCAAAGTAACGTATCTTTTGACTTAAATTTTGAAGTCAAGGCATTTTGATCAAACTTTATTTTTCTTAACCCAAAATAAATCCACAGCCTCTCACTTCCTTAGGAAACAAAATCAAAATCTCTTTTCCAAAGTAACATATATTTTGAATTAAATTTTGAAGTCAAGGCATTTTCAAAATACATAAATTGGATTAATCCAGCAACATTTATAATCAAAAGTCTTTTAGTACCTGTTGCTCCTTCCTCAGCAGTTAAAAAATTCAAAGACAACACAATTTTATACAGTATCAAGATTCTTTGTGTGTTTTCCATCTTTACATGGAAGCTAAGCTGGGGTGAATGGGAGCTGGGAGCACTAGTTTTTCTCCAGAACCCTGGTGGCTAGGTTTGGGTCCAGTCCCTAGAGTTGGAATTCCAATCCCAGCTCTGGCCTGGGCTGGTGGCTAGAAAGCCTCAGACAAATGGCTTTTTTGAAAATTTGTGCCCCCCAAAAGATCTTCAGGCAGTCTTTATTTATTAAAATACAGTTGAAATGCCACTAGAAGTTACTGTGTGATTTTTTTTAACTCTTTTTGGCTTTTTGGGAGGCCCACCACCCAGCTGCCAAATAAATCCCACACGAAGGCTTATTCTTAGTTATAAATGCCTGACCATAGCTTGACCTGCTTCTAGCAGCTTTCCTTAACTTAAATTATCCCCACTTCCTTTTGCCTCTGGGCTTTTATCTTTCTTGCTTCTGTGTGTCCTATTTTCCTTCTTGCTCTATGGCTGGTTGGGTGACTGCCCCTAGTTTCCTCCTCTCCTTGTTCCCTCTTGCTTGTTCTTCTTTTCTCTCCCTCTCAGAATTCTCCTTTTATTTATACTTCTTGCCTGCCAGCCCTGCCTATCCTTGCTCCTGCCTTCCTATTGGCCGTTCATCTCTTTATTAGGACCAGTAGGTGTTTTAGACAGGCACAGTAACACAGCTTCACAGAGTTAAACAAATGCAATGTAAAGAAAAGTCACAGACCTGAAAATAATCAACAGTCCGTATTGACATATATCCAATAGAGCTACCCCCCACCCCCACCTCCCATGAATAAAGGCGGTTAACGTTTGTTGTAGGAATCTAGCAGACATAAGAATGAACAGCTGTGATTTAGAAGCACGTTGGCCTTGAAGAATCCTTGAGGAAAACAGCGGTCGTTCAGCTGCAGGGGCATTGCAGCCATTCCATGGTTTTGGTCACAAGACTCCCCAGACACATCTTGCATTTTTTGTGTGTTGAAAACGATGCGTAGTAAAGGGCTAGAGTCATGGGGCACGTGAAACTCTCCTTTAGTAAGGACGCGTCAGTTAGACTGGGGACCTTGGTATGAGGAAATACTCCATGTAACTTTCAATAAATACTCCTTTGTATGGCTGTTCCGGGTTCAGCTGGACCTTCCTGCTGCCATATAGGTCTTAAAGTTTCATCTTGGAGTGCCTTCTTTCCTCCAGCGACCCGGCTACCCGGTGCACCCGGATGCACATTCGTGAATGCAAAGCCATCTGAGGTTGCGTCAGCACGCCCCTGCCTCTAGTCTTAGGCTTTTTTGTCATTTCACTTAAAATATTTCTAAATAAAATAATTTCTAAAGAAAGGATCTGGTGAAGACTAGACTAGAGCAACCGCTTTTCCCCAAACCGCTTCTTTTTCCCAAACAAAAGACAAAAGCCATTTTCCTTTCCAACGCTCGCTCACAATCAAAGGATGTACACTAGAAAGCCCTTTAAACACGCCAGGGGCGAAGGGAAAACTGAAAACATTGACTTTTGTGGGCGTCTACTTGAGCTCAGCAGGTGGCCAGCTTTCAGGGATTTCTTCTTAACAACCTGACAGCTTTGGGGCAGCAGTCGGGAGGCAGCAGTCAAGTCTCCAAGAAAGTCCTGGCAAGCAAGTCCGATAAAGGGTAGTGTCTGAGGGAAAACACTGACCCCCTGCGGTCTGCAGTTTCTCCCACGGAAGCCTGCGTTCTCAACAGAGTGGCTCAAATGCCGAAGCCAGCAGGGGATGGCTCTGGGTTTCTAGAAGCTCATGAATATCAAATCCAGAGGCCAAGCACCATCCCGGCAGGTGCACTTTCCTTCTCCCCTTTCTGTAAAACCAAACAGAATGGAAGAGAAAGAAAGGAAGGGTGGAGGCAGGCTAGAGACCTGAGGAACATGCATTAAATCTATTAGAAAACCTTTGCAGTACAAATGAGAGTTTTTCACCGATGCCTGTACTATGTTAATCTGGCACTTAAATAATAATAACAGAACACCATTCTCTTAAATTAAAAAAAAAAAACAGATTTATTGTGGTTGGTGAGATGAGTCAGCTACATAAGCCTGGCAGCCTAACTGTGCTACCCAGAACCCACATGAAGGTAGAGAGAACTGACGAACTGACCCGCATAACATTGTCTTTTGTCCTTTGCAAGTACTCTGTGGTACCCCCTCTCTCTCTCTCTCTCTCTCTCTCTCTCTCTCTCTCTCTCTCTCTCTCTCTCTTTCTCTCTCTCTCTCACATACACACACACAATACATAAATTAAAAATAAAGTAATTAAAATACATATTTTATGTTTATATTATGATATTTAATGAGAAATATTTTTGTACTCACACAGACCAAAGTATTTTGAAAATGTAGTAAATGAATTGAAATAAGTGACTGGCTCAAAGGTGATTTTAAAAACCAGAGAGTGTGTGTCATACCAAAGAAGTAACTGGAAAAAAAATGAGTCGTTTTAATTTTATGTCTTGCAGTATACATGGAATTTTAATGCATGAGCACATAAACTAAGGAAGTAGAGCTGTTTTTTAAAATTTTTTAAAAATTTATGCGTATGAGTGTTTTGCCTATACATGTTTGTGTACCACATGCATTCAATGCCCACAGAGGCTGGCAGAGGGCATCAGATCTCCTTACTGGAGTTACAGATGGTGGTAACTGGGAATTGAACTCAAGTCCTTTGCAAGAACAAGTTCTCAATCACTGAGCCATCTTTCCAGTCTGGAGAGTTCTTGTGTTAATTAATATATATTTCTTAGCTTTTAAGAGAGCTAGCTAGTCAGATAAGATAAGGATTTATCACAAGGGAAGTTTTAAATCTTGGCTAGCTATATCATTTTGGAGCTAAGAAACGTATAGCCCCTGATCTCTTTTCCCGGTAGGATCTATGTAGAATCTGTTTGGAAAACCTACAGTTAATAGCCTTGTGAGTGCTGAGCAGATGAAAAGATGTAGGGCAAATTGCCAGGGAATTGGTTTTATTGGAAACGCTAGCTTTTTAAAACGTTTACATCTCCTGAGGAAGTAATAATTTGAGGGAAAAATGGTGAGGGTTCCCCCTAAGAATGACAGTGGCTTTTTCTCACCTTAGGTAAACATAACTCAGGGTGCTTGAGTCCTGGACAGTTAACAGCCACCAAAGTCACCACAGCAAGGACAGTGGCTCCCAGATTTCTGTCTCATGAACTGGAATGCACTTCACAGACAAGGAAAGTGAGTTTAGACAGGAAGTTATCATAGGTTTACAGGTGAGAGTGTGAGAGACAGGGAGTGGCAGGGCTCCAGTATAACAGGACTGGGTCCAAACGATGGGTTGCCTTTAGCTGCTAGTTATAGGAGCTGTTTGTAGGCATGGAGAGGTGAGCTTATCTATCCAGCAGGCTTACCCACAAAATGTCAATGCACCGTTTGGGTCACACCCTCACTTAACCCTTCATGCAGCTGTGCCCCAGCTGTGAGTATATAACAAGAAGCCAGACCAGGGTTCAGCACCCCCAAACACTCTTGTCATTGAAACCAGACCAGGATTCAGCACCCCTAAACACTCTTGTCTTAGAAACCAGACCAGGGTTCAGCACCCCCAAACACTTGTCACAGAGTAGAACCTGTGGCATTTTCAGCTTCTGGTCAGGGACAAGGAACAGAAGTACTCATTTTTGAGGTCCCTGTCCTAAAACTGCTTGGCCAGTTTCTACCTCCTGTTCTCAGCGGTTATCACTTAAGGTGGGTTTCCTCCTTGTTTCCCCATGGCCCTGGTATAGGCCGTTTCTTCTCTTGATCCCAAAGAAGTTTTGCTTGTTACTTCCCATGGCCCTGGTATACCAGGAAGACCTGCAGATTCAGCAATGTATGAAATGCAGAGGCCTCTGTCCTCATAAGGGAGAGAATTCATTATATTCAAGTAAGTTGTTCAAAACAATTCTCAGAGGCTACAGAGGTTATTCTTCAGCGCTCAAAGGCTGGCTCAAACTAAATCACCTCGAATATCTTCCTGAAGCTTAGAAAAACATATCCATCGTGGGGAAATGAGCACAGTATATTGTGAAACCAGAAACAAAACAACGTTGGGACATAGTTATTCCCAGTTGGTGTGACTGAGAGTGTTTAATGATCCGCCGCTGGGGTCCCATGCGCTGCTTTGCCGCTGAAGACAATCATTAGATCATTCTGAAGAGGCTGTTGTGGGCTGCTACCCTGTCTGTGATCCCTGCCTCATCTCTGTTAATTCCTGGTTCAGCAGGGACTGAGAGAGACTCCACCGCAGACATTTGAGTATAGATGCCTATACTATAGTTGATGGTAATTTTGCTAGTGAGCGTCCTTGAGTGTCTGCAGTGCTTGGAACTGAATTTATGCTAGATGAGTACTCTGTTGCCCAGCTACCCCTTCAGAATGATATAGATATAGATAGATAGATATAGATAGGTAGATAGCATATGCATTAAAAATCTGCACATGAGCATTTTAGCAGGTTTATTTATAATTGTCCCAAATTGGAAACAGCCAAGATATCTTTCTGTGCATAAATGATAATAGTTGTGGCCTATCCAGGCAGATACCATTCGATATTTAAAAGGAAATGTGTTATCAAGCCCTGATAAGACATGGGGGAAAGAGGGATGCTTATATTGGACAGGCTTCCCACTGCACAGGTCCATCTAGACAGTATCTTGGAGATCAAGACAGAGGTTATTCCTTTTGGATACAGGGGGGATGAGCAGATGGAGTCCAGACGTCTCCTAGGCAGTGGAAGCAGCAGTGTGGGCTTGGAGTAGTACATACGTGTCATCGTTTGTCAACCCGCAGACACGGGGCTGTCATTATTACATGCAAACATCACCAGCATCTAGGTAGGCTTTTGAAAGAGGGTCTCACTATGTAGACTTGACTGGCCTGTAACTTGCTATGTAGATCAAAGTGGCCTTAAAATCATGGAGATCCAGCTATTTATCTCCTGAGTGCTGGGGTTAAGCACAGGTGCCACCATACCCTGTTCATCTGCCCGCCCACCCCTGCCACTCCCTCTCCCTCTCTCTCTCTCTCTTTCTCTCTCTCTCTCTCTCTCTCTCTCTGTGTGTGTGTGTGTGTGTGTGTGTGTGTGTGTATGTGTGTGTGTGTGTTCTGGTGCCACCTTTTATGTTTGATTTTGAAACTAGGTCTCTCACTGATTACTAAGCTAATTGGCTGACCATTGACACACAGGGATCCACCTGTCTCCCGCTCCTTAACGCTGGGTCTCCAAGCATGTGCTACATTACCATGCCTGTCACGAAAAAAAAATACAATATTACATTTTCCCACCCCACCCCAGTGGGCACGCATGCCCCTGTGCACACGTGGAGGTCAGAGGACAAGGTTTGGAGTTGGTCGTTGTCTTTCACCGTGTGGCACCTGGATATCAAGCTCAGGTTGTCAGGACTGACAGTCAGTGCCTCTATCCACGGAGCAGTCTTGACAGCCCTGTGTCTAGCTTTTTTATGTGGGTGCTGGGGATTGAACTCAGGTCCGCATGCTTGCTCAGCAAGCAAACTGAGCTGCCTCTCCAGTGCTTCCCGTATATACTGATTACACCCCCCCCCCCCCCCAGTTTGGACCCTGTGGCCTGCTCATTCCTTAGCCATTCAGTAGTAAAGGGGACATATAATAAGTCAACCAGATAAGAGAGGGAAGAGTATGGCACCTAAGAGAGCAGTATTAAATTTCACAGCCTCAGGAACTGAGAGCAGTCAAGTAGAAGCCGGGTGGAAAGTGGGGTGAGGTGAAGGAAGAAAGAGAATGAGAACACTGCCTTGAAACTGCAGAGGAAAGCTTCACCTATGTTCTCATTAAAATTTTAAGTTACTTCTTCATATAAAATTTGGATAAAAAAAGTAATATAAAAGTGCATTTTAAAACCTCCATAGACCAAGCTCTTCCTGAAGCGTCTGTCAGAGTCTGCAGGGCTCTCTCTGGGGCGGAAGTGTTAGGAAGCTCGCCTGTGCTGCTCGGTTTGTTACTGTTTTTCTTTTCATTTCTTTACTGATTCATTCTTATTTTCTAGAAATTTCTGAGATAGTTCGTATTATAATAATAGAAGAATCGGGGCAGCAGATATTTCACTGGCTTGGGCTGGTGATGTCGCTCAGTGCTGGAGTGCTGGCCCTTGAATGTATGAGGCTCTGGGTTTACACACACACACACACACACACACACACAGAGAGAGAGAGAGAGAGAGAGAGAGAGAGAGAGAGAGAGAGAGAGAGAGAGAGAGAGAGAGAGAGAGAGAGAGAGAGAGGAAGAAATTTCATTGGTTTAATAAGCTGCATTCTAACAGCGAGGCATGAGAATGAAGACTTGGAAGTCCTGAGACTACTGGAACAGCTGGCCAGTCCCCCCACAGTACTGGGGTTCTGCTCTCTGCCATCTGAAATCCAGCAGGAGCGGAGGACTCAACTGCAGATGGAAATTGCATGATCTGAATTCTTATCAAACACGTATTTACCAAATGCTCCTGACAGCTCAAATATTTGCGTTGAAATGACAGGTGTTCAGAAATGCAAATTGGAGTCTTTGTCGTGTGGGATAAGACAGTGATGGAGGGTTTCTAGGACTCCTCTTAGCCCGAAGTCACACAACTCCAAATAGGTAGAGACAGCAATTGCAAGATCAGGTGGACGCTGCAGAGTGGGTTAGTTAACAGCCAGCCAGTTTTTAACATCCCCGTGGCTGTAAGCAGTCTGTCTTCCTCAAGTCAGAGTTTCAGGGCTGGTGACAGTTTTGTACTTTATATATTAGATCTCTAATATGCAACACAGACTGCCTATCTGGTTGCTGTAGCTGAAGCAGATTAACACAGCAGGTTACCAAACCAATGGCACCTCCTTTGAAAACACCCACCATATATTCAATGCAGGAGTTTCTTCTCAATTATGGGGCCCATTCAACCAAGAGTTATTAGGCTTGGTTCAGCAAAAGTCTACCAGCTAGTGCTGAGTACCCTTGACAAAGACAGGTCTGCACCTGTGACAGCGCACAGGTTAGTTTTCTGTTGACACACACAGGGGCACCTGGGAAGAGGAAACTTCTGTTGAGGAAAAAAAAAAAAACCAACCGCCTCTATCAGCTTGTCTGTAGGCAAGCCTGTGGGGCATTTTCTTGATTAATGGTTGACGTAGGCCAGCCTAACTTGTTGTGGGCAGAGTCAGCTCTAGCTGACGGCCTGAGTTGTAGAGAAGGCAGGCTGGGCGAGCCACAAAGAGCAAGTTAGTGTCTGCTTCAGTTCCTGCCTCAGGTTCCTGCCTTGTCTTCCAATGATGGGATGATGGACTGTAACCTGTAAACTAAATCACTCCGTTCCCCATGTTGCTTTTGGCTACTGTGTCTTTGCACAGCAATAGAAAGCCACGAAGACAGCTTCCTCCTGTAAACATAATGGTCCAACCTGAGCCGGTGTGTTTAGTTTTGCGCTCTGACTTGGGAAGTGAGAAAGGATCCAGATAGACTCCCTTCTGAGAAGAAGTGTTTGGAGTGGAGAGCTGAGAACAAGTCTGTATTCACACATCACCCTTGGAGTTTCAGAAATACAACACAATGCCGAGGCTGGGGCACGGCCTTGTCAGTAAAGCCTTTGCCACACAAGCACGAGGACTTGGATTTTGATCCCCAGCATCCACGTGTAAAACCCAAAGCTACAGAGAAACACTGCCTTGAAAAACAACAAACAAACAAAAGACCAAAAATGAGTGGAGAGAGAGAACAGAAAACACCTCTGGTGGTTTGAACCGGCTCCTGCATTTGAATGCGTGGTCCCAAATTCCTGGAACCACCTTAGAAGGCTTAGGAAGGATGGCCTTGTTGGAGGAGGTGTGTCGTTGGGGGTGGGCTTTGGGTTTCAAAAGCCTCCTACTGTTCTGCATATTGTTCTCTCTACTTGTGCCTATGGATTAGGATGTGAGCTCTTAGCTACTGCTTCATACCCATGCCTACCTGCCTACTGCTATGTCCCTGTCATGGTGGCCATGGGATTTCTAATCCTCTGAAACTGTAAGCCTCTAACAAACTATTCCTTTTATAATCTGCCTTGGTCATGGTGTCTTATCGAAGCTTCAGAAAACAACACCCGATGTTGATTTCTGATCTGTACATATGCTTGCACACATGTGCATGTACACGATCTCTCTCTCTCTCTTTCTCTCTCTCTCTCTCTCTCTCACACACACACACACACACACACACACACACACATACTACCAATTCCTCACACAAAATACTGAAGAGAGAAAAAGATCCCATTGACAGCTACATTGGAGAACAGCAATAATATGAGTACAGAAAAAATTGAAAGGCTACAGAGTAAGTAAGCCAGACCAAGAATGATGTGGATTCCCCACTTGAATTCCCAGTGTGTTCATTGCTGCAGCTAAAATGCCCCCGTAATAACACAGTCAGGGTCGGATCACTCTTCTGCTTCAAATCCTTTAGTGAATGGCTTTGCTGCCCTCAGTGAGCATTCAAGGTCCTTCTGCAGCCTGCCAGACACCGTACGGTGTGGTTTTCTTCCTAGATGTTCCCGCTTCCTATGTCAGCCCAGCCCTTCCTTTTCCTGAGTTCAGCAGTGCCTACTCTTAGCATCTTGGGTGGTATTTTTTTTTGGGGGGGGGGCAGGCAGGACAATGTATTCTCTTCCACAGGATAACAGCCTCCTCTCATCTTTCAGATGCTCTCTGGGAGCAGGAGCCCCTCCTGCCCCATCCCAGCCTGTACCTTACCTCAGCCACACTTCGCGGAGGCCTCCTGTGAATTTTCCTTTTCAACTTTTTCTCATTATGTACTTACTCATGCCTTTATTGTTGTGGCTCAGTGCTGGTCTCTCTGCTCAGAACTGTAAGTATAAGTGCTCATTCACAGTAGCGGTTCACGAAAGTTTTGTTGAATCTGTGAATACATGAATAAAGAAAAGGCAGAGTAGCTAGGACAGATCTCTGCAGGCCTCCAGCATTTGGAGAGGCACAGGCAACAATGGAAAAAGTAGTCTGAGAGAAAAGTGCCACGAAAGTAGAAAATAGGAATTGAAGAATGGCTAAAGATTTCATCTCTTAGGAAGAGCCTGAGGTAACTGCAGGCTAGGCAGCGTGAAACATTGATGTAGAGACAAGTCTCCATTTGGGGAAGTACTCCATTTAGTGTTGTCACAGTGAGTTATGTAGTTTGTGCACTTTCCTGACCTGTAATTTCCACGATGCGACTGAGAGCTGCCCATGTTGGGCAGTGTACAGGTCTGGAGGTTCGTACAAACCGCTTTGTGTGTAATTTCTGATCATGTATTTGCCAATTGAAGGCACACAATCAGGGCCATGCAGATAAAGACCATACATACAGGAGCTCCCCTGGCTGACCAGTGTTCAGATGTGGTGTCAGGGCTTCAGCACCCTCTGCAGTGTGGTTGGAGGTGAGGCTTCCTTCTCTGGGATTTCCTTACCGAGTTTGTGAGAATTCCTTCATTTCCGCTGGCCCCTTCCTACCTTAGTCATTTTTCTGTTGCTGGAATAAGGCACCACGGCAGAGGGGGCTTAGACAAAGAGAGTTTATTTGGTGTTTACAGTTTCAGAGGGCTAGAGCGCATGACCACCATGGCGAGGGGCATGACAGTAGGCAGACAGGCATGGCCCTAGAGCAGTAGTTGAGACAGAGTTGATCTACAAGTAGGAGGCCCTGAGAACTACCGGGAATGGCAGGAATCTTTTAAAACCTTAAAACCTGCCCTTGGTGATACACCTCCTTCAACAAGGCCACACCTCAACATCCTTCCCGAACTGTTGTATGACCTGGGACCAAGTATTCAAATATATGAACATATGGGGTGCATTCTCATTTAGATTGCCACACCAACGGCCTATCTTGGGCAGAAGGGATTTGATGCTGGGGAGGGTAAAAGGAGGAATGTTTATTATACAGCAAGGATTGCAACAATGTTAAAGTCACCCAAGACTAAGATGGTACTGTCTATTTAAAATTCTGCAACAGGCAGACCACCAAGGACTCTGAGATAGGATTTGGGCGGGGTACGGGGGCACGGGCAGGCAAGGGTGAAGAGTGAATCTCAGGGTGGTATTCTCTTATGGGGTGGTGTGGTAAGAATGGGCTTAGCTTTCTGAGAACAGACTGCAGAGCTCATTCTTAATCTATGTGGTACTCATCTCTGACCTGGGGATAATAATAATGATTTCCACCCACTAGGTTCTTGGGACAGTCAGAAACAATGAGTTATGTAGATTCAATTGGAGAAGATTTTCAATAAATGGTAACAGTTGTTATAATCCAGTTCAGTTTTGGAATGTCAGTGAACCACTGGTGAAAATAGACCTAACTAAATCACTAGATAGTGAGACTTTGTCAGCTGTCTCATGTTCAAGCCAGGCAGATAGCCAACTTAGCTGCTTTTTATTTAGGTTAAGAAGTTGATAAAAACCCACAAAGTCAATGCCTGCCTATGAATACTTTACTCAGGAACAAGAGAATGGTTTAAATTTTGAGTATGTGTGTGTTTGTGTGTAAAACCCTGAAGGAATTCCTAGGATTGTGCCAAGAAATAAGTTAAACAGACAAGCACCTCTGTGGTGAAATTATAAAACTGAGATACAACGAGCAAAATAAATACCCCAATTCTAGGAAAAAATAAATAATAATAAAGAGCAAACCTGGACAAGAGGAACACATTGACACATCCTTCTTCCTCTGGGGACTGTCTGAAAGCCCCTGCTGGATCCTTCACCTTCCTTCCTTCATGATTTGAAGGAGCTTTGATGTTCGTATCCTTCTTTTGGAAAGGAACCGCCATGTTAGACTGAAGATACAGAAGAATCTTTTGTTCAATATCAAAATTTATTAGGAATATGCAGTTCATAGGAGAACCCTTTAGGGTTTTCAAAATGATTTTTTATATTTTAAGATTACAAGTCCATCATTTTCTCATTCCTTTCCTCCCTCCAGATCCTCTCATCCACCTGCCTACCTTGCTGTCTTTCAAATTTGCGCCCTTCTTAAATTATAACACATATACGTCTCGTGTGTGTGTGTGTATGTGTGTGTGTGTTTATTCCTAAACACATAAGTACAACTTGCTCAGTTTGTAAAATATTATCTGTATGCATGTTCTCAGGGTTGACAGTTTGGTATTATATAACCAGTTGGCGTGCCCTTCCCCAAGGGAGACTATTTCTTCTTTTCTCAGCTTCCCTTAGCAGCCTGCATAGTTCTTCCAGGTTGAGGCCTTGTGAATATCCGCTGTCCACATAAGCCTGTTTATTGATGCTGTCCTTGCTCAGCTAATGTTTAGGCAGCTATGTGGCTGAAACATCATTGGAGCAGTTTCTAGTACTTCTAGGAGACACAGTCTCAGCCAACGCCCTGTGCCTCTGTATTGTAAGAGGCCACTTGTTTGTTTCTGGCTGCTCAGCCCCAAAATAACTACACAGAAACTGTATTAATCAAATCACTGCTTGGCCCATTAGCTCTGGCTTCTTATTGACTCTTACATCTTAATTGAACCCATTTCTATTAATCTGTGCATTGCCATGAGGCTATGGCTTACCAGCTAAAGTTCCGGCGCCGTCTCCGTCTCTGGCAGGGCTACATGGCTTCTCTTTGACTCTGCCTTCTTTCTCTCAGTATTCAGTTTAGCTTTCCCTGCCTAGCTAAGCTCTGCCTTGCTATAGGCCAGAGCAGTTTCTTTATTCATTAACCAATAAAAGCAACACGAAGACAGAAGGACCTCCCACACCACCTTTGACTTTGGCAATCTCCCCACTCGCCTCCCCCTTTTTTTGCTGTGATCTTTGGGCCTTGGGTAAAGGAGTTGTATTGTAGATGCATTGGTTGGGACTGGGCTCCACACTCTGATTTTGATTGGTTCTGGTTTTTTGTAATGGTCTCTGTCTGTGTTAAGATCCATTTCCTTGGTGAATGCCAAGGACTGTACTTATCCATTTAGACTCAGAGAAGGACGTGCTGTGAAAATTTTATGTTTATTGAGTTTCCCCCAATTTTTATATATACCATCAAATGTGCATAAAGGCTTAAGATTCAACAAATATATTGTTAATTATTTTTTATTTCTGAAGGATAGTTTTGCCAGATAGAGAGGTTTTGATTGACAGGCTGTCCTTCTCTTCCAGGATTTGGAGTGTGCCATTCCACTGCCCGTGGCCTCCAAATGTTTTATGTGAGAAATCAGCTGTTGACCGTATTGAGACTTGGGTATATGACACGTCTCTTTTCCTGCTTTCAAAATTATTATTTGACATTTGGCATTTGATTGTAATGTATTTAGACCAGGATCTCACTGAGTTGATAACAGCTGCAACTTGTTGAATTTGCCATTTATTTAGAGTAACTTAGGTAATCAATTTTGTCATTTTTTTTTCTTCAAATACTTTGTCTGTCTCTCCCTCTGGTTCTCCTATGGTAAAGCTGCACAGGCCTCTGAGACCATTAATTTCGCTTCGTTTTTCTTTTCCTTCCTCCATTGTGTAATCTCAGTTTAGTTTAGGTCTCACTTTTTCTTCTGCTGTCCATCGTTAGAATCCTCTCACGTTAGAATCCTCTCACGTTAGCATCCTCTCACGTTAGCATCCTCTCTCTCACGTTAGAATCCTCTCACGTTAGAATCCTCTCACGTTAGAATCCTCTCACGTTAGAATCCTCTCACGTTAGAATCCTCTCACGTTAGAATCCTCTCTCTCACGTTAGAATCCTCTCTCACACGTTAGAATCCTCTCACGTTAGCATCATCTCTCTCACGTTAGAATCCTCTCACGTTAGAATCCTCTCTCTCACGTTAGAATCCTCTCTCTCACGTTAGAATCCTCTCACGTTAGAATCCTCTCACGTTAGAATCCTCTCTCTCACGTTAGAATCCTCTCACGTTAGAATCCTCTCTCTCACGTTAGAATCCTCTCTCTCACGTTAGAATCCTCTCTCTCACGTTAGAATCCTCTCTCTCACGTTAGAATCCTCTCTCTCACGTTAGAATCCTCTCTCTCACGTTAGAATCCTCTCTCTCACGTTAGAATCCTCTCTCTCACGTTAGAATCCTCTCACGTTAGAATCCTCTCACGTTAGAATCCTCTCTCTCACGTTAGAATCCTCTCACGTTAGAATCCTCTCACGTTAGAATCCTCTCACGTTAGAATCCTCTCACGTTAGAATCCTCTCTCTCACGTTAGAATCCTCTCACGTTAGCATCCTCTCACGTTAGAATCCTCTCATGTTAGAATCCTTCTCCCACACTCAGGAAATTCTCAGTGTTGTAGCTTTACCTCCAGGATTTTTGGTTTTCTTTCATAGTGTCTATCTCTTTCTTGATATTCTCTCTTTGATGAGACAGCATTCCATATTTTTCTTTAGTTTTGACATGGAAGCTCCTGGTTCATTGGGCATATTTAAAATAGTTACTTAAATCAGGAGATACATGCCTTCAACTCCAGCACCTCAGAGGCAGAGGGGAGGATCATGAGCTCAAGGCCATCTGGGATACATAGTAAGACATTGTTTCAAAATGTCAGCAACGGCAGGATAACAGTACTTGCTACCAAGGCTGATAACCCGAGTTCAATTGCAGAACCCACATGATTGAAGGGAAGAATTGAGCTTTGAAATTGTCCCCTAACCTCATGCATGCTGTGGCATGTATATGTGAGCACACACACACACACACACACTCATACAGACAGACACAGACACAGACACACACACATACACACACAGAGAGAGAGAGAATGAAAGAGAGACAGATAGATACAGACACGACAGACATAGACAGACACACACACACACAGAGGGAGAGAGAGAGAGAGACAGACAGACAGACAGATAGACACAGACAGACATAGACAGACACATACACACACAGAGACACAGACTCATACAGACAGACACAGACAGACAGACAGACGGACAGACACACACACACACACACAGACAGACACAGACAGAGACAGACAGACACGCACACACAGACACACACACACTAATTGTAATTTAAAAAAGAACAAAACCCACGTTGTCCAATAAGTTTAATGCCTACACTTCCTTAAGAACCAGTTCTACTGAGCATCCCCATCATGCATGAGTCACACTTTATTTCTTTCCATGGCAATACTGTCTGTTGAAACCTGGACATTAAGGATTGTGTGATGTCACCCTGGGGATCAGATTCAGCTCGTTCTTCTGTGTGTGGTTGCCATAGACTATTTTGTGACTCTCTAAACTAAATCTATACCAGTGTATTGAACCGTTTTATTTATTTTTTCTTTGTGTTTCCTCTTTTTTCACTGCCGCCTGATGCTTAGGGCTGACCTCCCAGTTCTGTCAAGGGGCTTTGTGTGTATCAGGGAACCTGCTTCCTACATTCACCAATGTAAGATTCTGTCTTGAAGTTTATCTACCTCCTGCTTGCTCAGATCGGCCCTCTCCTTCCTCCTCCCCTCCCTTTCTGCCACCCTCCCTTCCTTTCTGCCTTTGAGACAGATAGGGTCTGACTGTGTATCCTTGGTAGTCCTGGAACTCACTGTGTTAGACCAGCTTCAACCTCACAGAGAACCACCTGCGTCTGCCTCCTGGGAGCTGGGATTACAAGCATGTGTTACTCTGCTTAGTTCTCTCTCAATATTTTGGAACTGTCATGTGCAGATAGATATTTTTAAAAAAGCATCTCTGATTATCTTCAGCAAAAACTCCAGGGAAGGGACATGTCACCAAGCCAGGGCTATGTAAGATCATGTAAGAATAAACCCCGTGAGAGCAGATTCACAGGGCACTGCCATGTGTGTGGAATAGTCAGTAGTTTGGGATTGGGGAATTTGGGAGGCCTCAAACCCATTCTTCCTCTCCAGTGGCTGTCACGCTGCTGTTTTTTATTTGAAAGGGGTTGCTGGTTTTCCGTGGTTACTGCACAGCAGAAGCAGGGGACTGGGAATAAACCCACTTACTCTGACACAACACTAACTGAAAGGAACTGTTTTCCCTGGAATAAAACCGTCTTGATTGTTGCAAGTTTCTGGCTCATCCAGCGTGGGTAGTATCTTCGTCAGTTTTACAGAGCTCAGACATTTGGATGTCCTTACTCTGCCATGTCTGGTAGTATCCCAGCATGCCTTGAGAGGGCACGTCCGTGTGTGACAGTGGCTCACTCACTTGCATTACTGGATTGGATTCCACTATGTGGATACACATTTTTTTTTTTTTAATGGCAAGATTGTTACCAAATTTTTTCAGTCTTAGGAGGAATGGGAGTCTTGTTTTAATGTTTCCACTTTCCTTGAGTGAGCACCTTGTAGCTGAATGGACGGCAGATAGAACGTTTTGCGTTTAATTCTTTGAGAGACTCCTATTTTCCAAAGTGGCCACACCGGCTTGTGCTCCCACCCAGCTAGGTGAGTCCCTGTCTTCCTCCTTCCTATTTCACATCTGTTTCTCTCTTAATGTAGGTACTGGGGTGGCCACAGAACGGGTATTGCTGTCATTGTGCGAGGGTGACAACGTTGACAAAAAGTTTCTAAAGTCTCCCATGATACTCTCTTCTGGGCGTCGGGTAGGGTCTGTGCCAGTCAGAGTCAGCAGCAGCATCCAGGGGAATAAAGTAGGTTTAGTGATTTGAATGTAGATGACCCCCCATATGTTTGCATATTTGGTCTCCAGGTGGTAGAAATGTTTGAATTGGGAGGTGTAGCCTTGTTGGAGAATGTGTGTCACTTGGGATGGGCTTTGAGGTTTCAAAAGATTGCCCTCTGCCCTTCTTAGTTAGTCTGCCTCATCGTGGTGGTGTCTCAAGATGCGAGCTCTCAGCTACTCTTCCAATGCCATGCTCTCTGCCCTGAGGGTCATGGACTTGGACCCTCAAACCATAAGTCCCAAGTAAACCCTTTCGTAAGTTACCTTGGTCATGGTGTCTTAGTACAGCAACAGAGAAGTCATTGAGACAGTACGAAGAACACAAATTGGAAAGACTGGCACCAGCAGTCGACACCAGAATTTGCCCTACCACTTATTCTGGAAATACCTCTTTTGGTGCATATAGTATGCACTAGCTAAACTGTGAGTGTTCGTTAATCCAATTATTTTTTATATTGGTATTGAGCCCAGAGCCTCATGCATGCCAGACCAGCACTGTCCACTGTGCTAGACATTCACCCTCTTTTTAAAGTTTTTGCTCATTTTATATATGTATGTGTGTGCACAGCTTTGTGGGTCTGTGTGTAGTACATGTGTGCAGGTGTCTATGGCAGTAGAAGATGGCATTGCTTGCCCTTGAACTTCATTTTTGGACAATTTAGCAGGAAAATGTTGGATGTGATTGCTGGCTGTGACAGGAAACTGATTTATGTACAGCTCAGCCACTAACATTTTTGTGGTCATCTTTTCCTCTGGTAGAACTTCCTTTTCTGTTGGGGAAATTATGTCTGTATGTGTGTGTGTGTACCTGACTGCATGTGTGTATATGTGTGCGTGTATGTGTGTCTTTACAAACCTAGGATTGTCAATAGCAGGCCTTTAAAAACCACTCCATAGACCCTTACTCCTTCTGGAAAAAAAGAAAGGCACAGGAAGCTCACATCTTTCCTGGTGTCTGAGTTTCGAAGACTTTTACTTTTTTTTTAAGTTTCATTTAGCCCAGGCTGTCCTCCAACTCATTACATAATTGAGGATGGCTTGAATTCCTGACCCTCCTGCCTCCACCCCGAGTGCTGAGATTCTCAGTGTGTGTCACAAAGCCTGGTTTACATGAGCTGGGGTTGGAAGCAGAGCTTTCCAGTCATGCTGAGCAAGCCCTGCACTGACATCCTCAGCCCTCCCTCGAATATGTGTCCTCAGCATCGATCTCTTACCCTGTGACTTCCAGACCATCCAGTTGGTGGGAGCACAGAGATGTGATTAGACTCTTGTGCTGGCATAAGACAAGCATGCCCACCAGGTCCCTCGACAGCCCAGAAACGGGGCAACAGCAACAGTTTAGGGAGAGAGTCTGTGAAAGCAGAATTTTAAATAAAACAGTTAGTGCTGACATTGGTGTTCTTTGCAGAAACAAGGCAGGGAAAGAGAGAGCTTAAAACATAATTTACAGTCTAAAAGAACCAGGAGGCTGAAAACTGAAGTAGAAAGGGGCCTTATGACAAGTGGATTACCTTTACAGAGAGCCCCTCTATTCCCGTCATGTTTGACAAGTTATCCCATTCACGTAACTTGGTAGGGCACCAGGAAATGTCTCGCTCAAGAAAGGATTAATGGAAAAACATTTTCTTCATAATTCCCATCCAGTGAGAATTTTCTAAAAATTCAATAAGAGATAAATAATAGTAGAGCTTTAAATCCAGGGGCTGTCTCCTATTAATTTGTAAAATAATTTAATTAAGGCAGGCGAGTCATGGATCAGTATTCACACCCTCCAGTGTAATTCTCTAAAAGAAATAACTCATCCCTGAAATGCATCATCTTTGGGTAAAACGTGTCTGGTCTTGCATCAGCATACTGCCAAAGTTTAGAAGTCCGTGTGAAATTGCACAAGACATACAGCTACTATCAATGAGAAGTTTGCGGGTTTAACTATATATTTATTGCTTATGTATTTGTCGTTTAACTATGTTATCTACTGTCTTCTCCACAGAACCCAAATCTGAGGGAGGGGCTCTGGTTTAATCACAAGATGGGTGCCTGACCAAACCCACAGGGAGACCTGAACGAGCTGGCAGTTCTGAATTCTGCCACTAGGTGGCGCTGATATGCTTTGGAAATGGGGAGGACAGCGCCACGTGCGACCGCTGCACTGGAGTGCGAGGTGAAATTGCTGCAGCCGGCGCCTGCAGGTGAGCGTGACACAGAACTGTAGGACAGAGGTGCTAGAACACAAACAGGACCAGGTTTTAAATGCACCTGGGTGGGACAAGAAAACATCGAATCACAAAGTTAGAAAATGCAAATGCAGAGACGGTCAGGATGGCAGTACACTGACGCACGCTTTCTACACAGCTTTTGGAAAGGCAGGGCTGGTACCAAGGAGCGGGATACCCAAGGCTGCCTGTCTTAACCCCGTTTGTTCTCGTGCCTCTGCTTTATTCTGGTCTTTGGAATTCCCCATACCTCTGCCTCGCGTTCTGGGTGATGTGGACTTCATGCATGCGAGTTCTATGTAATCATCGGTTTAATTCCGACTGGTGGTGTCTTACTATCACTACGGGGCAGGTGGCAGCCTTGCTGTGGCTGCCTTCCCAACAGAGAGAGCCCTGGTAAGGTTCACTGGAAAAAAGATCCGGGCCCAGCCTCCTGGAGTTTTAACTTTGCAAACCCAAATGGTGGTGTAAGAAGGTGGAAAAACCAGGTGTATTTACCAATTTTCAGAGACAGGATCTGAAGTGGATGAGCCTTCCGTAACTGGAAAACAGGATTGCATGCCCAACAACAACAGCTTTTAATTGAGCCACAAATCCTTTTAGGAAAGGCTGTCTCCCTAACACTTTACAAGGCAGACGACAGAGTTGGGTGGGAAATACATATTGACATTAATGCACTGCAGAAAAGTTAGACTCCATCTGAAGAAGGCTTAAAAAATCTTTTGCTTTTATTTCTCCTTTTTAATGCACCAAAGTAATATATTAAATAAATTTTTCTCTAGGAGCTTTAAATAATCTCTCTTAAGAATTGTTTATAAGTGTGTTTTAGATGGAAGGCACTTTTTCTTACGTGGTGTCGCAATTTATAGTTAATGACATTTAAGTCATCTTAAGTAAGTTTATTCTTCACTGACAGGATACAGGGCTAAACGTACCGGCTTTAATGTAAGACCCAGAGCCAGCACTGCTTGTGTGGTGCTTAACCTCCAGCGCTGAGTTCCTACCCGTGAAGGGAGGGTGGTGACAGGGTTTCTCCTTAGGCACCGCGCTCCAGGCTTCAGCACAGTTTTGAGCTTATGGTGTACAACCGAGCAGGGCTACCAACCAACTCAGTGTTCATTAGACATTCCTGATGGGGCACGGAGATGCCATGGTGCCTTCCGAGAGACTTAGCTCCCGCATCACATCATGCTCATAGCTGTCCTATAAAAATCTCTTTACCTCGGCTGGGGCAATGGAGGAGTGTTTAAGGTGCTTGCCATACAGTCACGAGTATCCGAGTTCGCATCCCCAGTACTGCATAAATGGTGGCCGGGCACGGCAGCCCACTTGTTATCCTTGAAAAATGGAGCTAGGGGATCCCCAGAGCAAGGTGGCTAATTCAAGTGGGAGACTCTGCCTCGGCTTATAAGGCCGAGAGAGCAACTGAGGAAGAGGTTACTGTTGGCTTCTCGACTTCTGCACCTATCTGCACACCCGTGAACATATGCATGGCGTGCAAAGAAAAGCAAGAGAGGCAGATCCCGCAGAGTCTGAGACCCGCTGTTAGGACTCGGCCTTTAAAAGCGCTTCACGAACAGAACTAAACGTGGACCGAGCTAGACGGATGCCTTCATTATAGGGAAGGAATGGTTAACTGACTTGCACCTTTCAGGAAGCATCTTGAGGGATTTTGGGTTCCAGTCAAGGGCACTGCACTGGCTGCTCAGAGGACCAGCGCTGCTCATACTCTGAGTGAGGAATCCAAAGTCCAGCTGGGCTCTTTGAGCCCAGGATGATGAGGGATTCAATGCCTCACCGAAACCTCACCTCAGAGGTCTCCTGCTCAGCCACCATGGGCTCCTCTGGTAGAGTTGTGTGGTAGGCTGTAGGGTGAGAAGAAACTTTGGGAAGGACTGAATTCACAACAGCCACAGGCACCTCCCCTGGCTTTCCCAGCTTCATCTCCTTAGGATCTAAAGAACAACTGCCCCACTTTCTTCTCAGGTCTCAGAGCTGGTGGCTTCCTTGCCTCAGGTGTTTTTTTTTTTCCTCCACGGTTTTGACTTTTGCATCTAAATTCCACCTGCCCCCAGTTGAAGGTTAAAATTTATTATGCAAAGTCAAGCAAAACTCACGCTGACGCCGATGTAAATCAGCCTTGTTTACCACCATTTACATAAACACATGCATTAGATGTGCAAAGTGCCGATCTCCCTGTAGTGGTCTTGATGATATCTGTGGGCTAATTTACTTCCCAGAAGTCTCTCTTAGCTTGATGACTGCTCGGGAATGGCGGATCTGTGCGGCCTTCATTGGACACAGCGGGGAACCAAGTGAGGGCAGCCGGTGCGGGGTGGGTGGTGGGGGTGGAGGCCAAGAGTGGCTGGAGGTGAGACTTTCTTCTGCAGTTTGCCAAGTAGCTGGACGGCTGCTGCCGCCTCCCCCTCTCTCCCCTTTTCCAGTTCTCATGACTTCAAACTCAATGAGTAGCCCTGGCCGGTCTTGAACTTCTGGGGCTCCTGTCTTTACCTCCCGGGTGCTGGGATGACACAGCCATAAGCCACCATGCCTGGCTTTTGGCTTGGCATTCTTCTGTAGTTTATTCTGATTGAGCGTTGGTTTGGCTACTGAATTATTCTGTATTTTCAGTCATTGTGTCAGAGATCTACAGATAAAATAAGAGGTACTGAGAAGTCTCTTTCTTCAGTTACTGCCAGGAAGGGCCTTATTCTTGCTTTCTGGTGTCTGTGGGGTGAGGCTTATCTTGGCTGCATCAGTTAACCTTACGTGACTGACTTTCTATCCCTTTGCTAAAAGAGCCCAGATTACAGTAATGTCATTCGAACTGTGAGCATAAGCAACCCACTGTGTTTCATATGCAGGCCTACTGTGTGCCCACTGGATTTCCTTTCTCCATTGCCCGTGTATGTGATGTTAACAGGTGTTGGGAAGACAAAACAGGCATCAGACTGAACACATGCACAAGAACCTCTGCTGGAAACGCCAGGCTGAGTAGGTGTTCCCGCTCACACAAGGCAGGGGTTGTCTGGGAGGGCTGGGACCTTGAGTAGAGCATCTGCAGTGTGGGCAGAGCACAGGGACCAGTAATTCACTGGAGCTGGCCCAGAGAGGCAAGGGGGGGCAGAAGGAGGAGGAAATGGGAGTGCGGGGGGGGGGTGCCTCTGTTGGACGTCTCAAGGAGGGTGAAGACTGCCCTGAACTTGAGCATCAGAGGTAGGGTTCTCAGATTATAATTTTTTTCTTTGTGGCCCTGGCTGGCCTGGTACTGGCTATGTCTCCCAGGCTGGCTTCAAACCGTCCTCCTTTCTTGGCCTCCTGCATGTTGGGATTATAGCCCTATGAATCTACCCCAGTTTTTGAGATTGTAATTTCAAAGGTGACTGAGTAGTGATGACAAGTTCGTGTGTGGCATTAGGCACTGGAAAGACTTGCTGTGACAGAGTAGTCATTTGTAGGGAATGAACTGGGGGCCGTTGTCATCATAGCTAGTACAGAAAATTGTGTCATGATGATGTTGTACAGTGTTTGCATATAATTGTTAAATCTGGACCTGAAAACTTTCATCCCAGGGTTAGAAGTGAAGGTGAAGAACAAGCTTTCCTAAGAAAGGATGGCTGTGGAGGAGGTGGGCAGAGTTGTGGGGGACAGGGACAGAGTTGTGGGGGACAGAGACAGAGCCCTAGGGGAGGGGGCGGAGCTGTGAGGGAGGAGGACAAATTTTTCTCCTTTACTCAGAATAAGTGGTCACTTAGGTGCTTTGAATGCTAGGATTCAAACAGAGGCAAGTTATTGATAATTAATGAATTATTGTGTTTGGGGCTGGACTGTGGGGTCATGTGTGTTCAGACTTTCCACCACAGAACCAAGCTACAGCCCACATCAACTTTATTGTTAAGAATTTAGACATTAAGCTGGTTGTGGTGCACATGCCTTTAATTCCAGCACTCAGGAGTCAGAGGCCCATGGATCTCTGTGAGTTCCAGGCCAGCCTGATGTACAGGGCAAGTTCCAGGATAGGCTCCAAAGCTACAGAGAAAATCCTGTTATAGTTCTGATGGCCTTTCCTGTCACCTGGTACACTGTCCCTTTAAAAGACAAGCTCTGCCCACCCCCAGTCTCCCTCTTCTCTCACCTCCTGTCCTTCTCTTTCTCTGTCCATTTTACTTCTGAAGAGGCAACCTCTCCCTTCCCCCTTCCCCCTTCTTTCCCATCCTCTCTCCCTCTCTTCTCTCCTCTCTTCATAACCCCCTTACCCTTATTCTTTTCCTAATACCCACTAAATAAACTCTATAGCCGTGCTCTCTCTGCATGGTGTATCTGTCTGTCTCCCACCTGCCTTGGTCCCACCATGTTATGGTAAAAATAAAATGCTGCAGGTCCCTGAGTGGCTGCATAGGGTAGCAGGTCCTGAAACTACGGGAGGCCACGAAGGCAGCCAGTCCCAGGCAGGGAGCCCTCGAGTGGCCTGGGGGCCATGAGGGCCAGTGGGTCCTAGGCAAGGAGCTGTATGGTGGGTGAGAAACCAAGACAGACGGGCACGCCATGCAGAGTGAGGTTGGATATTTACTTAGTGGGTTATGAAAGGAAAGGGGAAAGGGGAGAAGGGGAAAGAGCAGAGAGTGGAGGAGAGAGAGAGAGAGAGAGAGAGAGAGAGAGAGAGAGAGAGAGAGAGAGAGAGAGAGAGAGAGAGAGAGAGAGAAGGAGCTCAGACTGGAAGCAGGAGGATGATGGGGAAGGGGGGGACGAGTGGGCGGGGCTTGTCTCTTAAAGGGACAGGACAGACCATTACACCCCACACCAGCAGGGGGACCTGCCAGGGTTGTGCCGGCATAAATCTTTCAGACCCTGCTTGGAAAAACCAAAACCAAAAAAAATTTATACATTAATGACACTTTGGTTATCATCCAATCTATGTTTGTATAACAGAAGATTAAAATGAATTTTCTCTGTATTATAGGCTGTTCAGTATTTTAAGTAAAATGAATCTTGAAAAAACATTTTTAGTTTTAAAAAAAATAGCTACAAGAGAGGAAATTATGGTGTTTGTAGGAAAATGGGTGGAACTGGAGATAATTAGTGAAATAATCTGGACTCAGAAATACAAACGTTTTCTCGCATTTTTGGATCCTAGATTTTATATAATACACACACACACACACACACACACACACACACATACATACACGTATGTGTGACATAAAAGTAGAAGAGAGGATCTCTGGGGAATGGAGGAGGACCAATAGGAAGGAGAAGAGAGAAAGGGAAGGGTATGGGGAGGTGAAAGCATATGATAGTTCAATAAAAACATCTAGATGGAATCCATCACATATATACCCATTGCAGATTTGTGCAATGAACATATGCAAAGACTCTTTTTCTTTTTCTTGAAATAGTATTGTCTGGTGCAAAAGAGCCACTGGGTTCTACTTTTTGTTTGTTTGTTTGTTTTGTTTTTTTGTTTTTCAGAAGACAGGGTTTCTCTGTGTAACAGCCTTGACTGTCCTAGAACTAGCTCTGTAGACCAGGCTGGCCTCCTCAAACTCACAGAGATTCTCCTGCCTCTGACTCCCAAGTGTTGGGATTAAAGGTGTGTACCACCACCACCTGGCAGGTTCTATTTTTTTAAAGAACATTTTGTACTCAAAATAATTTACCCATGCTATAATGTTGTTAGGTTTAAGTGTTAGCTTTCCCTTCCTGACCCATTTGGTTTCACTTTCTCCCTGTAAAAATGGCCTTTTTTTTTTTCTTCCTCTGGCTGTCCTCATTATGGTATTTCTCTCTGGTTCTACAATACATCTGCTTAGGATGTATTATAGATATAATAATCAAACTTATATGCAGGACTATTTCCCCCTAAAAAATGCATCAGGTTTTCAGACTGAAGAAGTTTCCCTCTTCAGTTCCCCCTCAGACAAACTTCCTATGAACTCAGGCTGTGTCTTTGAGGATCTGCAGCGCTCTTGCTTATGAACTTTGCTTCTCCTGCAGCCACTTTTCTCAGACTCTGTCAATCACAGCGACCTTTACTCCTTCTCCACCTTGATGCTCACCAAAGAAGTGCTTTATTGTTATCTCTGTAATTTCAGCTTTTCCGGTGCCAGACAGAGGCCACCCTGGCTTTCCTTTGAGGCCATACGTGAAGGCATTTCCCCATTTGATCTCAACCTGTCCTCTCGCATTCTTCTTGTGCACAGCCTCCAGTTCCGAGGAGCTCTGCTATGCTGTGATATCCCCATTTCGATTCTGTCTCCCTACCAAACTGTCTTCATTCACCTCCAGGGCCAGGTGATTGCTTACTGCCTGCCTCTTCCTCCGAGCAACTGCCTTAGATCTTGGGCTTCCTCATTAGGACATCTGACCCTGAACAACCTTGACTGACAGTTGCCACCGGTGAGATGGCCATCTGGCCAGGGGAAGGTGGATAATGGGAAAGGCCAGAAGATGTGCCTTAGTGCTGGATCTCAATGGAAGAAGGCTAATTTTGCTCAGATTGTGCAGTATATATGAATATAAAAAGCAAACTTGTTTCTGTTTATACCACATAACATTGAGAAGATTTTAATTCACTCAACATTATTATTATCATGATGTTTTTAAAGGCTTGACTTAGGATGGCTGGTTGGATAATAAAGACACCATGTCTTCTTGCTCCAACACACAAGACCCTTTGCTGCCCAAAGCTATACTGGGAAGAAATGGGCAATTCTGTGAAAAACATACACACGTAGGTCCATGTCTTGCTCTGGAGATGATGGTGTAGAAATAGCCACAGTGAATGTGCATGTTGAGTATGTATGAATGTCTGTGTACATGACCCTCAACTGTACTTAACGTGAGGGAAAATATCCCATTTGTGTATTACTCTTGCTCCCAACAAAGTAGATGTTTTGAATCAAGTTAAAGGATGTGTGCAGGGGCTGGAGAGATGATTCAGCAGTTAAGAGCACTGATTGCTCTTCCAGAGGATCCAGGTTCAATTCCAGCAGCTCACAACTGTCTGTAACTCCAGTTCCAGGGGATCCAATAATCTTACAAAGACATGACTATAGGCAAATCACCAATACACATAAAATATTTAAAAAAGATGTGTACAGCAGAATAGGCCTTATGATGGGCTCGACTTACCCAACAGGTGATACTCTGTGCTGGTTTTTAAGGGCCACATCACCCTGCTTTGCCTCACATGAAGGCTTGTTGTAGTAAGGGCAACTGTTCAATTGTGCATACACTTTTTAGGCTTAAAGCAGCCATAAACTATACCTGGGAGGCATTTCTAAAGCGTTTGTCTCCAAGCTTAGTATTTATAACCAGATTCTATCTGAGAAGGAAGGAGCTGACCAACTCTCACTTGGGTAGCAGCATTGAAGGCATTGGAAGAAATACTTACTCCCTGTAAGAATACACCCAGGAGCAGAAGCGGTGTGTGTCCTCAACTGCTCAAGAGGGGAGTGAGGATGAGTGGCGAACAGAAAGATGTTTTGTCTATGGTCACTCACCTGCTCATCCCTTACTGATTAATTAATTCACTCATTTGCATATTTACTGAGTGTGGGACCCAGGATGAGGCTCTGGTGACAGCAAAGTCAGTTTCTCTTCTCAGGAGCTCATGGCTGAAGAAGGATAGTAATGTCTAACATACAATAGAGGAGCAGGGAAAGAGAAAGCGTGTCAGTAGAGCTCCCATGTGGGCAGACCCCAGGACAGTGAGAAAAGAGCTTGTTCAGGGAGGCCCGCAAGGCTCTGGCTACTCATTGAGTCCTCACAAGATCCCGGAGTGAAGTACTACTATTATTTTCATTTATATTTGAGTAAACCAGTGGCTTAATGGTCTGCAGTCTTGGAAATGCAAATCCAAGGGGCCTGCCTGTACAGTTTGCGTATCTGTGATCATCTTCTGCTGCCCAGATTGGTAGAGAGAGGGATGTGCTGAATGAGATCCCATGTAATGATGCAGAAGTCAGGCTGGGGGCGACACTGGGGGGAGCTGAGCATGGGGAGGAGTGGAGAACACGACAGAGAAGAGCAGCAATGACAGCATCCGTGACTGGTTTGATGAGAACATCTGGAATCCACAAAAGCACTTTCTCCCACAGCAGTCTTGTTCTCCTCTGGCAGCTGTGCAAAAAAGGCAGCGTTGGGATCCTGGCAGTCACTTCACACGTGAAGCATCTGGGGCTCCTTCGGCGGGACCATCGCTGGCTCAGGCAGTTCACAGGCAGGCACAGCATCAAAGCCATTATTTTTGCAGACATTCAAGTCTGTCCTGCACTCAGTGCAGGACAATTTCTTACCTTTAACTAATTGCTGATGTTTTTCACCCCCAGATATGCAGTCTGCTCCTCTAAAAGTTGGAGGAAGAACAAGTGGGGTGTTTGTGAGCAAGGAAACAGGTGTGATACTGGTGTCTCTTTGGTTCTCTGGAAGCTTCCTAAATCTGGGTTGATAAATTCCTTTGAGTAAATAAGGGAGGGACAACAGGTATGAGTAGAAGGATAGATGTGTCCTGCAGTCTGACTCTCTCAGGTTTCAGTCTCAACCCTAAGTGAACATCAGTGGTGTGTGTGTGTGTGTGTGTGTGTTCTTGGTTACTGTTGACAAGTGATACATAGATTTTGCGTGGGGAGGAGATCTTTATAAAACATTAGAATAAAGGGCATGCATGCAGTCCAGGCTTGTTTTATTTATTTTTATCCTCTTTTTTAGCCAGGTAGATGTTTCAAACATACTTGTGAATAATGGATGCATCAGCATGCAGATGTGGAGTTGCAGGGGCAGGGGACCAGGCGGCATGCTGCTTGTCTACATGGGAGGCTTTGTATGGATCAGGTGGGAGTCAGTATTACAACAGGCCACACAAAAGAAGAAAGGCTGGGTGCGGTGGCACAGGCCTGTAATCCTAGAACCTGGGAGGTGAATGTAGGTGGATCAGGAGTTCAAACATAGCCTATTCTACATAGCAAGCTTAAAGCCCACTTAGACTACATGAAATCTCATCTCAAGAGAAATCTATCTACCAACCAGTCAATCAAACAAAAAGCACTGGGACTCAATGCCTCTGTAGACCAGAAGCCATAGCAGATTTTTGTTCGTTGGCTCTTCTTGGTCAGTGTAAGAGTAGACTGATTCATTATTAAGTTGACGCCTCATAACTTTGAGATTCAAAGTTAGACCCATGCACTTGGGAAGATTTCCTAAGAGATTATAAAGATACCTGGAAAGTGAATTCCTATGTCTGCCCTTCTGCTGTGATTTGGCTCACTTATTTGTGGGGTTTTCTTCCTGTGTGTGCACTGTGTGGTTGATTCTGTAGCTCTTGTGCCTGGCTGACAGTCATTTCCTACTCTGTACATGTGGATGCTTTGGAGTTGAATGGAAAGTCAGATGCAGGGTCCTAAGGTTTCCACCGTGACTATGCATAGTAACAGAGATAGTGAGAATCAGAAGTTGTGGGAATGGAACACACAGCTATGAGTGGTCACACAGAGGAACCGAGGCCTAGAGAGGATGGAGAAGAAAGAGCCAACACCAGTTTCCCTTATTTTTTGATTTTCAACTTTTTCTTTGATGAGAATGTTGTTTCTTATTTAGAATCCATCCCTATTTCAAAGACCTTTTTTAGTAATATGTCTGAATTTGCTCAACAAATTTTATGCCAACATATTATCTGATGCATTTTTCAAAGACGTTGACTCTTCAAGCAAGAACAGCGCCCCTTTTATGTGTTCTCAGCATACAGGCCAGAAAGTGCATTATTTTTTTGTTTAAAAGCTAACGATGCTCATTGATCCTTTGTGTCGGTGACTGTTGAAAAATCAAGCTTAGTAGGTTGAAAGTAGATTGAAAATGTAAAGAGGGATGTGTGAAGGAGACCATTTCCAAGGTTACTGCAGAAATGAAGCATCAGTGGTGGGAACTGATTATTTTGGCAGAGAAGGGACTTAAAATAACACTTGGCTCTGTTAGCCAAAGAACATCAACAGGATAACTCATACACGGGCTCATTTCCTCTTTGCTGGTTATTAGCCAGGAATACAGTTCAGCATATGGCTTATTATGCTGCCGGTTGAGAGAGAGTGGAATTTAATCCAGGGAGGAATGACTGTTTTCTCATCTAATGCTCAGCCCACCTACCTTTCCAGGAACTGGGAGTTATCCTGTCATTTCTGCTATGAGTCCTAAGGATGAATAGGGTGGGGTCAGACGGCATCCGTGGGGCACCATCGTCTTGGGTGTCACATAAGCTTGAAACAGGCTACAGTCCTTTTCATATGTCTTCCAGGACATGTAAGAGGCATGTGGCTCTGCCTGACACAGTTCTGGGGAGACAAAGTAGAAGTGCTCTGCTTTCTTTGCTGTGTCCGCTGAAAATCCTGGATGCTGGATGAGAGAGAAGATGCAGCAAGGTAGAAGAAGGCAGACAGAAAGAACCCCCAGGGCCTGAGGTTACCAGGGTACCAGGAACCTCTATACGCTCATTCCAGCAGTAATGAGAGGCACATCATGCTTTGGATGGCAAAAGAAACTGAGTGGAAGACCCGTGTTTCTACTTCCACATCACAGTAGCAAGACACCATTTTCTTCCTCCCTCCCTTCTCCCTCCCTCCTCCCTCCCTCTGTCTCTTCCTTCCTTCCTTCCTTCCTTCCTTCCTTCCTTCCTTCCTTCCTTCCTTCCTTCCTTCCTTCCTTCTTTTCACTGGAACTCACTCTGTAGACCAGACTGGCCTCGAACTCACAGAGATCCCCCTTCCTCGGTTCCCAAATGCTGGTATTAAAGGGATGCACCACCACCACCTGTTCTTCTTTCAACTCATCTTTTACACATGATCTTTGAGCTTTATATCTACGTGTTCTGCTCCCCAGAGAGACAGACTTCTGTCAATGTGTTAAGATAACTTTATCTTGTGGTGAGAAATCATGAACTCTTTTGTGAGACTGTTTTCCCTAAGACCTTATTATCTATGAAGTAGAGTCTAACCCTTTGCATTTAGTTTAGCATCTAGGCACAGAGTTACTTAACAAATGTGAGTTGGGTTCTTTGAAGAGCTGTTGAGACTATGCAGGGTACTCTAGCACTGGGGAGTCTTGAGGTTAAGTCATGAGAGAGGCCTTACAGAGATGGTGCCAGACATTTACGAATGTTTTATTAGAGGATTAAAACCTGCTTTGGGGTTAGGGGATAGCAGTCACAGCTTTTCCAATGCCCAGAAACTCTGTTTCCTGGGTATCTGCAGGGGTTGGGGAATGACTGTTGGAGATCAAGTTGATGTGGGATTCCCCTCTGTATGCTGTGAATACCATTGGTTAATAAAGAAACTGCCTTGTCCTGTTGATAGGGCAGAACTTAGGGAGGCAGGGAAAACTAAACTGAATGCTGGGAGAGAGGAGGCAGAGTCGGGGAGAAGTCATGTAGCCCTGCCAGAGACAGACACTGGAACTTTAGCCAGTAAGCCACAGCCATGTGGTGATACACAGATTAATGGAGATGGGTTAAATTAATATGTAAGAGTTAGCCAATAAGAAGCTAGAGCTAATGGGCCAAGCAACGATTTAATTAATACAGTTCCTGTGTGATTATTTCGGGAGTCTGAGCAGTGATGTTCCCTACAACATCAAGTTAGCAAGAAGATGGTGAATGAATCAGATGGAGCATTGGCTAATTTATGCTGAAATAAGAGCCTGAGGTGGCTGGTGTCAACCCTGCTAGGGGAGGCTTATGGGAAACTGTGTTTCAGTGGTAGGTTACTGAGTGCTCTGGAAACTCCTAAAGTCTCCAGCGTTGCTGTGGAGAAGTCTCTACTCTAGGCACAGGAACATTCTGTTGACAATCAAGTTCTTCTCTGTGGAAAAAGGATGTGACTGGGGCTAGAGTTGGACTTGGATTTCATCCCTGAGCTCCCGAACAAATGGTGTCACTGTCACGCATTTCCAGTTTGTCCCCAACCTGTGAAGCGGAACTCTAATCAAGGTGCTATAGAAATCCTGTGAACAAAAGATACATGACAGCATCCAGCATGGTGGCTGCTGCCTAAATTAGCCTTACCCTTCATCTCCCGATGCTGAGCTATTCTTCACCCTGGATACAGGAGACTGTAGGCGTCCCTAAATAATAACCACATCTTCTGATTACTACATATGATTTCTTAGGGCAGGCAATTCCTTTTGCAGACAACTGGGCTCACTTATGACAAGCTCTTCCTTCTAATTTTATCAGGGAAAATAGCTTCTCACTTCAAGTTCACATTTTCAGGGAGCCTTGCTGTTGACCCTATGGCCTGCCCAGAGATATGCATATTTGCAATAAATAATGAAAAATAATGTGTTTAATAGTGGCTTGTCTTTATTTCGGTGAACATATAAAAACAGCAAAAGCAGAAAAGCCCTGCTTGGAGGATGATTCATAGTCTAAACAGAGATATACTCTCTCTTTCAGCTCACTCCTACTGCTATTATTAAGATGCTGGTTTTGTGTGAGGTCAGCTCATTCTTGTCCTCGGGCATTTATCTCCATGGCTCGTCTCTTGTACAGCTTCTTTCTGCACAAGCCCAGAGTTAAGATAGATGACTCTGTGAGGTATAAGAAACCACTCCCAGGGGAAAATAGGACAGCTAATAAATTAAGTGACTCTAGTAGCTGAGTGACTACAATCTATTAGCTGACTGGTACCCAAGCACCTGCGAGGGGACAGGTTGTTCATTGCGGAAAGGGATAGACTTCAACTTCCCTCACTCAATTTGAACCCTGCAAACACATAGGCTTTGCATAGACTTGTGCTGGGATCTTGGCTGGGACACTTACAGCTCTGGCTCTCAGAAACTCCGTTTCCTTGTGAAAATCTTGAAGATGGCCGACTTGTTAAGACTTACTGTGTGTGGTGGTTAATTTCATTTATTGACCTGATATGATCTAGAATCACTGGGGCAACAGGCCGAGTGGGAAGACTTACCCAGTGCTGGTGGCACCATTCACTGGGCTAGGATTTTGGAGCTAGTGAGCTGAATCAAATCCTTACCACTCTCTGCTTCCTGCCTTCAGAGGCCATGTAGCCATTTGTCTCAAGCTCCTGCCTCCATGGCTTCCCTTCTATGATTGACTGTGCTCTTGAGCTGTGAGCCAAAGTAAACCCTTTCTCCTTGAAGGTGCATTTGGCATCATATTCCATGACTGCAAGAAGAGTTGCTAAGAGACCAAATACAAGAGCTATGTTCTGTAATTTAAATGCCTGTCACACTGAGTTCCCATAATGTTCCCATAGGACTGTGATGGATATAGTTTATCTTTCAGTCGGGGAACCCAAGACCAAGAGAGAAATGAACATCTGTCTCAAGGCCTCCTTGATAGTAGATTTTTAGAAATATAAAGGAACTAGTTTCTTCTGGCTGTGAAAACTAAGTTTCTGTAAGACTTCATTGATGGTTCAGTGGCTAAGTGTGTTTGCTACTCTTCTAGAGGACTTGAGTTCAGTTCCTAGCTTACAACCTACTGTAACTTCAGTTTTAGAAGATTCAGTGCCTCCTGATGCTGACCTCTGGGCTGTACATGCACAGGTATACATATATACCAACATGTTCGTATGTACCTAACAAGTCTGTACCCCCCCCCTCTCTCTCTCACACACACACACACACACACACACACACACACACGCGCGCGCGCGTGTGCGCGCGCGCACATATACTGTTGGGGAATATTATTTTAAGGTGTGTTACTTTTGTTTATGCTGCATTTGATTAATGTGAAGCTGCCTGCCCAAAAAACCTTATGGTCCTAATAAAGAGCTGACTGGCCAATAACAAGGCAGGAGCAAGGATAGGAGAGACTGGCAGGCAGAGAGAATAAATAGAAGGAGAAAGGAGGACAAGAGGAAAACAACAACAACAACAACAAAACAACCAACCAGCCAAAAAACAAACCAAAAAAAAAAAACCCATCAAGAGAAGAGGACATCAGTAGCCAGCCACTCAGCCACCCAGCCACCCAGCTCCCAGCTGAGGAGTAAGAAGGAAAGTAAGATATACCAAAGTAAGAAAGATAAAAGCCCAGAGGGAAAAGGTAGACAGGTTAATTTAAGATAAGAAAAGCTGGCTAGAAACCAGCCACCCTAAGGCTGGGCATTTATAAAAAAAGTATAAGCCTCTGTGTGATTTATTTATTTGGTATCTAGGTGTTGGTGGGCCCCTCAAAGGCCAAAAGAGTAAAGCATCACAGTACAAAAATAGAAAGTTATTGTAGTTTTCCTCAGTTATGATAAAAGATAAAATAGATATAAATATTGTAATTATAATTCTTGCTTGATACTTGTTTTGTTATATGTAATTTTACTATGTTAAAATTAAAACCTTCCTTTTTATTTAAACAGAAAAAGGAGGTGATGTGGGATTCCCCACATCTGTATATTGTAAATATGATTGATTAATAAATAAAGAGAACTGGCTTGCCTGATAGGGTAGAACAGAGCTAGGTGGGGAAAACTAAACTGAATGCTGGGAGAAAGAAGGGGGGGTCAGAGAGAAGTCATGTAGCCCTGCCAGAGAGAGACGCCAGAACTTTAGCTGGTAAGCCACAGCCACGTGGCAATACACAGATTAATAGAAATGGGTTAAATTAATATGTAAGAGTTAGTCAATAAGAAGCTAGAGCTAATGGGCCAAGCAGTGATTTAATTAATACAGTTTCTGTGTGATTATTTGGGGGCTAAGCAGCTGGAAACTAACTAGCAGCCTCCTTGTATAGCTCTAGAAAGACATCTGAGGGAAAACAAAGGTTTGAAAGCAATGTGGAGAATCTTGTTAGAAAACTGATTTTTGAGCCAGGTGGTGGTGGCATACACTTTTAATTCCAGCACTCAGGGGGCAGAAGCAGTTGGAGCTCTGTGAGTTTGAGACCAGCCTGGTCTATACAGTGAGTTCCAAGACAGCCAGAGCAATTACACAGAGAAACCCTGTCTTAAAAAACAAAACAACAACAATAACAACAAAAAATGAACAAAAAAAAAATAAAAAAGAAAGAAAGATCTATTGATTTTGGCTTTCTCCTGTTCTGTCAGTTACAGCCAAATCTCAACAGTCAAATCTATACATGGTAAAATCCCCACATCAGGTAGGACCCAAGGCTCCATCATGTGAACCTGAATGAATTCCAGAAGCCATTCCAGTGTCACACAGAGCTATTGCCCTGGTCTCAAATTCTACCCTGGTGTTCCATTAGCCACAGCATTTTTTCTTGTTTTTAGAGGGAAAAGCTGAGCTGAAATATTCACACCCTATGATGTTCCATTTGAAGACTTCAATCCATGGTCTGCTGACTCTTGTTTCTGGGCTGTGTTGAGGCAGATCATAATAGCAGGGAGTTCTTGGTACATCAATGCTACCCACTTCATGTCAGTTGGAAGTGTGAGATAGTTGTTGGGGAGATATAGAGGAGCTAGAATGGAGGTAGAATACCAGGGGCTGGTTACAAAATAATATATACAATTCAAAGCTGTGTCCCCCGTGGCCTACTTCCTCCAACTGGGGCCACCTTCTCTACAGTTTACACCACTTCCCAATAGCACCATCCGTTGGAGACCAAGTTTTCAAAACATGAGCTTTTGAAGGCACTTAAGGTCTAAACCACAGTAGCAGTCTCCCCATGAAAGCTGCCTTGTAAAGATGTTTTCCAGTTTCTGGACAAAGCAAGCAAGTGATTTTGGCAAGTTCCACCAACATCAGTCTGATTGACCCAACGCTGAGCCAGTGCGAGGGCTTCATTAAGGCACAGGGAGATTAAGTGGCTTCAGGTCAAGTGTCTAACTGCCGTGTGAGGACTGGAATAGCACATAATGGCTCCACATCTTTCTCCTACTCAATAGTTTGGAAAGAAAAAGAAATTGCTAATTATTGATTTCCCTTGAAATTTCACTGATCAATGGAAAGTTGAGCACTGTCCAGAGTTGACTCATTTGCTATTGTCGGTCTCCAAAAGCAGCATTCACCCAGACAGATTACATCATGATGCTTCAAACAGCAAACAGTGACCTCGAAGGAGAAATTATTGGGGTCACATTTTTACGGATCCAGTGGAAATGGAGGCCTAACTGTGATTTCAGACAGCTCTATTGCCTTAGTCCCATAAGTCCTGGGAGTCACACAGTTAGGGTCGTCCCATGGTTATGTTCTGGGTGTTGCACAGTTATGGTTGCCCCATGGTCTCTATCAACAAAATAAAAAGGAGGAGACTGGAGAGATGGCTCAGAAGTTAAGGGCGTGCACAGCTCTTGCAGAGGACCACATTCAGGTCCCAGCACCTACAACAGGTGGCTCACAAACACCTGTAGCTCTTGCTTCAGGGGACCTGATGTCTACCATACACATAGAACTAAAAATAAAACAAAAGTTTTAAAAGAAAAGGAACACCTCAGCAATCCAAGTGTCTTGACATTCTGAAAGCCAGACTGCTGAAGTTAAACACCCAAATTTCAGAATATGCCACTATTAGAAAAGGATATTGTAAACTGGATATGATGTCTCATGCCTGCAATCCCAGCATTTGGAAGGTTGAGTTAGGAGGATTTCTTTGAATTCAAGGTTACCGTGGGCTACCTAGTGACTTTCAGATCAGCCTGGGCCACAGAGTGAGATCCCACTTCAAAACCTGAAACAGCCAAAATGATAACAACACATAATTTAGGAAAGATTTTAGAGATATGAGCCTAGATAATCTTGTATATAATGGGATGCCCACATATTTAAAAGAAAACAATATTTACCTGCTCATTATTCCATGATAAAGCCAAAAAATATGAAGGAAGAGAGGATGGACCAGGCTTGCCACAGGCATCTTAGTAATTTTTGCATGAATTTAGAGTACTTGGACCTTAAATGTAGCTGACTACATTGATGATTGCAATGGTTCTATTTATGAAAAACAACCAACACAAGCAGACACCCTACTGCTCATGTTCTGCACCAACTGTCATAACCTCCAGTGTTGCATTTGTGTATCATTTCCAAGAATCTTCTCCTCAGCCACACACCACTCCTTGTGAAGAATTTCTTGCCACACTGTGCATCCTTGGGGGACAGTCCTTGGCTGAAGCTGAAGTGTCCCAGCCCTTCTTAACCTCATCCAGCTAGAGCAGAGTTAGTACCTTGTGCTTGGCCAGCTGGATGGTCTCTTGAAAGACAGCTCACAGATGCAAGAAACCATAGCAGTGGGCCACCACTGGAAAACACACAGCTCTCTCCTCTAAGGGAATAAGAGATGGTTTATTCTGAAGCCAAATCTGAGTAACCATGGCTTGGTCATTTCCAACATAGTATCAGTTTCATGATTTTTTTTTGTAATGGAACAAAGAAAATCATAAATCAAGATGCTTAAAATGGACCCGCAGAAACATGGGGTAGGTAGGCTACAACAAAACCAGGAAATCCCTGCTGTAGGCTTCAGATGCTATCTTATGACGTTCTCAGCTTTTGAGTTGGTAGGAACCAGTGTGTTAAGGCAAATGCAGAGATGGTCAATAAATGACTGTTTAGGGGCTAAGGCAGCACATAATTGGGCTCTGGGTCTATGAGGTCTATGAGGTCTATTATGAGGTCTATGAGGTCTCTTTAATGTCATTGACATTATCATTAGTTAGTCAGTCAGCCTTGTAGGATGTTTAATATAAGCCTAACGCCAGAAAGTCCAGTCAACAATTCTCAAGCCAGTCTGTGCGTCTTACTGGCCTGTCTCATGTTACCCAGGAATGTTGTTTCCTTAGAAGGAATTATGGATCTCTTTAGCTTCATATATTTTATGAGTTCCCAGCACCAAAAGCAAATACTTTTTTCACCAGTTAGTCTGGGTCAGTTTCTGTTGCTTATCTAATTCAAGTAATTAATTATTAATTTTTAGCATTTGGGACAGGGTGTCATGTAGCCCAGGCTGGCCTGATTTTTTACTGTAACCAAGAATAGCCTTGAATTCCTGCTCCTTCTGCCTTCATCTCCCAAGTGCAGGGATTCCAGGCTCATGCCTCTGCTCCCAGTGTCTCTGCTTCTGTTAGTACCCAAGGGCTGCTGTCTGCCCGTGAGACTGCCCGTGGCTTGATGGAGCATGCGTGTTTTGCTTAGCAGAGATACGGGCTGCTCTGCACGAAGGCTGGGCTCGAGTTTCGCGTCTGCTGTCTCATAAATGCGGCCGCAATGTTGCTCTCATCTGATTTTAAGTTATATTTGTTTATTAATTTGCATATTTATTTAGTGTACACGGATGTCCAGGTCAGAGGGCAGCACGAGGGAGTTGGTTCTTCCTCTCTAGCGTCTGCTCCTGGGTATGAAACTCAGGTGGTCAGGATTGGGCGCAGGTGCCTTTACCCTCTGAGCCGTCTTGCCAGCCTGCCTGTCTCACCTTCCTTCAAAACCTTGTTTCAGAAGCCACGCTAGAGTGGCCACAATAACCCTCTTTAGCCAAGTTGTTAGAGACGCTGAACAGCTCCGTGTGTCAGGGAGCGTGTTGGGGTGTGAAGCGCTGCTCCCAGACTTCTTGTCATAGCAAATCTGGGGTGCTAACCACCTCTTCAGTTTTCCTGGACCACATAACAACAGATGCCCAATTAGCATCTTCTCTGTGATAGTATCTCTCACAGTGGTGAGACCCAGCGAGAAAGGATAGACTCTCTTCTTCCTATACGTGAAAGACAGCCCACAGGAGATAGCAGCACTTGACCCAGACACGCATTCCCTGTGACCGGTACAAACTGGCTAGGCAGCAGAGATTTTACAGAGTAACCTGGAGGGACACATCATTTATTTGGCTTCCGGAAGTCAAGGAACCCCCGGAGCTTGCACTTGGAAGACTAGGTTCTGATCAGATGGAGGGCAGGCACGGACGTCCTGGGTACGGGGGCACCCGACACCCAGCTCGCACCATTCTGTTGATTAAATAGAGATGTTGCAATACTTAAAATACTTAGGGCCTATCTATTTCGTGTGCTGTTTGACGTGGCTAAAGTTGACATGTACTGAGGAGCCTATAGGAGTTTTGGGGTTCCAGGGTGTTAACAACCTCAATAGCCTATGGGGCCAGATGTCTGTGGAACAAGGGAGGCACAGACCTAGAGTAAGGGCTCAAGCAGGCAAGTTCTCTCGTGCTCCTTCCATCTCTGCCACCCACTTCACTGCTCTTGGCTGTAGGCCCTGTTCTCAATTCCTTTGGGAGAAGGTATACATCCCTTTCAGAACCTGGGCTGCTCAGCCTCAGGAAAGAGATCCGTTTCTTTCCTGGAGTTGCTGCTGTCAGGCCTCTAGGAGGAAAAGATGTTTTCACGCGCAAGCTTGCTGTCAGGAAAGATTGCCTTCATGCTGAGAATTCAATCAAACCAAGATTCTACTTTAGCTGCACAAATAAACCAACAGACAGGCTGGGTATTAGTAGTGATGACAATGTATAGGGTAAAGAAGGCAGGGGAAGCCTGAGGAAGGAAGGAAGGAAGGAGCCAAAGCAGCAGAGAAATACTAGACCAGTGCCTTCATTTTTCTATTTAATTTTCTTCTGTTCATGTCATGTAGTTTCCCTGGGGTCTTTCTGTTTGCCATCTAGGAATCTACAGGAGAGTCCCGAGCTTAGAACCCTAAGCATGGTGGGGGAATGATGGCCTCTGGAGAGGACCCCATATCATTCAGGTGCTGTCCCTGACTTAAGTGACAGTCTCCATGGGAGGGTCCCCCACAATTTCAGCTCTCTTCCTCATGTGAAAGCGTACCCAACAGTTCTGTTCATTGAGCAGAGATGCAGTGGCAGTTAATATTTATGACCCACCAATGTCATGGCCATATGAAAAAATAAACTGAAAGATAAAGCATTTCATTCTTGAATGCCCATAGTTGTTTACTTGGAACATCAGGGCCCACTGGCTTCCCCAGCACAGTGTCTCAAAGCTTAGCATTGAATTGCACTCGGTTCCTCTGATCTACTTTCCTATTTTAATTCTTATGCTTGATTTTTATCAGAGCAACTAGAAAAATCCACATTGGCAAGACATAATGCCCAACCAGACATGATATGCTCTAGTGTTTGCCTGCATGCTGCTTGCTTTGATATAGGGATTAGGAAATTATAGCCCATGGGTTAAATCCAAGCCACCACCCATTTTTGTACATTTTAAATGGATGAGGAAAATATTTGAAGGAAAAATACTTCTGACATCTGAAAATAACACAAACTTCAAATTCTAGAATATTTAAAGTTTTGCTGAAATTCTGTGGTATCTGTTTACTCAGGTGTCATAGTAATTGCTTTGAGGCTTCGGTGGCAGTCTGTGGCAGATCCAGGGCCTCTTGATGTATGGGATTTCTACAGTAAGTCAGAGCCGAGTGGAATCTATTGAGTTACAACTGATAACAAATTATGAGTGAGCCATGAATGTCCTGAGGGATGAGTTATTTATTTTCCATTTTTATTACGCTTTAAAAATTTTGAGTATTTTTATAGATTATATTTTGATCATATTCTTTCTCCTCCCCCAAGTTCTCCCAGATCCTCCCTGCTTCCTTACCCACCCCACTTCATGTTCCCTTTCATGTACTCTCGAAACCAAACCCCCAAGTCAAAATAACCCCAAATCAGGACATCAAAACAAAATAAAATCTTAAAAGACAAACAAAACAAAAACCTCAAATGAAGTAAAAAAAAATAAATTGAAAAAAAAACCACACATACACACAAAAACATGGAGTTTATTTTGTCTTGGCCAGCTATTCCTGAGCCTGCTGTTTTCCTTGGAGCAAGGCTGATACACCCAGTGTAATTCCACTGTAGAAAGCTGATTTCCCTTGCCCAGCAGGAATCAATTGGAAAGATCTGTTTGGTTAGGGGTGGGTCTTTATGTGCACTTGCCCTTCTCCATGCCAGAATTCTGTATGGTTTGAACTTGTGCAGGTCCTGCTCATACTGTCACTGTCTTTCTGGGCTCATATGTGTGTCAGTCCTGTTGTGTGTAGAAGACACTGTTTCCTTGGAGTCATCCATCCCTTGCGGCTCTTGGAATCTTTCCGCCCCCTCTTCTGCATAGACCCCTGATCCTTGAAGGGAGGGATTTGATAAAGATACCCCATTTAGGACTAAATGTTCCAAGGTCTCCCATGCTCATTGTACAGTGGTCTCTGTGTTAATTCCCATCTACTACAAGAAGAAGATTCTCTGATGAAGGCTGAGAGAACCACTGATGTACATTGGTACTTACGTCATTAGGGATAATTTTATTTTATCTCTCTTAAGCAGAATAATAGCAATAGGTTTTCCCTTAGCCCATGACCTATCTCGCCCCAGATGCTTGGCCCCTTTAGCAGTGTGAGGTATGGGTTTCATCTCATGGAATGGGTCTTAAATCCAACCAAAAAGTGATTGGTTGGTTGCTTCCACTGGCACTGTGATTGTGCCAGTCTGCCTTGCATGTTGCTGTTGTAGGTCACATGGTTTGCAGGCGGGTGCAATTAATGAGATTGCATTTCTCCTCCAGTTGGATGTATAGGACCTCCCCTTACTGTGAACAGCAACAAGTAGGGGTGAATCTTCTCGCTGGGCACCAGCTCGGTTTCATGTCCAGTGACTTAGGTAGCTGGTGTCTTTAGCAATAGAGCCTTATTGTTAGCTGACAAATTCATAATGTTTGTGAAACATGAATTATGGGATGCCTGTGATTATTTATTTCATCATCTAAGCAGGCATACTTCAGGAAGCCACCTTCTAGCCTCCCTGTACTTTAAGCACACACATGGTACATATACACACATGCAAGAAAAATACTCATAGCCATAAAACCAAATAAATACATCTTTAAAAGCAATAAAAACATGTGATATATAACCACACATTTCTGAAATACCAGTGTATGTAGTCACACATATCCATAAAGATTTAAAATATAAAAAGGTAAATAATGAAATGTTAACAATGTTTTCTTTTGAGGTTGAGATTTTTTAGGAGGAAAGGCTGTGTTTTCTTGGATACTGAAGGTTCTAATAGTAAACTCTGTTAACTGGCAATTTTCCCATGTCATCCGTCACATCTTTCAGTGGTAGAGCTTTGGGTTTCTTTGCTGTTTGGGAATGTCACTGTTTGGTGTCAAACCTCCTCAGATTTTTATGAAGCTCTGTGCTGTTTACTCGCTTTACCCCCAGGGTGCTTTCTGGAAGTCTCTGCTGCTCTCTGAGACTCAGGGATGTGAATGTTCACACTGAGGTCTCTGAGTACTGTGATGGGAAGGCATACTCCACACTTGGGTAGCCGATGTGGAGTCTGCTGGGGGCCTTAGTGCTCAGCACGGAAGAGGAGATAAGAGGGGCCCTGCTTACTGCAAAGAACATTGCCCCGAATGTGAATGGCTCCTGGGGTTTGGTTAACAGCTTCCAGGTGGAGTGTTGTGGAATACAATCTTCGGGGCATGACATGGCCATAGGACCCTTCAGCTCACAGCTGTTATGACATGAACAGGAAGGGGGGCTGTCACCATCACATCATGGAGTGGGGATGGGCTTCTGAGACCCTTAACTGTTAATGGTTGCTGAGGAGGGATAGATAGTTTTTTCTGAGGTGTCTCCATTCACTGGTAAGCTGATCATGCTCCCCTTACTTGTCCTCCTGTAAACAACCCCGATGAAACTGTCATACACACACACACACGTGTACACACACACATACACGTGTACACACATGCACACATGCGCACCCATGCGTGTACACATACACACATAGAGGAAAGCAGAAATGGGCCTAACCTGGAAGAGGAAGGGGGTCATCAGAATGGGTGGGGATGAGAAAAAAGGTAACAGGGTGAATATGATTGAAACACATTATATATATGCATGAAAATGTCATGATGAAACCCATTATTATGCATAATTAATATATGCTAATAAAAACCTTTAAAGTGGGCTGCTGAGAGACCTTTCTAAATTCCGAGGTTTATGGATGCTCCGCCTGTAGCGTTCATGCCTCGAGCAGAAAATCTGGAAAAATAGTTCCCCAACCTGGCCTGCATGTGATGTCAGTGGTATTAGATGAGAGGAAGGAACTGGGGACTCCAGCCTCTTTATCAGCTGCGGCTTCTCCTTTATGAAAAGGGAATGTTGTGGAGAAGAGACTTGGCATCCCCTGCTGCTCCGTCTGCACAGGGCTCAGGGAAAGCGTACTGTCACCTTTAAAAGGAGAGCGAGATTCCCTTCCTGGGGCTTCAGGGAGAAATGCTTCTGCAGATTTCTTTTGGAGGAAACAACAGGGTCACAAATCAAAGACCCAAATTTCAAGCGACTGTCTGACGTGCTCGCAGAAGTCTGAAAATGTGACTTGGCTGACAGTCCCTCTGTGCTCCATTCTAGCTGCCCTTCAGAGGGTATGGCCTGCGCACTGTGCCCATGCTCACTGTCCAGGAGAATACCTGCATGTCTGAGCAGGTCCTCCTGCTTGGCGTCATTCTGAGCGCTGGCTCATGTCTCTAGCAGCCCTTACACTCTGTGTTGCCCCTCTTTCTCCTGGGTCGTCCTCAAATGGACTGTTGAACTCGTATGGGCACAAAGCGGCCACTTAAACGTCACTGAAGAAGAGTCAGGGAGATAGTGCAGCCAGGAAAGTGCTTGCCCTGCAAGTACCGGGACATGAACCCATGTAGGAAACCCATGCTAAAACTGGGGAGACAGAGCCAGAAGGACCTCAGTTTAAACTACCGGTGAGTCCCAGGTCCCAGAGAGAGAACCTGTCTCAAGGAAGGTGGATGGCTTCTGGGGAGTGACCTCTGGCCTACATATGTGCATGCATGCCCACACATACTGCCCCCCCCTCCACATACCACATTACTGAATGAAGAAGAGCATCTCTGCATAATCCTGGCCACGAAGCGTCTGTTGATGTGTCATTTAACCCAAACCCACTGTTTAGGAGCTCAATATTCTTGTTATTTTTTATTTGTTTATTTGTTTTTTTTTTCAAGACAGGGTTTCTCTGTATAGCTTTGGTGCCTGCCCTGGAACTAGAACTAGCTCTTGTAGGCCAGGCTGTCCTCGAACTTACGGAGATCCACCTGCCTCTGCCTCCTGAGTGCTGGGGTTAAAGGCATGCGTCACCACCGCCTGGCTTTATTTTTTTTTTTTTATAAATCATCCTGATAACACACATACACACACACACACACAAAAAAAAAAACCCAATAACTTACCTTTCCTCCCCCTTTTGAAGTGCTGGGGATTGAGTGTAGGAACTTAGGTACCTGTTAGCATTTGTAGGGGTACAGTTCAGTGACACCCAGTCCATGCTTCCTGTTATCACCACCCTCATCTCTGCAGGTTTCTATCCCTCTTGGCAGTCAGTACCCACCAAACACTAGCATCCCACTTTTTATGATCGACTTGCCTCCCTTCCTGAGATGCCTTCCTGGTTAGTCCATGCTCCAGCACGCAGTGGAGTCCCGCCCCTTCTTAAGGCTGACTAACATTTTCTTATTCCTGTAGAGCATGCTTTGCTCATCTGCGCATCTGCGTGTGGACATCTGGCTTGCTTCTGCCCTGGCCTCCGTGAAGACCGTTGCTGCGAATGGTTTTGAGCGAGTGTCTGTTCAGGATTCTTTTTCTGTTCTCTTGGGCAGGAACCCAGACGTGAGACTGCTGAGTCATATGGTAATTTTATAATGGGGGGGGGAGGTGCCATATTGTTTTCCACAATGGACACCCACTTTCCTTCCCACATTTTCATTTGCATCTTGGTCCCAGTGCCTTCACATCTCTTTGACATTTGCTATAACGCACATTTTGTTTTGCGTGCTATCCAGTATCCTAATGGATATGAAGCAGCACTTCAGTGTGGAAGTCTTTTAAAGAGTGTTTGGTTAAATGCTCACACTTCAGGGAGGAGTGAATTCCTAACCTGGCACCCATGAACTCCCATAAGGATTAGGAGTGGGGAACAGGAGAGGGCTGATGTAGGGAAGCGGGGACACATCTAGGATGTTATGAGGAGAGGGCTGATGTAGGGAGGCGGGAACACATCTAGGATGTTATGCGTAATCAGGACCGACTGATGGGTTTGCGCAACCATGGATGCTTCTAGGACTGCCCAGGCACGGTTCACCCCCTCTGTATGAGTAGGAGAGACCATATTTTCTAATGGAATGCTGAGTGGCTGTCCCGATAGATGGAGTATATATGTATATATGTGTGTGCATACAGCGTTTAAAAAGTGCTATTAAAAGAGAAATTGGGGTGGGAGGGGGTGTGTGTCTTGGTCCTGAGCCTTTGTCATGACTTGCTGTTGAGAAGGCCAGGCAAGGCAGGTGAGCAGGCAGCGGGACGGTCATCAGTGATCAGTGTGCTCTGGGCACGGGGTCCGTGTCTGGTTGTCTTGGATCTGCACCTAGGGGAATATTTCCTCCTTGGAGTGTGCTAGACAGGCAAAGGTGGTTTGGAAGGTGGGGCCAAGCTTGCTGATTGGCACATGAAGACACACTTACACAGGAGCATCTGCTAGCTCCAGGAATTATCTGTGCTTGGGAGGAGCAGACAGTGTTTCTCTGTCCACTAGGCTTGAAGATGCCAAAGTGTAAGGCACCAATCCATACGGGAAATAAGCAATCCAGTCTTACACAGATTTTTAAAGGCACGCCGCCAGAGAGGTGAGTACTGTTCTCACCACTGAGTGAGGTGGGAAGCGTTCGGGGCAAACTTCTCTATCCCTCGCCCTCGTGTGTCCTTCACCACTTTCCTCTAACAGTTTCTGGAGAAAACTGCACACCGTGATGCACCGCTGGGCAAGAGTGAACAACTCGCAGGAGTCGCCTCTCCCCTTCTCCTAGGTGGATGCCCGGGAATTGAACTTGGGTCATCAGGCTCTGTCTGTGGTAAACACCTTTGCCCCCCCCCAGAGCCATCTCACCAGTCCTTAACTTTTAATTTCAATGTAGATACATTTAGTAACTTCTCTAGATACAGAAGAGTTGTGCTTTTCTATGTCTAATTTAATATATTATTTTCTATCAGGATATTTAAATGATTTCCATACTTTCCCCCCAAATTTTGGTTTTATGGAAAACACTGCACAGCTTTAATGAACATGTATCTTTTCATAGGATTATATTCTGTGTATTTCCAGGCAGAGAACCAGGCTTTCTGGTTCCATTTGGGAAGGATTCATCATTATTTTAAATTTTATTAAGTTTTTTTTTTTTTCAAGACAGGGTCTCACTATATAGCCCTGGCCAGCTCAGAACTTGAAAATTGGAAATCAGGTTGGCCTTGAACTCACAGAGGTTCATTTAATTTAACAATTACCCTTTTGATATTTACCCCCAGGAATCAAAATTTGTGTCCACAAAACTCTGCACATGAATGTTCATAAATTATGTTTATCTCTATAGGATAAATGGATAAGCAACCTGTAGTACATCCAAACAGTGAAATATTAAGCAACAAAAAGAAATAAGATCAAAGCCATGAAAAGACGTGGGGGGGGGGAAAAGGTCATATGCAAATTACAAGTGAATGCAGAACAGGAAAGGCTGCAGGGTGACCCCAACTGCATGACCTTTTGGAGAGGGCAGGTGGCAGACACAGTAGAATGGTGGCTGCCCATGGTAAGAGGCAGAGACAAAGGAGCAGAGGACAGGAGATTCAGGACTGGACACCCCTGTGTGTGATGCTGTCACGACGGACCCACATCACTGTGCGTTAGACGCATGGTGCACAGCAGCGCTCAGCGCTGTTGTCGCCCGTGGAATCTGAGCATTAACCATGTGCTCCTCTAGGTTGGCCAGTCGTGACCAATGTGCCCTTCTGATGGAGGATGTGTGTATGTGGGATAGTGTGGGGGGCACGGGAATTCTTGATGTTTTCCACTCAGCTTTCCTGTGAAACCCAGACCTCTGAAAATAGTGTATTAAAGATATGTAATTACGTGAGCTATTTGTTCCTTTACCTCACTCTTGTGATAATTACTGAAGTTGGTATTTTTATTCAAAGGTATTTTGCACTGTCATATAATTACCTCAGGACTCTATTTCCTTAAAGAATATTTATTGGTTCCTCTCACAGAACAATCATAAAATTAGCTTGTTTACTTCTTTGCTCCAATCCCACAACCACCTATTTCACAGTTCTTAATATTAGTATTCATGCCTTTGTCTAGTACTTTTATGCATGTTTATACTTTAATTACCTTATTAGCTTTAAGCTATATTTTAAAACCCCCAGCTATTTTGAATTAAGCATTCAATGAATTTAATTCCAGGCTTTCTCCTTTATTTCTGCTACCTTTTAAATTAAATTTTTTTTCCACCCTGCTGGGGAACACAACATATGCACACAGGCTGTTATGTCACGGTTCTGCGATTAAACAGCACCGCCCACATTTTTTTTTAATCTGCTAATTCTGTAATTTAGCTGTCTGAGATCGATCCTTTATTGATCTTCTGAGGAGAACTGTAGGTGTTCAAAAGCCTTTTCCTGCAAATCGAAGCATTCTCAAAAGACCAGTGAGCAAAGGGAACTTTGAGGGTGCCAGAAACTCGTGGACTGATTAGCTCAGGAAACTTAGAGCATGACGAGACCTCCAGGTCCCTACTCCAGGTTCTAGAAACCCTAACCGTTGCCGAGGCAGAGACTCTCACGTGGAATCGCCTGCAAACTGGGCAGGGAACTGCCGAGTTACAGACTTCCTGAGTGATCCCTATGTTAGGATAGGCTTTTCGGTGATGCAAGAGCCTTTGAGACACCCACGTCCTGGAAGTAATGCTAATAAACTCATCAGTTCATCAAGTGAGACTGCGGTAAAATCATTTCTTTGGTCCGTCATTAAGGACCTCTCTGGGGTGAAGGCCTGCTTGTTCATATGGCCCAATGGAAAACTTACACAACACAAGGGAACAGTATTTTTGAGTCTCTGTGTATTTATCATTGTTACTCATTTTGGCTGCAGACACCAGTCGAATGGCCGGCATTGAGCATGCCTCTTGTCTCATCTGATTGACACACGGGTGGGGGAGCTGTTGCCGGTTACCACCACGTGGCTTTTGCCCTAAACCAGTGGCTTTTGGCAGCTTGTACACACAATTTGTGGTCTGTGGGTTGTGTCTGCCTCCTCTGAAAAACTGGTGTGCAAAATGGCTTAGGCTCTCTACATTGTTTGCTTTTATTTATTTATTTTTTTAATGATTTCAGGAGGAGAAAATGTGCCTCCTCTGAAAAACTAGTGTGCAAAATTGCTTTGGTTCTCTACATTGTTTGCTTTTTTTAAATGATTTCAGGAGGAGAAAATGAGCAAGCTGACTTGTAAGGATCCATTGGCTCTCGTGTTCAGGGCTGCTTAGTGCTAATTCTGCAGCTTTCTTTCTGAGCATTTATGGTTACTTCTAATTGCATTGCTTTATGGCCTACATCATCTTGATTGAGTTGCGTTGACAGGGACTGATGCTGCTCATTAATGCATGGCTAATTTTTGCCAGTGTACAATGGGTGCCTGAGAATGCTTTTTTCCTAATTATTGGAAGTAGGGGTCTGTGTATGCTTACTAAGTTAGTCTTGTTTATAGTTTTGTTCTTTTAATGTTACTTATAATTATTTTCTTTTCCCATCTTGTGCTAAGAGAGATGTATATTGAAACCTTTATGAATAAAGTTTTACCATTTTTCTGAGGAAAGATGGTTAAAAAAGTTTTTAAAAAGCTAAAAAAATATAAACTTAGTTGTGAATGAGGTGTTTGCTGTACAACATGAGGGCCTGAGTTCAGTTCCCAAAACCCACATAAAAAGCCATACTTGGTGGTGCATATATGTAAGCCCAGCACTAATTTGGTAGAGACAGGAAATCCTTGGGGCTCAATGTCCTCTCAACACAGTCTAATTGACAAGTTCCAGGTAAAAGTAAGAGACCCTGCCTCAAAACCAAAGGTGGATAGTGACTGAGGAGGACACCCAAGGTTGACCTCTGGCCTCTACACTCGGGTACAAGTATGTACACACACTACACACTCTTCTCTCTCCTCTCTCTCACACACACATACACACACACACACACACACACACACCAACAATACATTTAGATTTTATAGTAGAAGTTTTGAAATTATCTTGTTAGGATCACATGAGTTCATGCGAGTTCCAGTAACCTTTCTGGTTCATTAGTTTTTTCCTCTTTGTATTATGCTTAATATTTTTAATTTGCCATTTAAATTTTGCATTATAACTATAGCTCCTGATTGCTCTTTTCCTGAGGTCTATACTTTGCATTCTTCTACACTGTCGTGGAATATAACTTGGGTGTTATAGTTGACTACTTTAATCCTTGTTTGGTTTTATGTCTTAGTGTGCTGCCTTGGTTTTTGTCCACGTGACCCAAACTAGGGTTACACAAGGAAGAGGAACCTCAACTAAGAAGCTACCTCCATCAGATTGTCTTGTGGGCATATCTGTGAGGCGTTTGCTTGTTTAGTGATTGATGTGGGAGGATCCAGCTCACTGTGGGTGATGCCACCCCTGGGAAGTTGGTCCTGGGGTATATAGGAAAGCAGGCTGAGCAAGCCAGTAAGCAATTTTCCCCCATGGCCTCTGTTTCAGGTTCCTACCTTGAGTTCCTGCCTCAGATTTCCTTGATGACGGACTCTTCTAAGATCAGTCACTAGACAACTTAAAGAAGAAAGTGTTTATTTGGGCATATAGCCCAGAGGATTAGAGTTCATCATAGCAGAGGGGAGGCAGGGCAGCAAGAACAGAAGCTGGGGACTCACATCTTAAACCACAAGCACAAAGCAGTTAGAGCACACTGGGAATAGCATGGGTCTTTTTACTCTCAAATCCTACCCCCAGTGACATAGTGCACCAGCAAGGCCATACCTCTAACCTATCCAACAGTGCCACCAGCTAAGATCAAGTAGCCAAATGCCCAAGACTATGGGAATGTCTCATTCAAAGCACCCTATGTATGGCCCTCATAGACCCATAGAGAATATCACGCTTAGGAGGTGTGACATTGTTGGAGGAGGTGTGGGATTGTTGGCAGAAGTGTGTCACTGGGGGGTGGGCTTTAAGGTCACAGTTGCTCGAGCCAGGCCCAGTGTCACACTCTCTTCTTGCTGCCTGCAGATCTAGATATAGAACTCTCATCACCTCTCCAGCCTCATCAAGTCTGCCTGCGTGCTACCATACTTCCTGCCATGATGATAATGGACTAAACCTCTGAACTATAGGCCAGGCCCAATTAGATGTTTTCCTTTATAAGAGTTGCTATGGTCATGGTGTCTTTTTATAGCAATGGAAACATTAATTAAGACACCACCACAGCTATAATAAACCCTTTCTTCCCTCAGGTTGCTTTTGATCATGTTTTATCACAGCAGCAAAGGGCTGACCACGAGAGGGGAGAAGTACCAGACTTCTGCATCTTATCTTAGGTGCATCCTCCCACTGCCATTTCCAGAGTCTACTTAGAGATAAGACAGAAGGCCCAACCCACACTCAAGGTGCTCTGTTTCTCAAGGACGCGAGCACCGGGAGGTGGGTATCTTCTGAAGCCAGTGTGGAAAATCATCTTACATAGGAGATGTGATTTTAAAATCTTGGTACTTAACGCTTTTCATCGAGTTTCAAAGATGTTCTACTATAGTGTTCTTTTGAAAGATTAAACTTAAAGGATTAAGAATAAAAGATTAAAAATGAAAATCTTTTTCTTGTCCTGTTTCTCTAGATATCAAACAAGATAAGCAATGAACTTTGAAGACTGTAGTCCATTTACTATTATATCAGTTTTGCATTTCTAGCAATGTTCTAATTGCTATCTTAGAGTGTTTTTTTAAAAATATTTTTCAAATCTTTTAAAGACTTCCAGTGTTTTAATTATACTGTTGTTTGCTGTCACAGTGTTTGTGTGGAGGTTACTTCTCTCTGGGGCTGTCTCCTTGCTCGTGTGGGTGGCTTTGGCTGTGACTCAGGTGGCGGTGAAGTGTCATCTGGGAGAGTCTTCTGTGCTAGGACCCCAGTAATACCAAAACCCCGAGGTTGAGTTTTGCATATTAATTTCCGTGTTTGGGTATTCCCAGATCACATAGGCATAGGGAGTTGAGACCACCTGTTTTATTGAAGAATTGCTTACAACTTTTATCGGAAAGGGCTTCATTATAAGTGCTTCGTGTTTTGCAGAACATGGCATCTTTTTAGAACCACTCAATGCTTCTGTCATTGTGTGAAAGTAGTCATACATAATAAGAATAGGAGTCAGAAACATGCTAATTGTCATGATTAATATTGTCAATTTGACTTCCCTAGGAGATGTACCACTGGGCATATCTGTGAGGGCGTTTTCTGTTTGGGTTATCTGAGGTTTAACTGTGGGTGGTACTGTTCTGTGGTCTTGGTTCCCAGACATACCTAGCTCTCCTACCACCTTCTCAAGACAGCTTGGCCATGCTCATGTCTTGTAGGCCATACTCTAGCCAAGTTCCACACCACACCAAAGAAAGAACTGCTCCTGTCACTGAACTTGAGTTATATGTGCCCCTCTCTCCCACCTATCTTAAAAGGTATGCTGGTGATTTTTGCTGTTGTTGTCAAGTTGACACAAGGTAGGGGCATCTGGAAAGAGGGAACTTCAACTGAGAAAATACCTCCATCAGATTGGCTTGTAGGCAAGTCTATAGTGACATTTTCTTGATTCGTGATAGATGTGGGAAGGCCCAGGTCTCCATGGGTGATGCTACTCCTGGGTGGTGATTCTGGGTTGTATAAAAAGTAAGATGATGCCAGGCATGGTGGCACACACCTTTAATCCCAGTACTGGGGAGACAGAGGCAGGAGGCTCTCTGTGGGTTTGAGGCCAGCCTGGTCTACAAAGCGAGTTCCAGGACAACTAGTGCAATTACACAGAGAAACCCTGACACAAAAAAACAAAAAATAAAAGAACAGAAACAAAAACAGAAAACAAACAAACAAAAAAACCTGAAAGAAAAAGCGAATCAATCAATCAAGCAAGCAAGCAAGCCAGTAAGCAAGGTTCCTCCATGGTCTTCTCTTCAGCTCCTGCCTTGTCTTCTCTCAGTGATGGACTGGGATCAGGATGTGTAAGTCAAATAAACTCTTTACTCTCTAAGCTGCTCTTGGTCATGGTGTTTATCATAGCAATAGAAAACTAACTAGGGCAAAGAGCATTGGTCACATGTTAACTAATCCTGGATCCTTACTATACAGCACAGGACCTCCCTTTCCTTAGGACCTGCACTTTGTGGAGACTGAAGCCTCAAGCTTCAGATCCCTTCAGTGCTGTCTGCTGGCATTAATAAATCCGGGGCCTGAAGGACTGTTCAGCTCAGGGTTTCCTCTCAAATCCCTCTCCTCTCTTTTTACTCCACAAGGTTGAACAATTCTATTTGGGGGTCTTCTCTCATCTGTTTTTGGATGGCATGTGGGATCAGGATCTGTTTGGAGAAGCCACTGGCCTTCTCTGCCTTTCTTAGATGGCCAAGTAGAAAGTTCACAGGGAGGAGCCTGTAGGAGGCAAATAATCTTCACTCTCCTTTCCATAGTCTGGCAAACGCAGGTCATAATGGCTAGAGGAGTTTTTGGTTTTGCTCATAATGTGGGAAGCCAGGAGATGATCCTCATGTCGGCCTCTACTTCATTTGTGCCCACTGGGGTCAGGGGTCTGCCACAGGTTATGGGGCCATATGCACACATGACAGGCCCCTGCTGGCTTTACCCTTCCTTTTGGTCCTTCCTGGCAGCTTCATTTTGTCCAGATTGCTCTGGTTTTCTCCATTTCCACTGTATATAATCCCCCTGTCCCAGTTCTTGCCTTCGTCAGATCGCGCCTCTCCTTCATGCTTCTTTCTGAGATCTTTGAAAATTTTGAATAAAAAAAGCACGTGAGTTAATGTGGGGTGAATAATGCATGGACCCTCTCCTTTCAATGCACGAAACTGCACTCCGTGAAAAACCACTCATGATTCTGTGTGGAAAAAACAGTGGGGGAGGCCTGTCGATATGGTTAAAGATAATTAGCAATTGATTAGCACCCAAGAAGGTAAATAAAAAGACACATATCTGCACGATGGCTTATAAAAATGAGAATTCTTACTTGAAGCCAATCATTATTTTCGGGCATGTGTTGGAGAATAAAAAAATCTTTGTGTTAAAACATGGGCGTGAATCACAATAAACACTTATTTGGGAAAGAGACAGAAGCCATTTCCCAGAGCTCACTTCCGTGCATTTAGTTAGAGTGTCTGTCACCAGGACTCTAAGGCTTCCAAACATCTCCTGGCAAGCGTTTGAAGTACCGACGCTGCAACCCCAATTAAGCCTGTTTCCTCTGATGTGATTTCTCTCCCCAGACTTTTCCAGAAGGACTCATCAAGACCCAGCTCTGACGGAAAATAGTGCAGCTCAATAGTGACAGTGCCACGGAGGGCCACCCTCCTCGAGACTGAGGCAGTGGACACGAAAGGCTACTCTGGTCTCATTTGTCTTTGCAAGACCGGACCTCATATGTATCTGAACTTTAAAGATGGCTGGTAAGTCCTCAGTGAAAGGACAGAGGTTTTTCAGTGGCTGTCAACAACATAATTTTAGACTTAAGACAGTTTAGAAATTGTGTCTGTGCTGACAATGGGCAGCTGTATTTTCCCTGTCCCTACTCCCTAGGCAGTATGGCAAGAGACTATCTGTCTCAGCTACGTTGAGCCCATGCTAGAGGTGATTTAAGCATATGGAAATATTTATGTAGCATAGATGCAAATAATACATTTGATTTAATTCGTTTGTTTGAGATGGTGCTAATTTGAGTCAGATAATGTGAAACACAATTCTGGGTATGCCTGAGGGCGTTTTGAGAAGCCATTGATTGTAGTTGGTTAGGATTAGCTGTCACTCATGTGTTTGGGCCTTTTCCAAACCCTATGGCGGTGATTCTCAACTTATGGGTTGGGAGTATAGTTTTTTTTTTTTTTAAACTCTTTTGGGAGTCTACCACCACCCAGCTCTAAAATAAATATGGGCCTCAGCTTGGCTTGTTTGAAGCCAACTTTTCTTAACTTAAATTTTGTCTATGGGCTTTTTCTTTCCTCTATTCTATATACCTTTCTTTCCTTTTTACTCCGTGGCTGGTTGTGTGACTGGGTGGCCGACCCCTGGCATCCTCCTCTCCTCCTTTTCTCGCTCTTCCTTCTTCTCTCCTATTTTCTCTGCCTGCCAGCACCATCTATTTCTCTCTCCTGCTAGCTATTGGCATTCATCTCTTTATTAGACCATCAGACATTTTAGACAGGCAAAGTAACACAGCTTCACAGAGTTAAACAAACGCAACATCAAAGAATGCAACACATATCTTTGCATCATTAAACAAATGTTCCACAGCATAAATGAACATAACACATATTCAACTGATATTACAACACACATAACCCCGTTGAGGTTGCATATCAGTTATTTAGATTTTATAACAGTAGCAAAACTGCAGTTATATAGGAGCAATGAAATAATTTTATGGCTGGGGTCTCCACACCATGAGGAACCAAATTAAACGGTGGGAGAACCAGGGAGCTTGAGAACCACTGCACCAAGGGCTCAAATAGAGCAAAAAGAGGGAGGGCAAGTTTCCACCCACTGCTCGAGCTGGGATGTCCACTTTCCCTATGTGTAGGCATCAGTACTCCTGGTTTGTGCTTGTGGTGGGAAAACGTCCTACCCTCCTTCCTGAGGTTGAAAGCCCCTTGAGTTGCAGTCATACAAGGATCAATGGTAATCTCTTACTGAGAAAAAGGAACCTCCATAACTCTTAGTATGTAGGTCAAGTCACATATTCCCCCATATTACTATGTCCCTGTGGCATGCATGGGACCTTGCTACAGCATTGAAAACCTCCAAGACCCTCAATGCTTGTGGGTTCCCGACATTAATAAAAACCTTTCACCTGAACAAAGAAGGTCCATCTCTGCATCTCTTTCACCTCTGAGTTGTTCCTCAACTTGTCTAACACTAGGTATGTTGTGGATATTCTGAGAAGATAAAGTCACCATTAAAGTGTGGAATGGATTTAAAAAGAACTTAGTTAATGAAGGGGTTCCTGTTGCGATTTGTTAGACGCAAGAGAGACTTCTGTACAAGGGTTGCATACACATATTGGGGAAGAGGCTGGGGTTCTGCAGGATTGTGGGTGATCAGGGCTTCCTGCTGGCCTACTGACTCTTCATGTACCCACGGCTGATGCTGGATGTCCACTCTGATTGAAATTGGTTTCCACAGCGTGTAGTTCTGACACTCATGATGAAAGACAGGAGAGACCGAGCCCACAAGTTGCGGTGGTCATGGCACACAGCACAGTGACAGACCAAGGAAAAGCCAGCATGGATCGACATGGTGGTGTGGGTGCAGAGGCCACTCTACCTGCACTACAAAGCCTCTTCCCTCCCCAGAGCAGCCATCCCGTCCCTTGTTTTCCTCCCAAAATAAACAAGTTTGAGCTTGGGAAAGTGATCACACCAAACTTGGCGGGCAGATACAACCCTGTTAGAACAATTGATTTTTTTCTGTGTGTCTTCTTGTACAAAGTTAAGTTAAGAGATATCTGTATTCTGCTTGCTTTTGTCTTTGAATTCGCTCTGTTGTCTTAGACTAAGAAGTTAACAGTGAGCTTCTGTCGCTGTCTCATGAATTCCAAACACCCTGGGATGCGTCTAGCAGATTTGAATCAGAGTGAACGGAACAGAGTTTATTAGAAGATGCCACAAAATGCTAGTTTTCAGTGCTACTCGGCTGTAGCTTTTTCTCCTTTTAGGTTTTTGTTTTTTTTTTTTTTTTCTTTGTAACAGAAGGGTGGTTCTCAGAATGTAGTGGGTTTCAGCAAGACACCCGTCTGTGGGCCTGCCTGCTAATTTCAGAGTGGAGAACTGCAGGTGGAGGTGACACAGTAGACAATGACTGAGGAAGAAGCACCGAGAACAGAGGGGTAGCCACACTGTGGACAGGCATGTGACACAGCCGTCACCAAGTCCTAGCACAGTACTTATTAACAACACACAGTTGACACAATGCTGTTAACCCAGCCAACAAATTCAGGGTCACAGCATCAGAATTCCAGTGTGTTTCTTTTGGGTTTGCATCTCCTCCTGCCTCTCTGGTCTTAAGTAGACACTGCAGTCTGGTCCTGGGAGGGACTTCCTGCCATTGCATCTTTGGGATGTGAAGTGCTGCTGTGCTTCCTAGCTGGGAGCATTCATGGAAGTTTCTGAAGTTTGCACTCACAATCATTCTGGTTATCTATTTTCTGTCACACCACACCCCAAAACTTCCTGGCTTGAGAATGATTTTATCATGGGGGCAAGTTGTCTTGGTAATTTTTGTTTTCCAGGTTGACTGGTTGTGTTTCCTTCTCTACCTGGCAGAAGAATAGGCCTGAGGGGTCAATGTGTCTTTGTTTGCATATCTGGTTTCTTGGCTGGGATGGAGGGAAGGCAGGTACAGCTAGGATAGGAGGCACAGCATCTACTATGGTCTCTTAAGCATCTTGTCCTCTAGTGAGCAGGAGGATGGAATTGTCTGTTCTTAAAGTCTGAACAGATAACTTTGTTTTATTCTATTTGTCAAATGGTTAGGGAGCTCAACTTGTGTCTTAGGCAGGAAAGCACCAAAGGTGTGTTTAGATGGAAGGAGAATTCAACGGAAATTGTGGCCATATTTTTCGTGTTTCTTCTTCGATTCTTTTCTTCTTATTCTTCTTCGTATTCTCTTCTTATTATGCTTCGGAGGACATGTGGTGTATGTTGACTCATACTACAAATACGTAAGAAGATAAGACCTAAGTAATCATCCAATCCTTCCTCCTCCTCCTCCTCCTCCTCCTCTTCTTCTTCTTCTTCTTCTTCTTCTTCTTCTTCTTCTTCTTCTTCTTCTTCTTCCTCTTCCTCTTCCTTTTCTCTCTCTATCTTGTTGTGGTACTGGAGCCCACACTTAGGGCCTTAGGCATCCTAATACTAAGCTGCACTTCCAGATTTCTGTTTTTATTTAGTCACAAAGAACATCAGATGTAAAGAATGACACAATAGTTAAAAGGCATTTGTTTGTTTTGTTTTTAATTCTTTTAGGGAGGATGTTGCACAGGTGAGGGGCAGATATCGGGGGAGGGGACTGGGAGATGAGCAGAATTGGAATGCATGATGCAAGATTCCCAAAGAATCAATACAGAAATTACGTTAACTTTAAAAAGCAAAATCAACCCAAATATCCATGCATAGGTAGTGGATACGCAAAACAGGATCTGTCCATCTATAAACAAGGATATTATTCCACCTTAAAAGGGAGGTGAATTCTGACCAGCACTACAATTTGGATAAACCTTGAGGGCTCTTTGCAAAATTAAACAAGTCAGTCTCAAGAAGACAAACATGTAGGATCCTAAATGTATGAGATACACAGCACATTCAAATTCCTCGAGATAAGGTAGACTTGGGTTTGTCAGGACCTAAGGGATGGGGCTTGGGGAGTCTGTTGTTTCCCTGTCACCGAGGCTGCACTTTAGTCTTCTGCTGTTTCAGCCAATAATCGGCTGAATACTGGCCTTGCCATTACTGGCAGTGACCCAGCTGCTCAGGCCACAGCCTGATGGGAATTCTGTTCCTGTAGGGACTAGCTCTGCCATTGCTACCAAATATAGCTTTTAATTAGATCTCTATTGTTCTGTTTATCAGTAAGACTCAGGAGTCATAGGCTGGGGTGAGAACCTGCTAGCTCAGAGAGGTTGAGTAACAACTAGCTGACTTTCTCTCTTTGCCGGTGTTTCTGAAAGAGAGCATTCTTTCACTCTGCCAAAACAAACAAACAAACAAACAAAACCACACCACAAAGTCCCTCCCTACTACTTTTTATGCATCTCTCTATGATCTTCCAGACTCCCTATGATTCTCTATGATTACTTTCTGTCAACCTGTTGCTAACTCAGCCTCCTAACCCAATGTTAATTTTATTTAATTAACACAGACACAAACTATGGGTTGACAGTGTGATAGAATATCCCTCAACAGGAGTCAGTGTTTAATCGGTATAGAATTTGACGTTTGTTACATGAAAAAGTTCTGGGATGGATGTTGAATACAGTTGTATAACCAAAATGTTCTAGTTGTCATTGTATTGTACTCTCAAACATGGTAAATATGGTATATTTCATGTTGTATATAATTTTAAATAGTATATAATAAGTTACATCATATGAGGATTAAAAAATATAATGACTTTCTAAATTCCAACAGTCATTTGCATTTCCAAAATTTTTTTCTGAAATTTTTAAAGGCTCTGACTGGGGTATGGAACCCAACCAGGTCACTGGAGTAAGTAGAAGTTCTCAGCATCAGACAGGTGAAGTGGTTGGGAGACTTGTATTTAAAAATTAAAGCCATTGCAGACTTTCTTGTTCTTAGGAAAATTCGTTCTTGAATTATTAATTCTGTTATACTTCATTATTAAAATAGAGATGACAGAGTGAAATGGAGGAGCTTCAACTCACTTGTCAGCGCCTCTCAACAGAACCAACAAGTTCTAACTCTCTAAACTTACTGTAGTTTATATGCAACTTTTAAAAAAGTTGGCTTTTCTCTGTAGCTGCTGTGCAGCGGGTTGCGTGGGCTCAGGAAAGCGTTGAGAGAGACTGTCTTGAATGGAGGACGATCCCCCTTTGTGACTGTTATTGAGAACCATCCATATAACCTCGACTTCTTCAATAATTTGTGCATTGATAATTTTATTAAAAACAGACGTAGAACATACACACTTGTAGAAATGTACACTTTATAATGTAAAGTTTGTTGTATTTTAGAGAAACCCTGGACTAAATCAGGACCCTGCCATCCTTGCCTTCCTGCAGCATTCGCCCAGGGATAGTGAAGGCCTGCCACAGGGTAGAAAGATGGTGATGCTGATGTTTGAGTAGACGCCAAGTGCATCCCCCAAATCAGCTGCATGCGTTCATATTATATCCATCCCCACTCTGGAGATGACAGTGTTTGCTCAACATAAACCCTGGTGAGTGGGTAGAGGATGTTATTTCTTTGTTATTTCTAGAACAGTTTTGTGATAGGCCTGTTTGACTACCATGTCCACTTTATTGGTTTTTGTTTGTTTGTTTGTTTTTTGAGACAGGATTTCTCTGTAACTTTGATGCCTGACCTGGAACTAGCTCTTGTAGACCAGGCTGGCCAAGAACACACAGAGATCCACCTGCCTCTGCTTCCTGAGTGCTGGGATTAAAGGCGTGCATCACCACTGTCTGGCTTCGTGTCCACTTTAAAAGATGAGGTTATCTGCCTTTTTCTTGGTACTTCATAGATATTTTAGACATAAATCTTCTGAATGGATACACTTCACTGGATCGGAACTATGCCATTCAGCTTTATTCTTTTAAGCTTTATTCAGCTTTATTCTTTTAAGAAGATTTATTTGTATTATTTTAAATCCTGTATGTGTTTGATTAAGATGATAATGAGAGCTGTCTAATTACATCATTTAAGACTGGGTGTTATGTACGATGTGCGGTAAGTCACTAGGGCTTACCTTGAGAGCAAAGAGCCTCCTTTTTTAAACTTTTATTATCTTTCAATTATTATTAAATTGTAATCACAATTACAGTATTATGGTATGTGATGTTTAATTTAGGTCCCAACTTCCAGGGGATTTTTGATGATACTAGCCTTTGAATTGGAAGGAGATACTGGATAAAGCGGGTTGTCCACTAGATTGTGGGTGAGAATCATGTAAGTCAAAGGTTCAAATAGGAAAAAGCCGTCTCTGAGCAGGAGGGTGCCCCTCAGTGGGCAGCCTTTGAGCTCCCTCTGGACCATTGGGAGTGGTCTCTAGACTGGCAATCCACGCTGCGGCAGTCACTTGCCTGCTTCCGTGGGGTGTCACCATCCAGTGATAACATCCTTTTCCACCTCTGTGGGCTGTGTGGTCTCTCACTCTGGAGTACTGTCATCTACATACTATAGGAACTGGAGTTAGGATAGTGGTGTTCAGTTCCTTGAGCACAGGCTGGCGCCCCAGGGCTCCTTGAGAACTGAGCTTCCAGTCAGCCATTGCTCGCTGTTCTTTAGATATAGCATTTACTGCCCAGCATCCCGTTAGTCCTGCCAGACAACCTAGACTCTGTGGAGCTTAGAAAGGCACTTCTGAAAGGTAGGTCTGGCTTGTCACGAGACACACACCAGCTGGGAGTGGAGCCAGGACATAGAACACGGAACCACAGTGAGGGACACGCATGAAGAAACCAGCGTGTAAGAGCACAAGAAGGTGAGCACTGGGTAAGATATAGAGGATAAGCCGAGATATGTTGGGTACAGCAGCAAGATGAGGGCGTTCCCTGCAGCGTCCTGGCTTGGAGCCTAGCCAGTACGCTGAGAGCGATACTGAGGCCGTCTCGCGGTGACTCTACCGTGTTCTAAATCTTGATGAGGACTCTCAGCCTACTATGTCTGTTTTTGTTTTTATAGTCTTTACTCGCTGTTGAGCAAAGAATACAGGCGGAGGAGATGGTTGTTTCTGAGACATAATCTTATCCACACAGTCATAAGCTGGAGGGAGAGACTGAGGAGGAGACCTTCAGAGTCCCTAATGCTCCTCCTCGATATTTAATTACCTGCACGCCTGCCCTTTAGAGTCCATAGGAGCCTCGGGGAAAAATGTTATGTCAGGCGATGAATTTTTATTACCCTGCTACCTTGCGCTTGGGCGTCTCGTTGAGTTTGTAGTTTATTACCAGCCTCATGTGGCCTTTCCCCAGTCTGTTGACCTCAGGGCTGGAGGAAGGACCCCCCAACATGGTGCGCACTTTAGCAAATTCAGATCTGTAATGGACGCTGGGATTTTGGAGGGTTTAATTCAGCCATGGAACATAGATTTGCTTATGCAGGGCTCTGGTGAGATTTTCTGTTGAGACAATTTGGGAAGTGCAGTCTTGAATATGACATCATAATTCATGTCCTATATGCATTCTGTTCCCTGAAAGGTAAGATCCTCATTAGGGGAGAATGTTAGTCAAGTATTCTTTGAGCAAATCATTTCCATCCTCTTTCTTGCCTAACTAACCCAGTGTTTGATCAAGATGATGATGAGAACTGTCTAATTATATTATTTAAGACTGAGTTTTATGGATGATGTACGTTAAGACACAGAAAACAGTATATTTATTTTTGGTTATATGACAGCTGATATCCAATACCTTTAACTAAATGAGCCAAAAAAAATCAAGAACATTATTTTTAAAATCAGATGTCTCATTTAAACTCTGCCTTTCCCCTGTGTGCCCTTAGTCTTGGCAGAACGGCTCCTGTATTAGTTTCTTTTCTGTGTCTGTGATAAAACACCATGACCAAGAAAGACAAAGTTATTGGGGATGGTAGTTCCTGAGGGATAAGAGTCTTGATGGGGAGGCATGGCAGCAGATAAACAAAGATGGCCGGAGCAGGAAGCTGAGAGATCACATCTCAACCAGAAGGGAGCAAGGAGAGTGAAGTGGAAGTAGAGAGAGGTTATCTAATCTTAAAACCTGCCCTTAGTACCAAGGTTCAACCTCCAAAACCCCATCCCCAACAGCATTACCAATTACGGAGGAAGCATTCAGATACCTGAACCTATCAGAGACATTTCTCATTCAGACTACCATGCCTGCTTTGCAGGCATCTATTTGCAGGCATCTATTTCTTCGTGTCTGCATCCTACCAGGATGAGAGCTCTTGTGTGGTTTTCAGTTCCATTAGACTAAGTGACTTGACACTTTGTTAATACCCCCAAATTTTACTCAGTTATTATATCTGTGAAAGCACAAAGATAACAACCACTCAGCCCACCAACCAGCCAGTCAGCAAAACCTTTCTGCTATGAACATAACCAAACGTCAGTCTAGGAAATCCTGGAAGCCTTGAAATCCCATGCGAAGACATCCAGACTCATTACGGCAGGGATAGCAGAGTGACCTTCCTATCAGACATGCTTTTCTGCATTGTTTGATTAAGAAGGGTACCCAGGAGAATCTTTGTGGTTGCTGTGGTCCTGCCAACCTGACTCAACTAGACAGATCCAGACATGATCAACCAGACAGATCCAGGCATATCAGATACTTTTGGAAGATAGAGACCTCTTTCCACAGCTGTGCTTCCTCTGAGCAACTTACCAGCAGAAGTCCCACGTGACTGTGGCTCTGCGTGCCTTAGAAATACAAAAGGAGAACCTGGAGGAAGCATCCCCTCTCCACGCCCCTGACGATGTAGCGTCCCCTTCCATGTTGGTCTCAGTAAACTCAGGATGTGAAGCCACACTGATTCTGCCATGTCCTTTTATGATTTAGACAGGAAATATTTCCCCAGGAACTCTTCCTACCCAGTGGGTGGCAATGTTTTAGAAGTTTCTGGAAACTTTTAACACCCGTATTGAAAGCATTCATAAGTGGGGGCCAGGGGAGTCCATGGTACGTCTTGTCCCGGGCGCCTTCCTGCTTCTCTGCTTCCTGTCCATTAGAGAGTGAGCACTATCCCCCACCGCGTACCCACCACGCATCCCTGTCATCGCGATGTTCTGCTCACACGCGTGGAGTCGAGTACGGATTGTGAGACAAAATAAACATTTTCTTTCCGTAACTGTTCTGCCAGAGATTTTGGTCACAGCCACATAAAATAACTAATTCACCCTCTTGATTGAAGTGGAGAATCTGGGAGGAAGATTCTTCGATTCTTTTTGGAAAACATTAGGAAAGAAAAAAGCACTGGAAAAAGTGGAAAAGCTATTATCACCATGGAGAATAAAAATCTATTCTTTGGGAGGCTTAATTTGATCACGACCTCAACCTAGGCAAACTATTGGGCTGTTTGCCTATCTGCAGCATCTGCATCCTGGATTACAGCCTCGCCATCTCCTACTTGCTGTGCAGGTTCTGTGAAGGGGACATCTCCTCTTCTGCACCACAGGAGACTGCACGGAGAGCACAGATCCCGCTTGTCCTGGGCTCCTCAGATTGATCCAGACTCACAGCTGCCGCCCACATCAAAGCAACTTCGCTTCCAGGGAAGCTCAGGCGGATCCGAAGCTGGCACTTAGCATCTTCCTTTTATTTTAGCATGATTACCCGGGTCGCAGCCCCTGGAGATGGGCTCATTTCAGCACCCTCAGAGGCCCGCTTCTCAAAAAGCACTCACATTTGCCCAGGACAAAAGAAGCAAAAAGGAAATGAACATCACAGCGCTGACACAGACCGAGATGCATTTCCATCGCCATTCAATTTTCAGAGTATACCAGAATGGTTCTGAGAAACTGTAGAAGAAAGGATAACTGAAAGCAGCCAAGCCTTCAATTAATTCAGAGTATCCATCAGGACCAGGTTCTATAGTTGTAGTGTCTGCCAGGATATATGCACCCCATCCTTCTCCCATGGATCTACACATGCAGATGCCTACACGGCATTGGAGTCTCTTCCTCATATATATTTCACCTACGTAAGTTCTGTTAACAGTGTGTCTGTGTGCACACATGATTTATATTCAAGGCTAGAGAGTGTCTTTTTGTTTTTTGGCATGACTCTCTACATTGATTTTTCTCTTAAAATGATTTGAGAACATTTCCCCATGTTATTACTAGGGAGTCACATGCCTCATTTAATTCTTTTTAAAATTTACTCTTAATTTTTATATTATAATTTGGGTTTTACTTATTTTTGACTAGTATATTTGTACACATGTATATGCATTTTGGTTATATCTACCCCCACTCTCCCCTTCCTCTTCCCCTAGGTCCCCGCAACAGCTTCTTTTTTTTTTTTCTTATTTTCAAAACCCACAGAGTCCAGTTAGTGCTGTCTGGGTGAACACAGTCAACCTATCAGTGGCCATATCCCCTAGCACCCATTGATTGCCAACAGCTCCCCAGGTAGGGAAAGAGTCTTACCAGTCATTTAAATCCTGTTGTTACAGATGCAGGTTGATGCCATTTTCACTGTTGTAAAAATGCTGCTAGGGCCATTCTGGTATATGCACCGTGCTGTTTTGTAGGACAGATCTTGGAAATTTGATAGACTAGAACACAGGGCAAGGACATTGTCACAGTTTTAGACCTGATTACCCTGTTGATTTTGCAGAGGTATCCATGAGGTCAGGGCCCTGCTCATAGCACATGGCATTCTTAATTTCATACTCCCTTTTCAGTGTTGGGTGTTTAAAACCCAATTATGTATAGGGCAGGATGTAATGATGCACACCTTTAATTCCAGCACTCAGTAGGCAGAGACAGGTGGATCTCTGAGTTCAAGGCCAACTTGGTCCAGCCTGGCCTACAGAGCCAGTTTCAGGACAGCCAGGGATATACAGTGTAATCCTGTCTTGAAAAAAATAAAACTGAACAAAATTATATATAGAACAAACAAAGGGGAGGGGAACAAGGTAGTCAGATAGTCAAAGACAGACAGTGTTCCCCAGTTTTAGGATCTGGAGAAGCTATTCAACCTTTGGTGCCTCTGTTTACCATCCAATAATAAAATAGAGATGACAAGAATATTTAGTTTATAGACTTTTGAGAGGGATGTTTGATGTGTCATAGGTACTCTCATGGGTAAGACATGTTCTTGGTGCAGGCTTCCCAGTGGGTTGTGTTATATTGGGCACTGAGTCCTGCTGGAGTATAGACTTGATACAATTTCCAGACGTGGGCAATTCTGCAGCTTCTCCTATAATCTGTCTTTGTGTCTTAGTTTCTTTTCTGCTGCTTTGATAAAATACTCTTGCAAAAGAAACTCAAGGGAGAAAGGATTTATTTCAGCTCACTATTCAATGGTACATCTGTCAAGGCCAGGAAGTCAAAGAAACAGGAGTTTAAAGCATGTGGTCCCCTCACACCCATAATCAGAAGACAGAGAGCAATGAATACCTGTGCTCAGTTTACTAGAAAGTAAGAACTGACTAGAACTTTCTGTACTGTTCGGTATCCCAGCCTAGGGAATGTACCACCAATAGTGGATAGACCTTCCCACCTCAAATAGCCCAATACTTAGATAATCATTTCCTGGAGATTTGAGATCTCAATAAGATGACAGTTGAGATCAACCTTACATTGTATATGGATCTTCTTAATTCTCCTCTCCCTCCCTCCCTTTCTCTCCCACTCATCCCTCTTCCCCATAGATAACACTTTTATAAATATCTCATGATAATTTTCTCTTGCTAGGCACAGCCCTAGGCTTAAGGAGTAGAGGCAGAAACCTACCAGACAACAGTTCTGCTCACACATATCTCAGTTTCTAGTGCACAGTTCTTGGAATACTCCACATTTTATTTTCTGGTTCGGTGTCTTTATTGGAGGGTCACATACTCTCCTTGCTTTTCTTACTGAAGTAACCCTCCTATTTTTTCTATTATTGTTTGAAAATTTCATACATGCATGTGATGTGTTTTGAACACCCTCCATTCCCTCCCAGCTCCTCCCACGCACACCCCACTCTTCCCTCTTAACTATATATTCTCCCACTCTTTTTTGTTTGCTTTCCCTGGGAATGTTTCTTTTATTTTTGAGATTATAGTATAATATTATTTCCTTCTTTCCTTTCCTCCCTTCAGGACTTCCGTAATACCTCTCCTCACTTTCTTTCAAATTCATGGCCTTCTTTTTTATTAATTTTTTATTATATACATATATGAATATTTCTATTAACTTGTTATACACACACGCGCACACACACATTTGTGTATGTTCCTAAATACATAAGTACAACCTGCTCAATCTTTACTTTCTGCCCTCTCTTCTATGATCTCTGAGCCTAAGGATATGAGTTGTATTGTAGATGTTATCAGTTGAAACCAAGCTCTGCAACTCTGTATTTTGATTGGTTGTGGTGTTCTGTAATGGTCTTCATCTGTTGCACAGAAAAGTTTCTTTGGTGGGGGTGAAGACTACACTTATCTGTGGATATGAGGACAAATATCTAAAATGTAGTTAGGGATTGTGCTGGTTAGTAAAATGGTGGTCATAGGTTCTCCTTCAAGATCCATGACTTCATTAGCCCTGGGTAGTTGCCTGGGTTTCTGGTACCAGACATGATTTCCCTCTTGTGTTCAATTAGAGAGTTATTACTGTCAACGTCTGTGCGCCCCTTTGTGTTATTGTGCTGTGCTGGTCATTTGTGGAGTTCATAGGCATCATAGCTGGGTAGGGTTGTTGATTGCTGTAGCGCACCACGCCCATCTGCGCTCTATGCGCTACCATATAGTTAGTGAACCGGGCAAGGGGCTGGAGAGTGCTACACACACAAAGACACAGAGACAGAGACACAGAGACATGGGTCATCCTCGAAACAGAGATGCCCCCTTTATTGTGTACCAGAGCTGCTTATATAGAGATCCTTAACTGATAGCCACGCCCCAGCCAAACCCACCAGAAACCACTCTCCTGCCATCAGGAACTCCTGAGGGTCTCGTGCTTGGAGCAGCTGCAAGCTGTCTCAGAGCAGAAGAAAACAAGTTGTTTACAAGAAATTCAGGATCTGAGGGTTCATAGCTTCCAATAGATTGCTCCCCTGTTTTGGAAGCTTGCATGGAGGCTTCTGGTACCATAAAAGCTGGTACTCAGGGAGGAGACATTCAGGTCAGTTCTACTCAGGGGCCTTTGGACCCCATGTCTGAAGTGCATGCTGTCTTCAGCAATAGGGACTTCTACCTCTGGGGAGCAACTAATGAGAACAGTAATAACCTATAATGTTTGGGGAGTCTCTTGAATAACTCTGACCAACAACTCAAAAGAGTATTTTTGTTAGGTGGTCAATGGCTCTTGGAGTGTTGTCAGCCCAGATTAGAAAACTGTTATATGTTTATATACTGAGTTACATGTATTATAGGTATTTTTAAATAGATGATTATAATTCCTTCTGACTTTTCCAGTAATCCTTACTTAGGATCTTCCCTCCTTCTGTGTTTATCTCCCTCTCCCTCCATAATTAAGGTCTGCCCCCTTTTTCCAATTTCCCCATCAGATCACTTATACCCTGTTATTCCTATCTCTGTTGCCCCGCCCCCACCCCATTCCTACCCCAACAACAGCCCTTTCCTGCTTGTCTGGTTTCTGAAGTTACTCCAGGATAAATACTCATATCTGAAGATTCGGAGCTGGGAGCATGAAATGAAAAAAAAAAAAAAGGCTAAGAAGTATTTCAAAAAAAGTTCATTGTCTCTAGTAATTAGGGAAATGCAAATCAAAAAACAAACAAAAAAAGCTTTGAGATTTCCTCTTACTCGGGTCAGGATGGTAAAGATAGCAAAACAGCTGACAGCAAATGCTGGAGGGGGTGTGGGGGAAGAGGACATCCTCACTCGCTGTTGCTGGGACTGCAACTGGTCCAGCTGTTGTAGAAATCAGCATGTAGAATTCTCAAAAGATAAAAAGAAACCTACCACATGACCCAGCTCTATCGCTCCCTGGCATGTGCTCAGAAGGCCAGAATGCTGTCCCACAGACACTTGCTCAGCTGTGATCATTGCTGCCCCAGTCACAAAAGTGAAGAGACAGAAACAACCTGGATGTCCTACAGCTGATGGACGCAGAGCAGAAATGGGTACAATACGCTATTGACTACTACTCACCTGCAAAGAAAATGAAGTGATGGGACTTAAAAAGGTAAACGGATGGAGCCAGTAAAGACCAATTTGTGTGAGGTAATCCAGCTGCAGAAAGAGAAAGGTCCCATGTTCTCTCTGTACCACCTCCATTTTTTAACACCGAGCTGGAGTCCCACTTCCTTCTTTCCGTTGTCCCCGAAACCCTCAGCTCGGACACAAACGCATGCGTTTCCTGAGCATAGACTTTCCAGCCAGCGCTAAAGTTGCTCGTCAGTGCCTTAAACCCTCATCTTCCCCTCTCAGTCGGCACTGCTATGTCTCCCTGGACTGTGGCTGTTGATGCTCACGGCCCTTTCCGCTGATGAAATATGGAGCTGAGGTCAAGAACCTGTTCATCTTTGTCTCCCTTGCACAGGGGCTTGTGCCCCACTGGTATCTGATACCTTTTTTTCCTTCTTTAAATCAGAGAGTAAGCACAAGAGGGAGATGGCCATGGTAAAGGTTTTATACGGGCACACACCAGACACTGATGAGTTGACAAAAGAAGCAGAGCGCTGGCCTCAGTCCCAGTGGCATTTGAATCCCTTCCATCAAGGCTGGGCACAGGCCAGAACTGCGGCAATCGCAGGCTGTGTCCAAGGATCCATCATACCTAATGATGTTTCGTATCGTTTGATTGTCCGGGGCACACTTTCCTGACCACTACACATCTTTCCTATATTTACCCTCTTTTCCACAGTTCTGTCCTCACAACCTGGCATAATATGAAAACAGAATAGTGGACTGAGAAATTAATCACGGTGGTCCTGTGCACAGCCATGGAACAGTAGCAAGGGACATAGGAAATGAAGAAAATTTATAATTGCAATAGCTTGTTTTACTGTCAATAAAGTATCCTGTTAGTCTAGCTTGTTTCAAAATACTTAAAATGTTCTGCACACAAAAATTCTTCATTTTTATTTATTATAATAATATTATAGGAATATTATTATGATATTCCTACCCCATACCTTTATTCCCTGTGGCATTTTTTTGTCTAGGCGCAGAAAATTTGTCATTTGTAAAACCAAAAATGATTACCTATATAAAAAGTATGCTTAAGTAACAGCATTTTGAAAAGTCATCATATAAATTGTAATCTTTGTCTACTGCTTCTAGTTCATAGCCAAGGCCATAAAATTAGGAGAGGATGCTTAGTGGGTGGGTCAGGTCTTGAAGACGGGGGGCCTTGTGGTTGACTTTAGTGTCTAAAAAGGGACAAAGAAGGTGCTCTCTTCTACAATAGGACAATCTGAGGATATGCACATCCTCATTAAAAGTGGGGTCAGCCACTTGGCCTTGTGAGAATCAGCCTCCCCACTCATGGGAAGTGAATGCTGAATGTTCCAACCCCCTATGTTCAGTGGCATTCTGTTATGGCAACCACAAGTGACCAGGGCTCAGCCTTTGTCAGTGTCGATGGGAAGCCCTTTCTTTTCCTCATGTGGTCCTTGTTTTGTGAAATTTAATCTGCTGTGTATGCTCAGATGGGCATCTTAGTTCCAGGTGTTTGTTTACATTGCTGTTTTCATTTTTGGAAGATTACATATTTTCAAAATGAATATATATATATATATATTTTCTATGCATTTTTGGAAGATTACATATTTTCAAAATGAATATATATATATATATATATATATATATATTTGCTATGTATATGTGTGTGTGTGTAGCAAAACTATACAGTTTGCTCCTGTTCAGTAAATCCAAATTACCCAATAGCAAAATATTTCTTTCATGAGGCTAGCCGTAGTAGATCCCACTTGGCTGTTAAGGAAATGTTACACAGATCAATCTGAGGAAGTTCAGCAGCACGGAAACACAGCCGCATTATCAATCTTATAGAAACAACTGGAAACTCTACGTGTAGGCAGTGAAGGGAGGGATAGCGCGACAGTGTTTATACACATTTCCCTGGGAGCCTCACCGGCATCCTCTTTTACAGGCTCTCAGGACAATGTCCCTCTTTCTATTTGCCCCATGGGTAAACTCTCAAGAGCAGAACAAGAAAGGGATAGAAAGAAAGCAAGAAATACAAGAACCACAGTTAACAACGTAAATGCCTACAGAAACATTCGACTTTACTATTGTTTAGAAGTGACAGTTACCAAATTCAGAAGGGATTTAATATCCTGAATTAAAAATTAATTTTTAATATTAAATTCAATGCAACTTATTTAACTTAAGCAGTTCAAATGCATAAATCAGAAATGTTACCTGGATGGAAACAAAGGCTCACAACAGTCATTTTTAGGCTGTTAGAGGTTATTGTTTAGCTCTTTGTATTTCCTTTAACCTTGAGAAACACATTAGAGTAGCAAATGTGTTTTTTTTTTCTTCTTTGGTGAAGTATAGAGCATAATTATCTAAAATGACTTCACATGGCTTCTCTACAAATGGGAAGTAGCTGTAAAATATTGGCTTCTTAAACTTCTGCTGACCTCAGGACAGCAGCCATTTTAGACTCTTCATTGTGAAGCCTGGGGTCTACAGTCCATTGGGTGACAACGGGAAGGGCAGGACTTGTGTTTATAGTCAGAGCTGGGGTTGCAGCCGTCAGGCAGCAGGTACAGTACAGGATCTTTCAGCTGCAGCGATTGCCTTCGTGGTGGCAACAGTGACAAGCCAGAGAGAGGCACCTCTTCGTCCCAAGGGACCTTTAGTGGGGGGGTTAAATTCTCTCTCGTTGTCTTTGCATGAGAGGGACTAGGTGGTGATGATGAGGATGAAGGAGATGATGATGGCGATGAGGACAATGGTATCTACATTTCTTGGAAAAGCCTTACTGTGTTAATCTATGAGTACCATCCAGAAGAGCTGGACACAAGCTAGGGCATTAATGAGACCATTGTTCTTAAGAGGCTGGAGCTGAGTAGTGAGGGCTGGTTTAGAATCCAATCAGTTCTACAGAACTGGGAATGTTACTTCATTTCTTTGAGCCTCAATGTCTTCCTCAACAAAATGGGGTTGTTTGCAAGGAACACTCCCTGTGTAGACTTATGCCAACTATTAGGTGAACTTGTTTGTGTAAACTCCTGATAACAACCCATGAACGCTGGGGCTTTCCTTACCTGTGGATGAGAGCTTACTTGAGTTTGCTTCCCTCTGGTCTCCCAAGTTCCATAGCTCTGCCCTCTCCTCTAAGGCAAATACAGCATATGTTAAATGAGTTTTTGCCTACATTTATAACAATTGTAAATAGGAAAGTTTGAAACAAGAAATGACAGGAGTTCTATAGGTTAAATAAAAGCCCTGAGGGTCTACACCTCTTTTTACTGCAGAAGAAATTGAAACTCAAAAAAGTGAAGAAATGTGATGTGTGATGTCCTCCTGTATATGTGTTGCTTTTATTGGATAATGAATACAGCTTTTTTGGTCAGTGGTTTAGCAGAGTAAAGCCAGGCAGGAAATCCAGATAGAGATAAAGAGATAGAGAGTAGACGGAAATCAAAGAGACACCGTGTAGCCACTGAAGGAGAAAGATGTCAGAACATTATGGGTAAGCCACAGCCTTGTGGTGACTTAAAGTTTAATAGAAATGGGGTAATTTAAAATGTAAGTGCTAGCTAGAAATATGCCCGAGCCATTGCACAAACAGTGTTGTAATTAATACAATTTTTGTGTGATTATTCAGGTCTGGGTGGCCGGGAAACAAAAGCACAGTCTCCATTTCCAGAAATGTTCTTAGTTTCATAGGGTTGGTTGGATCCTAACTGGGGTCCTTATGGATCAGCTCTGGGCTCTTAATGACGACAGTCTTGTCCCTATATCTATCTGTGCCCAAGCACTATTCCAGATGGTGTTTGTAGATCAACTTACTGCGGACTTTCCAACATCCTAAAAGGTAGACACCATCATCGTCGTTGTCTTCATCTTGTTCTCCTCTTCCTCATTGTCACCCCCCCAACCACCCTTGTCACCACCACCTACCCCCTTTTTCAGAGATAAGACAATCAGGCAGAGGGCATTCAAATCACCACACTCATGGTCCCACAGCGCACAGAGCTTACTGTGCAATACTTGGGTGCTTTCTAAGTATTTCAACATTATCAGTGAATGACTGATTTGTATGCTATCTGATAGAGGTCCCAATTGTCCCATTTTGTCCAAGCTGCACAGCAAAGCACTATAGAAGAAAATACAGCCTAAGCAAGAGAGGTCAGGATCAGAAATCAGGGTGGCCCCTGGACAAATCTGGTGTGGGATCTTCCTGGTTGGCAGATGGCTGTGTGCTCTCATGGACAAGGAAGGAGAAGGAATGAGGGAGGGAGGGAAGAGGCAAGCTCTTTTCCTAAAGGTGACTATTTCTTAGAAAAATGTTTTTCTCAGTGACTTGCTGGAGTGGGTGCTTATGGCAACAGGCTTCCATCCTCTGTCCCTTTTCCAGTCTCTCTGAACCTATAAACCATGCCTCCTGAGGCAGAGGGCTTCAGCTATGGGAGGGGAGATGACCAAGCTGCACTCTATGGCTTCTCAAGGCTGCCTCTGTGTTATATTCTATAAACCTTCTTCATTCTCCAAGGCCTGGAGGTTAGAGGGACATGATCAATATCTGTATCTACTCTAGCAGGGACTCATTCTTCCTCTCTCAAGGAGATCCTGAGTGTCTATGTGCACCTGTATAATCTCTGTGCCAGGACACAAAGGACTCATAGGTCATCCTCCACTTTCCTCTAACCAGCCCCTAAAAGCTTAGAAAAAGGGACACATTCTTATTTTCTATAATTGCAATTAAAATTTATTGAAAAAATCCAATAGTGACAGAAAAAATTAATGCCAACTGACAGTCTTACAATGCCCTATCCTTCCTATTTTTTCTTAGACCTGAGCAGTAATCTGTCAGGACCTAAGTTCCTAATGGGTATTTACAGTTCTCTAGTGCCTGAGCCTTTTTGACCCTTCAGTTTCCACAGGAAAAGCCTCAGCATGCCACCCCTTCCATGGTCTCCACCCCGGAAAGAGGAGGACCTGACATTTTCCATGCTCCTTTTGCACATTGCCTTTTACCCATGGCCTCAAGACCTTGAGCACATCTGCCCTTGTCAGGATGGGCAGCGCCGACCCATAGGCGCTTTCCAAATTGAGTCAAGCAGGTCACTCTGGCCACTGAGTCATCTGACCTGCGGACTGTTTGTCATGTTTTGTGGACCAGTTATCACTTTAAAACTTTGCTTAAGGGCGAGATGATAACTGTGACAGTAAAAATTGAGAATGAAAGGAGTGATTTTAGAAAAAGCAGTGTGTGGGAACTACATCCTGATTGCATATTTATTATGGATTAGATATCTGTTTATTCTGTTTCTGATTTATGGATTTGGCCAATCTTAGTTTTTATAAAACAAGTTACAATTGATGGAGGACTCTCATTGGTTAATAAAGAAACTGCCTTGGCTTTTTGATAGGGCAGGATTTAGGTGGGTGGAGTAGACAGACAGGATGCTGGGAGTGAGGCAGACGCCTCGGGCAATCGTCATGCCTCTCCTCTCTGAGACAGTTGCCATGAAGCCAGCCACCAGGTCAGACATGCTGAATCTTTCCCAGTAAGACACCACCTCGTGGTGCTACACACATTACTAAATATGTGTTAAAGCAAGATATGTGAGAATTAGTTAATAAGAGGCTGGAACTAATGGGCCAGGCAGTGTTTAAAAGAATACAATTTGTATGTTGTTATTTTGGGGCATAAGCTAGCCAGGCGGCTGGGAGCTGGGCGGCAGGAACACAGCCTGCCGCTCCTCACTACACACAATCTTTATTTTATTAGCCTATTTTTGTTGGCAAGTTGGTTTTGGTTCACGCTAGTGGGTTGGAGCTGTTTGGCCACGTGGTACACTGACAGATGTGGTGAAGGGTCTTTCACTGTGCCGAGAAACTGTTGCGTATCTCAGGGAAGAGCTGTTGCTGACAAGTGTGTTACCAAAAGGCACCAAGGCAGATTTTTCCTTATAGTAAACTCGTAATCTGATTTCCCATTGGTCTCATGCTTCTAGTGTTCTCTCCAGTCCCTCAATGTGGAATCCCCCCCACCCCTGCTCAGAACTTGTGTTAAATTATGATGCTAACACAGGAAGCCACAACAATGAGAAATAACAACCTAGCAATGGCCAGGGCTAAATGGAGCCCAGCTGGTTTCATTATCTTTGCATGTACTCAGTTTGCCAATGCGTTCTTTCTGGAGATCCTTTCAGCGGGGTTGTGCAGGGCTTTGGTGATACACAGATCATGCTGGTCCAATCTGGCAGCCAAACCTCCGTGAACACATTTTTAGAAAACACGATGAGAATCATCACAAAATATTACAGATAGCTGTGGGAAAAGAGGACATGTCCATGTCAGGAATTTGACAGTGGTTGCTCTGTGTGTGTGTGTGTGTGTGTGTGTGTGTGTGTGTGTGTGTGTGCTGTGTCTATAAGTGTATGTGTGGGCATACTTTATGTGTGGTATGTGTGCTATGTATGTATAGATGTGTGTGTGTGTTATATGCATGTGTGCTGTTTGTTTTTTAGGTCTGTGGGTGTTGTATGTTATGTCTTTGTGTGTTGTGTATATGTGTGCACTGTCTGCACATGTAGTGCCATGTCTGTTTAGATATACGTGTGTTTTGTATGTATGTGTCATGTGTTATGTCTCTGTGTGTCATGCATGTGTGCTGTCTATTTGTGTGCTATGTGTATATGCAGTACTATATGTATGTGCATGGTGTTTGTGGCCTCTGTGTATACGGGTATGTGAATTTGTAAGTGCATGTATATATGTATGTGTGTTTTCAGGTATCTCTGTGTGTATATGTTGTCATGAAAACAGACATGCCATGACCACATGTTCTGAGCCCCAATATTTGAATACATGAGTTTCATCTGAAGAACTGGTCATGAGGTCATGAGTTCTGGGAAATGGCTATGTTATCTCCTCAACTCTCAGGCATAAGCATCCCTCTTTTCCATCCAGGATATGCAGAATTCATGTGTTGCAGACTATAGTTATAGGCGTTACCATGGACTAATATAGCTCAGGGCCCTATGTGGTGGCAGAATCACAGTGGAGAACATTTCAATTTGTGCTTGCTAATGCTGGCTTATGAAGAACCTGTCCTGTATGTAGCAGAAAGGACAGGTTCCTGTGCAAGCAAACAGCTTAACCCTGGAACATATGCACTCCTGAGAAAGTACTACTAAGGTGTGCAATGGTAAATATTTTACACATCATTGTAACTTTTACTTCCTACCAGCTTCCCAGTATAAACAAAATCATATTACTCCTCTCTCCCTGCCACTTTGCTGTGTTCGTAGTGTATGAGCATGTGGGTGTGTGTGGGTAAGCACACATATGCGTACATGCAGACACCAGAGGAGGATGCTGGCTGTCCTGTTCTATCATTTTCTACCTTATTGCCTCGACAAAGGGTCTCTTATTGAACCTGGAGCTAGACTGGTGGCTAGAAGGTCCCAGTGATCCTCTTGTCTCCCCCACATAGCCCTGGAGCTACGTGTGTGTGTGTGTGTGTGTGTGTGTGTGTGTGTGTGTCCATGCCCACGTTTTTAGGTGGGCTCTCATGCTTGTACATCAGGCATGCTTATACGCTGAACTAGCACCCCAACCCCAAATTATGTTACTTTTACTATATAAATCACCTTGACTTAGTCCCACTTGCTGCCCTGGGATAATGTTGGCAAGAGTCCCCATGGGTGTCTAAGATGGAGACAGGTTGCCTCAGCCTTTGCTACTCTTAGGCTTGTCTTGCTAACCTTTACAGATAGATGTCTAGGTCTTGTTTATTTTCATGTTTTTAGAGAATGTCATATCCTTGGGAGATCATAGCATTGTTTCACATCAGGTTGACCCATGGTGGGGACTGGATTTGTGGGGTCAGTGGCCCTTCTTGCATTTGGGTGCTTGATAAACATGACTAGTCTTGTTTCTTGTTTTCCTTTCTTATTTTGTAAAGATGTCCATGTTTAGTCAAAACAAAGGTCCCCGTGTATGTCCACTCAGGCTCCTGCATCCCTCAGAAGATGTTGTGTTTATCCATCAATCTCACCCAGCCCTTTATGAGTTTGGCACATTGTAGAACACTACTGTCTCCAAGTAGCTTTTCACTTTTGGGGTTCCGACTGTAAACTGGTATTTTTGTGGCTAGCGTTGGAGTCCTGAGCCAGGCTAGGTGGCATCTGGAGCTACACAGGCTTTCTGGAACTTGATAGATAGTCTCATCAAACAGATGCCACCTCTTTTAGTTTTTAGTAGTTCAGCCCCTGATATGGGTTCTAGAAGTGACAGGTGGCACTTAAAAACAACACCCAACATGGAAACATCTATCTTTACAATAAACACAGCAATAAAGATGTTATATGAGCATGCAAATGCAATGCAGTGGGGTAAACTCAATGCTGTCAAAAAGGAAGTATAAGAGCCTAACTGTGCATCATAAGCCTGTCTCCTAAGGTAGTTCTTCTGATGCTGGCTGTGAGCAGCCCTTCCACTCTACTTGTTCCCTGCTCTGTGAGAGGAGGATGGGCTGGGTGGAGGGCAGATGTATGTGTGATTTCCACAGAAATGCATCCTCATTGTAAGATCAGTGAACCTCAGCCCATTTGTGAAACCTCTGCCAAAATCCCGTGTCTCTCCAGACTCAGCAGGTGTTCTTCACTCAGGACTTGTGTCGTGCATGGAGGGTTATTCATGCAAATATTGAAAAAGACAAAAACAAAAGGCCAGAAGCATTTTCAGGAAAGGCGTAAGACAATTTCTGTCACTGACCTACTAGATAAATAACAGATATCAATTGGAGAGAAAAATGATCAGGCAAGTCCAGCTGTTATCTGAGCTCCCAGATAGGAAAAAATTTTTTTCTCGTGTGAACTCAGCTAGAAAATAAATATGGTCCTGTCTCTTTCCCAGAGCAGGTATAGCAGCGTCATTGTCCTGGTGTGCTTTGAGACACGCTGACGATTAAGATGCATGCTCATCTTAATTCCCTTTGCTTTCACCTCCTTTATTTTCTTGAAATAAATCACCAGGGTTTTGCCTTTGTTGTATGAAAGGAAGAAAATATAGTTCTCTCAGCATAAATAACAAAGACAGTGTACCTGTCGGAAGACAGCCAGGTCTTTCTCAATTGTCTGCTGCAAGTCATTAGGCATTCACGAGGACAGGAAGATAATGCGATCAGCTAGGAGTTGTTCTTGTTGCGTAATGTAGGTCCACAGAAAGGCTGAGGGAGCCGCAGACTTGGATGTTTCTGATGCTATGACTTACTGAGAGTCTGGGACATGGCGTTCTACAGTGGACAATAATGCTTGTGCAAGGACTTGCTTTCACTGTCCATCTACTTGGCAACCTAGAATTATCTGGGAAGTCTCAGGGAGGACTTTGGGCATGTCTGTAGGAGATTGTCTTAAGTCGATTGATGCAGGATGACCCAGCCCACTGTAGGTGCTACCATTCCCTAGGCAGGGTTTTCCTGAACTAGGTGAGTGGATAAACTGAGCTGACTACAAGCGAGCAAATGAGTGAGCATGCATGCCTCCATTTCTCCCTGTTCCTGATTATGAATGTCATGTGATTAGCTGTCTGAAGTTCTTGCTCTGACTTTCTAATTGTAAGCTGAAATAAACCCATTCTTCCCCTAAGCTGCCTTTAGTAACAGCACCAGAAATTAAAATAGGAGAGCCTGCCTGCTGCTTTGCTTTGATCAGATAATATGTGTTATGTAAATGGGCATTCATGTCATTGCTAAGTAGGGGGTCTTCAGGAAGGCCAGAGCATGGAGCCTTGCTGAGGCAAGTAAGGCACACAGATATGCCACAGATAAAACATAGGCACACCATAAGTAAATTGGCTAGTGGTGGACAGCAAGTGACTGTTAGGCCAGCCGCTCATTTGCATAGCTCTTCCTTGTCTGCATGATAGGGCACTGATGGCTGTGTCTCTGGGGCTCATTGAAGCATCCAGCAAGTGAAGTTCCAGAGCACTGAGCCATCTTCCTTCAGCAAATGTCTCAGCAAACTGTCCTGTGCATTATCTAACTCAGTAAGTAGCCCCGTTGCCTATCGGACTCATCTGCCCTGTCATTTTGGTATCCTGCTTTGATTTAGGCCTAGTTTGGGCCACCGTATTCCCTGTGGGCAAGCCCTGAAAAGCTATGCTTTCCTAATGTGTGGGCCTCCCAGGGAGTTCACCTGCTGGTGTAGTGGACTCTGAGCAGATGCTGTGGGTTTCTCCCTAAGGGGTAGATGGATTAGAAGCCACTTCCTGTTCCTGAGCAGCAGGATACTCACATTGTCATGAGGAGCTTTATTAAGTAATACTGTACAGCTGCTGAGCTAGAAAAGTCACCCTGTAGTTGTTCATGTTTTAACCGATGACTGTGTATGTGCAAAGTTCTAAAATACATGTGTGTGTTCGTACATACATACACACACACACACACACACACACACACATGTATTTGAGAATTTCATGCATGCATGTAATTTGTTTTGATCCGTCCCACTCCCAGTCCCTCCCCTCTAATGCTTCCTGTATTCCTGCCATCATACCCCCCATTTCAGGAATGCTTTCATTTGATCAGAGTCTTCCTGGTGCTACTGCTGTGTGCACAGTGTAGGGACATCCTCCTGAACATGGGCAGCCTCGCAGGGACTGAGTTCCTGAAGAAAACCGAATCTCTTGACGCCAGTAGCCATTCAAATCCAATAGCTGTAGGGGTGGGTTCTGTGAACTCCTTCCCCGTCCGTGTTGGCATCTGGACTGGCTTGATTTTCTGCAGATTCTGAGCACAAAGCCACAGCTGCTGAGATTTCATGTGTGCAATGGACCTCTTCTACCCTGATAGCACTGTGTGTGGTACCATTCAGCTGAGTCCTCACATGGCTCCAGGAATTCGCCTAGCTGGGTGGCAAAGAAATGAGGAAATGACAAAGACACGGCCACAGAAGAGCTTGGATGGGGGTAGAAGAGCTTGGACGGGGTAGAATGGGTTCTCTGATGGAGAAGCCTCAGCACCTGGGAGTGTAGGCCCCAGCCATAACAAGCTCAATAGAGACCCGAGTCTCAGTAGTTTACCTTAAGGTAATAAATACCTGGTCCCAAGAAAGACCACAAACTGAGACCACCCAGGCACCATCCAGGAACAGACCATCGAAAGGAAATTCCTAACGTTCAAACCATTAAAGATAGCATCACCTGTCAGCACACACCCATCACTTTTCACCAGGACACCCCTAGACAAATGTCAGCCAATCAGGGGTCCTGAACCTTAGAAATCCCTCACACTCTGCTAGTATAAAAACCCCACCCCAACTGAGCTTGGGGATCTCCTATCATGCCAATATGTTGGACACATGGAGTCTGAGTTTGTGAACTTGTATAAGAATAAAGGCTCTTTGCTTTTACATACAGGACTTGGTCACTTAGTTTTGGGGAACTTCATGATCTGAGCATAACAGAAGGTCAGTGTGTTTATTAATATAGAGAGGTGACTTACTACATACAGATACACAAAGAGACAGGTTTAGCTAATATCAGTAGAACCAATCTGTAGGTGAGCAGTTTTCAGGCTGTAAACATCCAGAGAAGAATGCTACATAGGATATTCTCTGCACACAGTGTCAGTGTGCACACTTACACCAGAGGAAGAATTCTGAGACTCACCTGTGCAAAGCTTTGCTACTTCCAGGGTCTGAAGCATTGATCCTTGACATGACTGTTGCCGTGTCAGCAAAACCATTCATTGAGGACTTTATTCACTCCTTATATATTTACTTCCTTGGCTCCTCACAGTCCATTGGAAACTCTAGTCTTCCCACCTATTCTCCCATGGTGATGCCATCTGGGCTGGGGTGTAATAATAGACCCCCAATTTAGGGTTACTAACTTTGGATTCTTCACTGTTGTTATAAAGCTTCCTTTGGTTTTCAGACCATCTCCAACTGTTCAACTAGACATGCCTTCTAAATGGAATTTTCTCTTGTTGTTTTACCCTTCCAGCACCTTAGGGCCACAGTAAATTAACAGTGCTTAGGGAAATGGACACAAAACCCTTGGTCAAAGTTGTGTAGGTGGAGACTGCTCATTCATTCCTGGCTGCCTTGACCTGAAAAATCACACAGAAACTCTATTAATTACAACACTGCTTAGCCAATAGCTTAGGCTTCTTATTAACTAACTCTTACATCTTAAATTAGTCTGTACTGTGGGACAATGGTCTGTACCCTGTCACTTGTATTTTAAATAAATGCTGATTGGCCAGTAGCCAGGCAGGAAGTAGAGGTGGGACAATGAGAATTCTGGGAAGAGGGAAGTTCCAGTCTGCAATCATCACCCAGACACATAGGAAGCCAGACACAGAGCAAATGAGATATGACTGCCTTGCCGAAAAAGGTACCAAGCTATGTGGCTAACGCAGACAAGAATTATGGGCTAATATGAATTATAAGCATTAATAAGAAGCCTGAGCTAATAGGGCAATCACTTTATAATTAATGTAGACTCTGTGTATTTCTTTGGGACTGGATGGCTATGGGGCCAGGCAGGACAGAAACCTTGGTCAACAAGTCTATTTCTATTATTTTATGTTATATCATGTGGTTATGGCCTAGTGGTAAAGTTCCGGTGTCTGTCTCCTTTGGTAGTTATGTGGTGTCTCTCTGACTCTGTCTACTTTCTCTTTATATCTCTGTTCAGATTTCCTGCCTGGCTTTATTCTAATAAGCCATTGGCCTGAAACAGCTTCTTTAATAACCAATGATAATAAAACATATTCATAGCATACACGGGGGAATCCCACATCAGGAATGGAAATCAGATTGACACAGAATTTAGTTTTCTGTTTAATAAATTCATTTATTGCTTGTCTTAAAAAGTACTAGATCTGTGTGTGTTTGTGTGTGTATGCGTGCATGTATGTTGGCATGTATATGACACACCATGCATGTGGAGGTCCAAGAACAACATTTGAGAATTAGTTCTTTCCTTCTACCACATGGGTCCCAAGAACCAAACTCATCAGACTTGCAAGCATGACTGCCCATTGGGTTATTTCACTGACCCTGTTCATATTTTAATTTTATTTATTTTTTTTAAAAAACCACAAGCAGATGTTGTTTTCTTTTCTTTCTTTTTTCTATTCAAGGTATTCTTATTATTTTATTTTTACAATCCCAATCAAAGTTTCCCCTCCCTCTCCTCTTCTCAGTTCCTCCCTCACCTCCTTCCTTCTCCCCAACCTTTCCACCCCATCTACCTCTCCTCCACTCTTTCTCTTCAGATACAGGTGGACCTCCCATGGATATCTGTCAGCCATGGTATATCAAGTTGAGTGAGACTAGGCACTTCCTTTTCTGTTAAGTAAATCCATAAGTCAATCCAGTAGGAGGAATAGGTTCTGAAAACCAGGCAACACAGCCAAAGACAGTCCCTATTTTCACTCACATGAAGACCAAGTTACACAACTGTTAACATATATGTAAAGGGCCTATGTCTGTCTCATGTAGGTTCCCTGGTTGTCAGTTCAGTCTCTGTGAGCCCCTATAAGTCCAGTTTAGCTGGTTCAGTGGGTTTTCTTGTGGTGCTCTTGATGACACCACTGGGTCTTACAATTCTTTCTCCCCATCTTCCACAGGATTCCCCGAGCACTGCCTAACTAATGACTGTGCATCTGTTTTTATCAGTTGCTGGAGGAAGTCTCTCCAATGACAGTTGGGCTAGGCATCAATCTATGAATATAGCAGAATACCACTAGGAATCATTTCATCAGAGGAGGGACTGGGACATCAACCCAGCCACAAACCCTTCAACTACAATTTTTCCTGTCCACAATGTGTCCTGGGGTAAATATGACACAGAAATTGTGGTCACTGAAGACTGGTACAGCTAGAACCCCATATCCTGAGAGGGAGCTCACCCTTGATGACCCAGAGGCTGGATATCCCAGAGATCTATGAAAGAAGCAAACACAAACGACAAAAAAAAGAAAAGAAAGAAATAAAAAAGGAAAGAAAGAAAACTATGTCCTCTTTCTAATGGTGTATAAAGGAAATGTTCTCACAAGGCAGAAAGTAGCTGAAAAGATGAGGCTGAATGGATAGGTTCAGAGTCCATGCGCAGCCGGGCCTCCTTTCAGCTCTGCCTCGTAGAGTTAAAGCCTGATTTGCTTTTCTTACTTGATTTCTGGGGCCTCCATTCCAATGTGACTGAGTGGTTGAGAGATGCTTACTGTTCTGAGTCCCTAGCATCAGAAGGTGAAAAAACGCTGCAGGAATACCCCAGTTACTTTTTCAGAAGTGGACTTAAAAGCACTGACAATGGAATATGCTCTTGCTCATATTTGGATAGCTATGAAATGAAAACCCACTTGGAATTCTTAAATTTGCTGCTACTGTTGAATATTTTTGTGCCATCTATTATGCTAAATGAAAGAAAATAAATGTAAGGAGACACAGCATTATTAAACTGCCAGGCCGACTCTAACTTGAAGGAAAAATAAGACAAAACATCAAGCCAACCAAACCACTACTCAGTGATTCTAGACCGGGTAATTGTGTAAATTTCCCAAACAGTTTGTTTAAAATAGTTTTTGGGCCAGTTATGCATACAAGAAGACTCTCAGTCATTGAGAAGTAGTGGCTATCCTGGAGTATTTCATTCAATGACTACACGGCCAGAGGTAACAACACCTCACAGCTCGAGTAGAAAAGACATAATATCTCTACTCATGAACTTAAGACTGGGACGTGTGGCATTGGTGATGAGACTTGGGTGCTCAAACAGGTCCTTGGCCCCAAGTCTCTCTCTGTCCTTGTCTTGGCTGTTTCCTTTCACATGGTCTCATCCCATGCTCTGTCCACAATAGGACGATGACTTTGATGACTGAGAGTCACATGTTTGTCCTGAAAGGTAGAGAAAACTGGTTCCTTTCCCAGACTCCATAAAGCAAACAATCAAAGATTCTTGTCCCTTTGCTGAAGGCATGTGTTCACAGGACTTGCTTATATCCTATGCCCATCATGGTAGGAGATGCTTTTGAACATAAGCATCTGGACAGGCTCGGATTGCCGAGGGATTTTTTTTTTTTTAATCAGGGGAATCTACTGATGGGCAAATCCCAATGCCCACCATGGAGGGTCATTCCGTAGGCTTAAATAAATCAGTCTCTCCTGGGGAGATAGATTAAGTGTGTTGCACTTAGACACTGGATGGTTAAGCAGCCATGGGTTTGCTTATCAGAGTTCTAGCTATTCTCTTGAAAACACAGTGTGTGTGTTTTCTGAGTGTGAACTGTCCCACATAGGCTTGTGTGTGTGAATACTTGTTCCCTGGCTGGTGATGCTGTTTTAGAAGATCTTGAGCGAAACTTCTGAGAGGTGGAGCCTGGCTGGAGGAAGTGGATCCCTGGGGAAGGGCCATGAGGTTTTATTGCTTGGTCCCACTGCCTGTCTATTCTCTGCTTCCTCACTCTAGGTCAGGTCTAAGTAGAGAGAGCTCAGAGGAGCCCAACTCAAGATTGATCAAGGAGAGTCCTGATCATAGATTACATCAGCATGAGTTGCTAGACAGCTGGCTGGACTGTCTGGGCAGAGAGGGATCTATGTCCTGAAGGCTACTCTCAGATGTGGCTAATTTCTATACAGTGAGCATTTCCACAGTCTCTTGTTATTGTCAGTGTCTGTGTTTGAACTACTGCTCTCTCAGGGGCAGCACTGTGTGGGGCAAGTGAATACTAGAGAGAACCCTGCTTTGCTGTTTAGTTCTCTGGATATTCAAACTGGGAAGAGCTGGTGGGGCTGGTGAGGGACTAGCTTGCTGGAGCTTCAGTTACAATTCCTCTGTTAGGTACAGGGCACATAGGAGTGTTTACCCACAATGAGATTATCTCACAGAGGAAAGAACCAGCCTGTTAGTACACATGTGAGAAATACCAGATGGTTTTCCCATGGGGCCTGTCAATGATCAGGAAATAAATGCTCTTGGGACTGGCACTGTGACCTTCTCCCTTACTCTGTTACTATGACATGTGCAAGAACTTACCAGAAAATATTCACTTTGAATGTAGATTCATTTTTTGCATGATTCATCTTTTCTTTCCTCTGTGTTGAAATCACAAGGCTTCAAATCCACTTGCTCAGTGTTAACTTTCTTTTATAAGTGTTTGCTGAGATGTTTTCCTTTCAAGGTGTATGAGGTGACCTCCTTCTAGATTTCTCTCTCTTCTGCTTATGGCTATACTTCATAGGCATGGTTTTATTTATGGACCCATAAACACAGGATGTAGCACAATTATAGTGTGAATAGAAGAATCCTTGCTCACGTGGTGGGATAGTAGGGGGATTCATTGCTATGCATGGCTAAGAAATGAGGGGATACAGTTGGAGCCTTGTGCTCTTGGAGCAAGCATGTAGTAAAGCCAGAGCCACTTGTCCTTTGTCTTTCCTTATTTTCAGTATGGCTTCCCTACGTGGTTTCTGTGGAGGCCATATCCCTGTGAATTTACATCAGACCAATAGTAACTGCTGCAGAAAGAAAATGTGCCTCCTCTAGACTGTTCCAGAAAGGTCCCAGTGATGTCTCTTCACCACAGGCTATGTTCTGTGCTCTCCTGAGGACAAGAGTTGTTCTCAGTGGCCAAGTTTGGGTCCCTATGGAGTCAGGAAAGGGTTATTGCCTGGATTTAAGAGCTGTGCACATGGAGGAAAGGTGAAAGTAGATTTTAAAGCCATCGTCGGATTACTAGAGTCTTCATTTGAAGTTTGTATCCCCACGTGCAACATCATCACAGTAGCCACCCCTCAAAGATGGTGTCTAATTCAATAGGTTTTACTCGATGATGGGCATTTAAGGTGAGCTTATTTGTGGTGAATTTGTTTGACAACTGGCATTTAAGATAAACGTTTGTGGTAAAATTTCTGTTAGCTTTTCTAAAATCTGGGGATTTCAACTGTGCAACTATTGCAGCTGTTTTTTGGCCAGGTAGACCACAGACAGGATTAGCAAACTAACAGTGTGTAATAGCCCAGTTGTTTGGTGGTGTGCTTTCTGTGCTGCTAAGCCTGACACATCTGCAAAAAAAATTAGTAATGTTTTCCATCCTTTGAGGAGATTGTATTACTAAAACTTTTGAAGTCCTGGCTATGTGCTGGGTTGGTGCTCTTAGGAACAGAGATTGGGCATGGGCAGGGAGAGGGTCAGGTTATAAAGGAATAGAACATGTTCCCTGCCCAGGGGAAATTACCCTTTGATGGAGAAACGCAAGTGAGATTGACACTTTGGACACTTTGAACAGGCTCCAGAACTCAGATAAAACCTGTGTCTCAGGCTTGTGTCCCTTGTGATCATGTAACGACAGAAGCGTCACTAAGTCTAACAGTCTGCACCTGGAGGTTGTGATGCTGAAAGCCTCTTGTGGTTGTACTTCCTTGGGTCTCTATAGAAACTGTAACTCCTGGCTGCCTAGAATGTCATCTTTGTAGCCATCCTGTGAGTCTGACCATTTGGCAAAATGAAAAGTCATCCTTCCATTTTGCAAGTGGGTGATGTGTTTTCCAAAGCTGGCTCACCAGCTCCATTATGTGCAGTGGTGGACTGTTTCTCCTTCCTGTTGCACGTCCTTGTGTTACCTCTTTGCTATGAAAAACTTCCTTTTGAATGAATTTCAGCAGCAAGGGGCACGGGGGAGCCTGCTCCCCTGTTGAGTGTCAGGAACACGTCTTACACCATTCCCCTGGGTTGTGCCACAGACAAATGCAGAAAGCTGACACTGTAGGTGGAGGGTTAACCAGCTGAAGCACACAGAGTGGTGGATGCAGGAAATAAGCCTGGAAGAAGATAATTATCAAAGCAAATGTGTGTGGGTAGAGGTTGAGTCTCAAGTTGAGTGTTGTCCTGTGGCATTTGGTCCGTCTTCTGAGAACAGCATCAGCAGAAAAGCCTTCTGGAAATTTCTGTGCAGAGCACATCTGAGGCAGGATGTTATCACCAGTTAGCATTAGTCTGTGCATATTGATTGGTGGGCTGTAACAAAATTAATTAGTTGCTGAGACGTAGGCTTGTCAAATCATGTTAAATGATTTTATCTCCAATACAGAGAGCTAAATGTATTCATTGGATTTGAGATGCAATCCCATAATTAGTGATATTAAATTAAGTCTTTATGTCAAATCACGGGTTGCCATATATCTTTTGAATTTCTTCCCTTTTTGTCCCCCAAGAGAATGTCTGGAAACAACTGTAGCTTGGGAGCATATGCATTTATGTCTCCATGTCAGGAATTTTAAAAGATGGCTGATTAAAAAGAATAAAGAATTAAGAACAGCTGGGCAGTGGTGGTACACGCCTTTAATCCCAGCATTTGGAAGGCAGAGGCAGGTGGATCTCTGTGAGTTTGAGGCCAGCCAAGTCTATAAGAGCTAGTTCCAGGACAGGCACCAAAGCTACAGAGAAACCTGTCTTGAAAAAAAAACCAAAAAAGAATTAAGAAACAGTGTAATTGTGCCCCCAAGTTTGCTTCTGAGGGGTGCAAGCTCTTTTCAAAACATTAGACAGGAAAATTCTAAAATGGTCTGGAAGGGCAGGGTCTCTCTCAGTTCCATCGGTTGGGAGATATTCTTTCGTATGTGAAATCTGCAAAACAGGCCCAGGAATGAGAGAAAGCCACACAATGACGTCATGCTCCTAGTCTCTGGTGGTGTGGGGTTGCAGGCAAGGGGGCAGCACAGCCCTGGGTCATCTGAGCAGTGGTTGGCTGGTCTGCAACGCGAGAAGCTGGGCATGTGGTTCTCTTTATTTCTAGGCCTCTTGCCTCAGTCAGGGTCTTGGTATCTGTTTAACTGTGGTTCTCACTGCTGTAACCTAAACATCTGGTAAGAAGTTAATTAGGGAGTGGTTTCATTTTGTCTGAAGGCTGAGGCAATACAGTCCATCATAGTGGGGAAAAGTGGTGTAAGGCCCGCTGGTCACATCACATCCTTAAGAAGTTGAGAATGGACCAGAAGTAGAGCCAGGCTATAAAACTTTAAGGCCCTCCCCCAGTGGCTTACTTCCTCAAGAGGCCTCACCCCCTCAAGATTGTACAACCTTCCCACACAGTACCTCCAGTCAGGGATCAAGTGTTTAAATGCACAAGCCAATGGGGAGATTTCATATTCGAACTCCACAGCATCCCTCCCTTCTACTACCTGGCTGGACCAAACTCTCACTTATTCAGTCATCTAAATGACAGGTGTGACCTGGATACCACTTTGTATTCACACCGATTTCTTTAGCAGGCCAGCATTGTGCGGCCTTATTCCCTCGCAACGCTCTCCGAAATGCCAGCTCCAGTGATAAGCCAAGAACACAGTCACACAAATCTCTTGTTTGAGACCTTTAAGGAGATGTTAATTGCGGATTCAGTGTAGGTACCCACATGGCATTTCAAGGCGCCCACTCTTACCTCTGTGTCATTTCCAGGCCTCTCAGAAATCTGCTTACAACTCTCGGGTTCACACGTCCCCTTGTAAGACTCCACCATTGCATAGTAGATAGATGGAAAGCACATCACCCTCGTTCCTGAAGTCTTCCTTACCCCTCTCTACTTTGCTAAGTGGGTTTTCATATTGTAGCAATTTCCCAGATGTAGTGTGGAGCTGCAGGTGGCTTCCCACCGCCCGGCTCCCAGCCACTGGCTAGCTTTACCCGAAATAACAACACACAAATTGTATTCTTTTAAACACTGCCTGACCCATTATTTTCAGCCTCTTACTCACATCTTGACTAACCCATATCTAATAATCTGTGTAACACCACGAATGGTGTCTTACCGGGAAAGATTCAGCACATCTGACCTGGTGGCTGGCTTCATCACATCTCTCTCCCTGAGGAGAGGCACAGCCATCTGGCTCAGAGAGCAGAGGCATGGCGATTTATTAACTTCCTTTCCCAGCATTCTGTTCTGTCTACTCCGCCCACCTAAGGGCTGGCCAATCAAATGGGCCAGGCAGTTTCTTTATTAGCCAATGAGAGTCCTCCATCACTTAGACCTTCCCCCTCTTAATGGTCTGTGTGAGAGTGTGTGTGCACATGTGTATGCGAGTGTGTCTGTCTGTCTGTCTCACTCTGCGTGTACAGACTACAAGAAAACCTTGGGTGTCATCTTTAAGAAACCATCTCCTTGGGGATCCATCTAGAGAGGTCAGAGAGACAGACTTGGCCTGGGTCTAGTCAAATAAGCAGGCTGGCTGATCTGAGTACCTGTGTGTGAGTCTACACACACTCACACACACACACACACACACATGCACGCATATACACACACACACAAGCACATGCATATGTTCACACACTTGTCTATATGCACACATACACACAGATAGATACACCTATACATAGACTATAATATAAAATAATAATAAAAGGAATAATATTATTCCTTTGAGGCACAGGGAATGCTTGCAGGCGTGAATGGGATGAGGAGTGGAGAAAAGGGTGGTGATGATTTGGGGAAGGTCATACCCTCCTTGGAGGTGTGGGGCAGGATGAAGGATTCATCCTACTCGAGTTCTCTCCATTTCCTTCTCTTTGGTTCCAGATTCTGAGCTTTGTTAATGCTGCTGCCTGGGATGAAAACCCAACTCTGTCCTTGCTAAAGAGAACAAAGCAAGGGGAGGGGGGCCTGACTCGTGAGGTCAGAGGTCACTGTGGATGGTCAAGTTCAAGTTCTGAAGAGATGCTATAGAACTTACTTTTCTTTATTTCTTCATGATTCTCTTTTGTAGGCACCACACAGCCACCAGGAGCTCATGCTGATGCTGCCGGCCCAGGTGTCTGAGGGCATCCAGGTTGCCCCTCACTGGCCCCACTTCACCCAAGTTTGCATCAGCCTCATCTCTTTAAACTCGTAGTAACTTTCAGGGGGCATTGTGGTCAAAGCACTTTAATCACAACAAGGAAGCTCAAAGTAGGGGGGTGGGACGGTTAACTGATATGCCGCTTGTCTTGACCCGGATAGAGTTGCTAGGGTACTCATGATGGTGCTTCATGTATCAGGCGACTGAATAACACATGTCCTGGTCCCAGCCTGGGGAGGCACCACCCACAGAGCTTGAACTGGAATAATCATCTTTCGTTGCAATGTGGAGGATGGTTGACTATGCTCTGACTGAGCTGAAGAAGTCAGAAGTCATCTTCTCTTGCTCACTGGAGATCTTCATCTTTGGATTTCTAGCCTCTGGGATGCAGACTGTTGACTCCCATAACTCATAAACCTTTGGATTTGGACTGTCACATTGCTGGGTGCGTTGTGTGTCAAGCTCAGGGATGGCATGCTGTGGGATCTCCTATCCTGCATCAGTGCATGAGCCAAGTCTTATAATGTACTTTGTCTTACGTGTTTGCATGTGGATGAAGGATTTTATTTCCCTGGAGACCCCTGACCAATACAGGGGGTTTCGCAGGAGGAAGTGATTGCAGGGACATAAAGGGGCACAGCAGTGTCACCCCTACCTGGAAACTGTATATGTATGTGGAAAAGTCACCCCAGAAATGATTATAAATACGGAGTACAGTAAAGTGGAAAGAGAGCATACGCTACTCCTAAGTTATCACTGATGAATTTTAATTGCCTATACACAAAAAGAGAAGACCAAGAGGGCAGCCAGGGTGATATTTAAGTACTTGAACTAGAAATCCATTTCACGTGAGCCAGCAGAATCACCAAGGACAGTCGCATTGTGGGGGCACTTCCAGAGGAGGAGGAGCATAGTTCCTAACACAAAATGAAGGGTATTCGTTCTGATTAAACAACAAACACTGATGCTTGAACGCTATTACTGCAACCTTGAGCGTCTGCCATCAGCGCTTCCTGCCCTGCCCCCTGTATCAATGGCAACCTCTTTGTTTGAAATGGTAATCCCCCCTTGCCCTGGATGTTTCTAATAATGGAGTTTAAATTGGTGGCTACAGACGCTATAATTTTCAGTAGGTTGTTATCCTTGAGTGGAAATTTGAAGAACCCATTCAAGACACATTTTGGGATCTCTGCAGGAAGGCGGCTAAGACTGCAGATGCCCTGATTTGAAGTTGGCTCTCACACCAGCTTCTCCACACTCTTTCAGTCTCTGCGCTGCAGAGAGAGCTGTCTTTCCCCAACAGCAATCCAATCATGCTTTCCTTTCTTAAAACCACCTGATGGATAGCTCGCAGTTGCCAACAGACTCAGGTCAAGTCTGGAATCTTGGTGGGAGGAGTTAGCCGCTTTCTTCCCACTCCCACTGTCTTCTGTGTCCCTGGCTGCCCAGCTGTGTATGCCTCCGAGCTTTCCTGGTGCTGCTCCTCCAGCCCACATGTCCTTTCTCCATCTTCTGTATCTGTAAGCAGCACTGGCTGGGGTGGGGCCCTTGAATCTTCTAGCTCCTCATCAGAATTCATTTGTATACTTTATGCTCCTGAAGGACTTGTTCACCTTCCTCACAACTGTGAGCTCTTCACACTGATTTTAAAGAAGGGTTTATTTATTGTTTTATGGCTATGAATGTTTGCCATGTATGTGTCTGCTGTCTGCAGTGGCCAGGACAGGGTGACAGGTACCCCATGGAGCTAGAGTAAGAGGTGGTTGTGAACCACCATGAAGGTGCTGGGGGCTGAGCCCAGGCCCTTGGCAAGAGCAGCCAGTAGCCTTAGACTGCTAAGTTTCTGGCATCAAACCTGGTTTTGGGCACTCATTGCATTCACAGGATCCATGAATGCAAGGAAAACCAACAATGCAAAAATGTGCGTTCTCGCCATGCCAATCAGTCGGTCAGGGATGATTTGGAACACAGAGGTTGTTGCTATCGAAACATGGACATGGGAAGACCAGGGTTCACCTGTCAGGCCCATTTCATACCTAAGAAAGGCCAGGATGACTGGATTCCATCATCTTCAGGTCACGTGATTCCTCACAGGTTACAAAGTGAGGAGAGAACTCGGAATTAAACTCCTGTCAGAAGGGCCTGAAGCCTGTAACTATAATCCCAATCTTGGGAAGCAGAGTCAAGATGATTGTCCTATTTCTCTGGGCAACCTGGACTGCACTGGCAAGAACCTGCTTTAAAATAAAACAAAGCAAAAGTGACCCAACCAGACCCACAGAGCCATCGGTTTCCCTAAGACATCTCATCTGCTAGGCTCCAACTGTGTGATGCATTTGGAAAGTAGCAGCATTGCAGGGTGCTTGAGGTCTTTAGAAGGTGAACAAAGGTGTGTAGCTGAAGGGAGTATTGGAATCCCCCAGAAGTGCTGCAGTTACCAAGTAGTCTCTATAAGTTCCCACCGTGAGCTGTCCTGATGACATCATTCCTCAGATGATCCCTGTGAGGCAGGGATCCTATGTGGCCTGTGATGTTTTCTGTCTATTGCCAAGGTTGCCTTTGGCTGTCTGGACTGGCAGGATTGTAGTCCTTGCTAGAAGCCCAGGCGTGGGACCTGTTGCTATCTGCTGTCTAAAAACTGAAGGTCATTGTCATCCCGTTATTTGTCCGTAGTTGTTGTGAGGGATGTCTTCTACTCTTTGGCCAAGTTCGGGGGTACCTGGGAAGGGCATGAAGCACCCTGAACTGTGGACCGTGAGGGAGAGGGATTACAAGAGGGGACCACACCAAAGGCTCTTTTAAGTCTTGAGCCTCTGGAAAGTCAAAGCTTGCATAGTCATTTCCCCCTGCCATGGAACGAATGGGAGATTCCAGTCAGCTGTGGTAACTTTCTATTAGGACCAGCTGCTGTGACCTTGCATGAGCTTTGCCTATGAAGGTATTAAATTCAAAGTGCTTCAGGAAGTTGGTACTGTCTTTCAGTTTTCCAGATAACTCTAGTGAGCATTTCCAGGTTCAAGCTTGGAAAATTCAGAATAATTTGAGATTATCTGGATAGAGTGGCATAGTGGTTTGTCCTGGTAAGGGTGTATGAATTGCAAATGAAGTTATTGTGAAACCTAGAGGAAGGAGTGGCCGCTTGTCCTTGCATATGGTGATGTCATGATAACAGAACATTATAATGTGTCAGGTGGACATTTAGTGATGGTGGTGGAAGGTTTCCCTACTGACCACTTTTTACTCCATTACTGTTCCAGTTCACAGTATGAACAAGTGGAAGGTCTCCATAATTCTTGTATTTCTTTTGAGAAAATAACCCTCTTGCTACGTGCCAGACGGCTTTAGATAGAAGCAGTAAGGTCATCAGAGAGTGCTGGTCACCTTGTGCATGGCTAAGGGCCACTACATATTCTGTACCTTCGGTTGAGGCATTTCACCTGCCTCTCCAGGTTCAGGCCTTAGGGACAGATCTGGTTCTGGCTTGTCACCACTGTTAAACTAAGTAAGATATGTAGTAGTGCTTGGCACGTGGTAAACATAAAACATTTGAGATGATAGTCCCAGGACCCTGGGGAACAGCTGCCATTTCACATGTCAGCCAGTGACTGGCGAAGGACAGTAAAAGCCAGGTCTTGGTTTTCCACCATATAGACAGGAAAGAGCTGTAGTCATCCTGCAGGCTCACAGGAGACTGCGTGTTTGTAGGGTAGCTGTGTGGACAGAAAGACTCAGTTGCTATGTGTTGTGAATTGAAACGTTCCTTCTGGGAGGGAGGACAGCAGCTCATAAAACTTAAAGGACTCATAGGCTCCTCCCCCAGGTATATAAGCTCTTACAGGGGAGAGGGGACTTTTCAGTGGAGCTCTCTGTGAGTTGTGCATGGAACTCCAGGGATGCAGTTCCGGGAGTCACCACTCGTCCTGGGGTGCGCTCTTGAGTAATGCAGCTTCTCAGGAGTCCTTCCTATTCCTGCGGGAATCCTCTCACACATGCTGCTGTCAGACTAGACTTGGATGGACTTGTTCCTCTGTTGTTGGTGCCCTATGTGACCTGAATAGATGTTTGCCCATATTTCCTTGGAAAAGTTCTACAGCAGTGTGATTAGTGTTCCTTTATAGAGTCTATAATGGAGAACAGAACACTTACCTGTGACAAACTACTACTCAATTGGTAAGTATTTTCTTAAGTGATTGCTCTGCCTGATTATAAAAAAAATGGACAACCAAGGTGGAAAAGTTGGGGGAACACAGAAAAGCACATTTAAAGGTCACACATCTTCACCTCAGGCCTGATCTGTGGCTTTTAAGTGTTCTGACCTGTTTCATATATTTAGACATATGTGTGCTTTTTTCTTTCCATCTATACTATATCCAGAGACAGGAAGGGGTAAAGACCTGGGTGTCCCATTTTTCAGGACTTCTCATTTCTGACACCAGAGGGATAAACAGGAAAGCTGTTTCACTCCCTGAAAACATGGTTATTTCAAAAGGGAACAGACTGGAGGAAGAGGGGGAAAGATAAAGAACCTGAACTTAGAGGAAGTAGGGTGGGGGCTGGTAACTGATCCAAGGTGTAAAAGGGACGCCTCCCTTTCTTTGGATGCCTCCCTGTTCTCTGCTGTACTCATGCTGGGCTGGGCATCTTGGAGCATATCTTCTGCATAAATACTGTGAAATACCAGGAATGAAACACACTCCATAAAAGATCTGTGCTGAGGTAGGCCGAGTCAACTAGCCAGAAAGCCTGGACAGAGGAGAAAGAGTGAGTTCACCATGCAGGCCGCTTGTTGGCACATCTGCAGAATCTCGAGGGTCCAGGTGAACATTCTACAGTCTACCGCTCTCTTTCCATAATGAGAGAGTAATTCTTGGGATTCTTCAGTTCTTGTGTTAGAAGGAAGGGGAAAGGAAGCTTCTTTTACAGTAAGCCTGCCTGTCACACCACAGATTTTCAAACACATAATACATAATGCATAATGCATAATATAGCCTGCTCTTGACAGCCTTGCCTACTTTGGGAAACAATTTGGTGGAGGACTGAACTCAGGGTCCTTGGTTAGCAGCCTCACATCTCAGGGTGGACAAGCAATTGAGTGGGAACGTGAGGTCTATGGCATTGACTTATGTTGTTAAGACAATGAAAAGAGAAAAAAACCCTATATTTTTGGCTATTTGTGTCCTAGGACCTCATAAAAATCACAGAAGCTCAACCTGTGCCCTGAAGACTATGAGGTCCTCTGCAGAGCCAGTGATCTTTGAGCTGAAGGGCTACAGAGAGCATCATTAGGGTGGCTTGAAGAGACATAAAAGAACTTACTAAAAAGTGCCTTTATGGGGCACCTAGTCACGTCAACATATTTGGAAACTCTCTGTCCTCAGAATAGAACAGAAATGCCTTTAAAATTTCCCTGCAATGATGGTTCTATTCACCTCACTGCTCCTCAAGGGGGTAAGTGCCTTTATTAGTTTCTGAAGAGAAAAATGTCCCTCCGGGGTATTACCTTGCTATGAGACCTACTTCTCTTCCTGGTAATTGAAGGAGTCTCAGCATGTACCAAAAAGATTAAGACTTGTGTAAGAAGGAATTATGTTTTATTCCCCCCCCCCTCTCTCCCTCCTTCCCTCCCTCCCTTCCTCCCTCCTTCCCTCCCTCCTTCCCTCCCTCCCCCCTCTTTCTCTGGTTAGGTGCTATTGAGGTATGTCATACTTATTTCTTAACTAGGGAAAAACACCTTTACCATCTTGTAAGTTTTTGTTCTTTAACTTTTTTCTTTGACAATTTAGCACACATGCACAATGTATTCTGATAGCTCTCACATCTCCCTTCTTACAAATCGCCTCTCATTCTCGTTGCTCTCCCACTCTCTCTGTAGATATCTTACCTACATTTACGCCCATTTGCTTTGTTTTATGACCCACAGAATCTGTCTGTATATTCATGAGTTTAGAATTTTCCTTGGAGCCTGATGGGCTGAGCAGTGTGTATACAACTGAAGACAGGGACTCCCCTCATCTAGAATCTATCAGTAGCCCACAGTTCAGCAGGCTCCATGAGCCCCTCCGTAATCCATGGCTGACAGTTGACATGGTCAGTTTTATGGAGGCGGATGCAGATAACCACAGGTGCTGTGAGTTCATAAATAAAATAGCTGCGTCTTGCCCAGAAGATGGCATTTCGTGGTCTTCCTCCATACCCTCAACTCTTGCATTATTTCTGCTGTTCCCTAAACCTTAGAGGGGACATGTGTCGATCTCATTTAGGGCTGAGCATTCAACCATCATTTATCCTAAGCATCTGGAGCAGCCATGATTCTTTGCATTCACTGTTGTTTGATGCAAAGAGAGACTTCTGTGAGAGTAGCCATTATCTGGGAGCATAAACATAGTTAGAAGGTATTTGTCACTACGTCAAGTTGGCTAAACAATAGTAGATGGGACCCGTGACTTCCACAACCGTGAGTTGTCCTTGTTTGCGGTACCAGTCATGGATTCCCTGCTGTAGAATCAACCTCAGATCTAGTCAGCGAAGAGCTGGTCACTTCCAAGGCAATCACTCCACCACTGCTCAAGTAGCCTCTTGGGTGGAGTTTAGAGGAAACCTTGATTTGGGGTGCTTGCTAGTCAGACATTTCGTTTAATATTTCTGGGTATATGAGACTACACCCATGCACCTTATAAAGAAATTAGAATTTCTTTGCCAATGTAGAGGATGCAAAGGCTTAGGGCCAGTTTTGCTAGGGTTAAAGTTATACAACTCAATTATTGCTAAGATACTTGAACACTTCTGAGTGACCACTCAGAACAGGTCACTGTGGGTCCATGGTATTTTGAGTAAAGACCAATCTTTTGTGTGATTATTTGTTGTATGTGTGTGTGTGTGTGTGTTTGTGTGTGTACTCATGGAGAGGTCAGAGAAGAGAAAAGCAGTCTTACTGGAACTGGACCTTGCCATTGCTTGGCTATTCTGGTCACCAGTAAGCTCCAGCGATCCTTTTACCTCTGCTCTGATCCCAGGGTAATAGGCACATGTGACCATATTTGGCTTTTATGTGGGACCCAAGGATTTGAACTTAGGTCCACATAATTGTGCACCAAGTATTTTTATCCATTGAACCATCTACCTAGGCCTAGACTGACTTTTTTGTTTGTTGTTTTGAGACTCAGTTTCTCTGTTTATCTTTGGCTGTGTTGGAACTCATTCTGTAGACCAGGCTGGCCTCAGACTCACAGAGATCCACCTGCCTCTGCCTCCCAAGTGCTGGGATTAAAGGCATGCATCACCATGCCTGGCCCAAGACTGAATTTGAACCAATGACTAAAAGTACCTAGGGCCTTATGTGTCCACCGTAAACACTGAGTGTTGGTGTCCCAAAGGCATAAAGGACAGCCCATCCCACAGCTAATGAAATCCTAAGTGTGTAGACAGAGAGCACTGCTGGATGTGGACAGGGCATAGATAACAGCTGTTTCATTAGCACTTGCCAAGAAGACGTGTTGTTGACACCAGTCACCACTGGATAGGATATAGAACCACTGGAAAACAAGTGTCTGGCCTGTTTGTGAGGCAGTTTCTCAGCTAGCTGAATTTTAAAGTAGAGAGAACCGCTCTGAGTGTGAATGGCACCGTTCTCTGGTCTGGGGGGCACACCTGGCCTGCATGAGGAGGAGAAGCCAGCTAAGCACCACCGTTTGTTCTCTGCTTCGCCTCAAGCTCTTGCCACCATGCCCTCCTCACCATAAAGGACTATTCCCTGGAACTGTGGGCCCAAATAAACCCTTCCCTCCTCAAGTGGTAGTTGTTGGTATTTACATTATAGCATCTGAAAAGTAACCAGTACGTAGATATTCCCAGTCAAGCCATCAACATTTACTAAACATCACACATGAAGAAGTTTTCCTCATCTGGGGCTTGGCGTTCAGAAACCATTTCAAGCCAAGTCGTATGTGGAAGCTTTGGCCATGGACGGTCTGTGGCAAGGATGCTGCAGAAGCTCACACTGAGAAGTCTAGATAGCATCCTGCTGCAACCTGGTAGGTGGTTTCTCTTGCTTAGAGGGATGAATTAGTATCTCACTATTTGGTTACTGTCCACAGACAGCGCAGTTAACCTGGCCCAGGTGAGATTAACCCTGGTGAAACCAGTATTTATCAAAATGTTTTATGGGTGCCTTGGCTTATTATTTTCTCTGTTCTCTGTACTATGGGGAACATTAGCTTTCTGACTAGGTCATTTTGCAAGTTCTCTGCTATAAGACCGAAGCTTTATAGATTGCCTCTGGTGACACCGGCTACTGCATGCTCTCCGTTTGGAAATTAAGCCGCCTGTGGGTTTCTAGCCAATTCATAGACTCCTAGGCTGAGGCAGAAGCTCTTCCTAATGGGAAGAACTCAGTGGAAGGAGCCATTTCTATAAGCAGGTCACTTGGAAAGCAGCTTATTGATTGAATGGTTAGTTACGGCGACATAAAACCTGACTGTGGTAAGCATTCTCTCTTTCTGTCACTGGAGCCCCCGCAGGAAGAGGAGTGTTCGGTATATTGAAAGAAATGTATAAGTTATCTTCAAGGGGATGGGGGAAATAGCAGGAGCGGTATTGATTATACCCTGTAACTTCCCCATACTCTGGGAGAATGTTTCACAGGCCATTAAACCGAGTAAGCTTCAGATGACTGATGGGCAGAAGCATTGGGGTCAGAAGGTGTGAGTTTCATCCTGTAAATCAAAGTTCAGCTTTACTAGGTGGTAAACGGGGATATAATCAACCTGCTGTTCCATAAAGAAAGCCACACGTGCCAAAACTGAGACATTCGTGACTCCCACTCTGCTGTGATTAGTGAGTGGGAGATTAAGGGCCGTCTTCCCAGCTTCTTTTACAAAATGTTCCCTAACCGGGTGGTGGTGGCACACACCTTTAATCCCAGCACTTGAAAGGCAGAGGCAGACAAATCTCTGAATTTGAGGCCAGCCTGGTCTACAAAGTGAGCCCCAGGATAGCAACCTTGAACCCCACCTCCAGAAAAAAGAAACCCCAAATGTTTTGCTTCTCAGCCATGAAGTATATATGCTTCAAAATAATAGCCGTTAACATATACCCTAATGCAGATGCTCACCAGTGGACCTTTGCCATAGTGCAAACCCTATGAGAAGAGATCTCTGTAATATTGCTAATTTGGGAAAACTGGGATTGTACCTACTAAAGTGATTTCTTGGTTAAAATTTCCAGAACGTGCAGAGATGGGTGTGGGCTTTAGGTTGAGAGGACAGGCTTTTTTTTTTTTTTAAATTCTTTTATTTCCTTTAAAAATAAACTTTAAGCCTACTGTCGTAGTACACCACTGCAACCTCAGCCTTAGAAATCTGAGGCAGGAGGATTTCTGTGAGGTTCAGTGCCAGCCTGGGCTACAGACTGAGACCCTGATTCAATGCTCTAACCAGTTCCTAACACACACACACACACACACACACACACACACACACACACACACACACATCAATTCCTTCTTAAAAGTCAGACTTAAGTGTTTTTGTTTCTGCTCATTTGTGTGGTATATTTGAGCAATAAAGGAGGGCAGAGGACTTTTTTCTTAGCACAATGCCCAGGGGACATTTAGCTTCATTTCCTCAAATTTGATTTCCAGAATCCCTGAACTTCCTCCCGATTCCCTCTCCTCGGCGTTCTTCTTCACCTTAGCACTGGAAACACCATCCTTCCGGTGCGTGAGCTGCAGATCCCTACAGCTGCCCCCTTATTCCCTCATACCTGCTCCTAGCCCCTCACTCCCGCCTCTCTTAGCCACCGTGTATCCATCTTGCCAGGAGCCCCCATGCTCTTGTTCTCACATGATGGCCATGATCTTCTGCTGCTCCTTCTGCCCTTGTCTACCCCACCTGAAGGTCACACCAGGTTCTGTTCACACGCTGTAATGACTTCCAGGGACTCAGTGAGTGAAAGCCAGAGGCCTTAGTGTGCAAGAAGAGGCGAGTGCCCCTTGCAAGCCTAATCTCCCCGACATCATTGACTTTGCCTCTTCTTCTTCTCTTGTTGGCTCATCTCTCTTTACTACAAGAGTGAGTTTGTTTTTCTGTAAACAACAAGATGGTTTTCTACCTCAGGGCCTTTGCCGAGGATGCTTTTGTTGCCTGGTTCTTCCTTGACATCCTCCCACTGCCATCCTCTTCAGGTTGTTGCTCAAAGGCTGCCTCTGTGGAGATCTTCCACGACCATTCTGTTTCAAATTGTGCCTCACACCTTCCATCTTCCTTCTCCACACAACCTGTCACAGGACATGGTCTCTTGTTTGCCTCTCTTACTCTAAATTGTGAACCCATTACGGCTTCCAATTTGTCTGTCTTGTCCATATCTGTTCCTGGGACCTGAAATAACTAGGCACTCCATCACATCTGTTAAACAAACACCCATCAAAGTCTCAGGAATTTAGGTGAGCCCTGGCTGGGGCAGCAACACAGAAACCAGACATTTCAGGTCCCAGAGATAAGCTTGGATGATGATGGAGAGAGGGGTGGGAGCATCCTCCCAACCTAGACCGTATCAGCCACTTCCCTGCTTCCTTGGTCTTCGGATGGTGGAAGAGGACAGAGCCCTAGTTAATAATTTGAAACCACTCATGTCTATGCATGTGTGTCTGCCTACCCTCACTTAGTCCAGGCTACCTCCCACCCCAATATAGAATCTGATGGGGTGGCTCTCTAATCTGCAGTCACACTTTGGGTAACAAGCTAGTTTTCATGAGGTCCTCATGTGGCATAAGCATGATTTTGTGATGTCTGAATGAATTGCCTCTTGTTTATGTTTGAAGCAAAGAGGACGTTTGCTGATGGTATCTCCACAGCATGCCCACTTTTCAAAAGCCCTGAGGTCACTAAGTTACTAATGAACTCTGATAACAGAGGTTCAAATCACACCACTGGCTTGTTGCTTAGAATCTATTTCTTGAAACCTGGAACTCTCTTTTATCATTTCAAATGAATGCTTAAACTCTGCAGTGTTTTCAATTGCAGACAAATGAAAACAAAACAAAATTGCAGAAGAATGAGCACATCTGCATAGAGAGAGGATATGAAAGATGATGGGGGGACAAGCTAAAGGATGCATTGTGGATGAGTTCACCACCCCAGGGCCCATTCCTCTTATCTCTGAAGATGCTCCTGTGATTAAGAAAAGATTTGGGAGGATCTGAAAGAGGTTTCACAGGAAAGAAAGAAACAATTTGCCAGATGCTCAATGGGAAATTTTCTTCTTTGTCATAAAACCTTGTAATTAAACTTGCCATTTACTCCTATTTTATCTCTTTAATTTTCCGATGTGTTAGAGCATATAGGTAATTATCTGTAAGTAGTCAATCAAAATTCTGGATTATGCTTTCAGGGGAAACTGGCAAATGAAAACATTGTCATAGAGTTTTGAAATATTGCATGGTACTCCTTAGCGACAGCCGGAGTCTTTGCAAACAGATATCTCATAGCAGGAGCAAAAGTAAACCTTTCCCTTGATCAAAGGTTGTGGTTGACCCGGAGAGAGTGGTCACATATATACTGAGTTCCTTTTGTGTTGTTTGCATGCATATGTGTTAGGCCTGACTGCTTGGGATTGTTTAACACAGGGGAACTTATTCCCAGAGAAGACTGATTCTCCCCCGCCAGCAGCCATTAACTCTTCATCTGTAGAGGAGGTCTTGGGAGATTTCCCTCATCCTTGCTGACAAATCAATTGGTGATGTCACTATGCAGATCTTGTTTGGGCTACCATATTGTTGAGATATCTTTGTCACTTTTACCAGGCACTGTCTCACAGCAGACATCCTGGTGTCTGGCTCTTATCATCCCTCTGTTCCCTCTCCCTCAATGGTCTCTGAGTCTTTATGGTGGGGGTTGGGTTGTAAATGTATCAGCTGTGGTTGGATACCGCATATGGCTAGTTGTTCCCTGCAATTCTGGACAGTTATATATTTGGAGTGGGGCCAAGGGTGCTCAGGGAGTGTGGATTTGTATTCCTGCAGTAGAGTCAGGGTCAAGGGGACTGGAACAGGCTGTGATAGGTTCTAGAAGATGCTGTTCTGGGGCCCACTTGGCAGGCTCTTGGAATTATTTTTAAGAACATTCTTGCACTCGTGAAATAAAAGGCATAGAGTTCCTACAGACACTGACTACAATAAAACGCCTTACTAGAACTGATGCTTGGCCATGTTTAGAAAATTTTATTTATGAATACAATAAAATGTAAACATATAATGAAAATATAAAAGAACATTTTGCAAATATAAATACAGTTCACAAAATACCATTTAGTGAAAGTAGTTACAAAATTTTAAAAATGAATTTACGTGTGCTTCCAGATTAACACGGCAAATAAAGAGATGCAGATGTCAGGCTCAAAACTGATGTCAAGGTAGAGATGAGGGCACAGGACATGGAGCAACCGTATGAGAACTCTAGATGGCTGCATGTTCTCGGTGTGTCTGTAGAGTGGTGTGTGCCACTCCAGTGACTTGCTGTCTGCCTCTGTCTACCTTGAAAGGATCGCTTGATTTCAAACAGAGGCATGGCAATCTGATTAAGGTGAGCTTCTCCATATCTAGGGTCACTGATGCTGTCCCACACTGAGATCCACTGGGGTCTGCGCAGTGGAGCTGGCTGAGAGCAGCAGGCAGGGCTGAAGGGTCCCACTTATGTGTGTTGGTGTTCTCTTGCCCATCCATGTGGAACAATCACGGGCGTCAGAGTAAGAGCAGAAAATTTAGTCACTCTGGTCCTTCATTGCATTGCGCATCTCTCTTCGTTCCGCCTTTACATGCTCCAGAAGTGGAGGAGGGACTTGAGCCACAGCCTAGACAAGCTGGAAAGTCCGCTGATAAGAGTTTACATTCCTGTCTCACTTATTGCAGGAAGCAATTTCCTCCCATCCCCGTGGCTGCACTGCATTCTGTGGAAATTCAGAGGGTGAGTTGGACAGGCTTAACGGTTCACACAAACTTTAAAATTCTCTGAGCCCATTTTTGTATTTTTAATCAAAGGTGGTCATCAATCCTTGTCTTCACACACAAATAGATGAAATGAAATGGGATGAACTGTGTGGAATGTGTTCGCTGTTGTGCTCTATTTATCATTTAAGAGACCAGCCACAGTGAGGAATACAGAATGCTATCATTTTTAAATGACAGACACATTAAATGAGGGGTCCGGGAGATGGCTTATTTAGAATACAAAAACAAAAACACTTACCTCCCAAGTCTTATGACATGAGTTCAGTCTCTGGAACCCATGTAAAAAGCTGCATGTGGTGGCATATTCTGTAACTACAACATTCCTACATTCGGATGGGAGACAGAGACAGGAGAATCATCTGGAAGCTCTCAGGTATGCTAACTAGGAACATGCTCTACAGGATCAGAAGCAGAAGAGTCGGTACTTCTAAACAAGGTAGAGGGCAAAGGCTGACTCCTGAAAGTTATGTGCTTGAACGTGTGTGCACGTGTGCACACATGCACACACACACCACACACACACACAAAGACACACACACAGCGTGCATGAACCTCCTCTTCTCCTCTCTTCTCCTCTCCTCTCTTCTCTTCTCTCCTCTCCTCTCCTCTCCTCTCCTCTCCTCTCCTCTCCTCTCTTCTTCTCTCCTCTCCTCTCTTCTTCTCTCCTCTCCTCTAACATTTCTTCCCTTCCCATCTGTTCCCTCCTCCCCTCTCCATTTTCTCCTCTCTTTTTTTCTATTTTCCCTCTCTGTCTCTCTCATGTATACAGAAAAAAAAAAAAACTAAAAGCGCTAAATGATATCAAGGAATCACCTGTCTTAATGTCAATGTTCATCTGGAAGAAATCCCACATCCCCAGTATTGCACGGCTCCTCTCAAGGTCTGTTTCTAGTTTTCATGTGGCCATTACCTCTGGAAGTCAATATTCGTTAACAGCTTCTAATGCTTTTTCTATCTACAATTAAACAGTCTTGTGTTAATTCGCATCTGCATTGAAACGTGGATCTTCTGCCTCTCCAGTCTAAATTTGCAAACCACAATTGTTGTGTTGAGCAATCTGATCAAGGTCATTGTTACTTTATGTAGCTGAATCTTATTTTCAGTTCTGGAGCAGTTACAGAAAAAGGCAACACCTAAGATTTCAATCAGAACAGCAGTGCTTATGCGGGAGGTGATGTGCAGAGGGAGAAGCATGTCGAGTACTTCCGCTTTCCGTGAGCCTGTCATCTTCTGGTTAGGAGGGCATCTAGCCTGTCATTTTCCAGAATTGTGGTTCTTTCATTATTGAAACACAGATGTGCCAAGCAAGCTGGAACATTCTGCGTATGCACAGAATAACAGATTCCATTGGTCACATTCTGCAAAGCTAGTCAAAGAATCATGGTGGAGATAGATGCCTGCTTGCTGCAGGCTTAGGCAAAGAGAACCCCAGGGCTTGGCTATGAGTCTGTGGCAGAAATTACTTCGAAGTGGAAATCTGCAGATTTCCAGGGAAGATGCTCTTGCTGAGAGTTGGTCTTCTCTGCTTTGTGTGATCTCAACCTTTTTCTCCAGAAAGATCCAGTGTGCTCCAGCCTCCACTTTGTGTTTCCATGTTCAGAGGGCCTGGGCTGAGCTGGTAGAGTTTTGCACTTAGGATCCAAAGGTACTCAGGAGGACCTGAAATGAAGGTGGGCGTGGCATAATGCTAAGACTCAGAATGTGGTGTCAGAGGATAAGATGTGATACACACATGAGAGAGAAAGAGAGAGAGAGAGAGAGAGAGAGAGAGAGAGAGAGAGACAGAGACAGAGAGAGAGAGAGAGAGGAGACTGCATATAACAACAATGGCAAAAACAATGTTATGTTCACACGTTCCCTGGGCAGATATTTGAGAAGTCAGAAATTCTTGTATAGGCATAGTTTATCTATCCATCATCCATTTGTGATTCACTCATGATCTATCATCCATCCATCCACCCACACATCCATCCACCCACACATCCATCCACCCATCCACCCACCCATCCATCCATCCATCCATGCATGCATGCCTATTTTAAGGCTACTGTAACAACTAACAACAAACCTGTGTTATCTAACAGATTTAAAGGCTGAAAGTCTAAGGTTACTCTATCCTCTCCTTCTGAGAACTCTGAGGAAGAATCTGCCCTAGGCTTGTACTTGACCTTTGGTGGTGTGTTGTCTACTTTCAGCATTCCTTGCCTTGTGTAAACATAACACTGTTTTTGCCATTGTTGCTACAAAATATATAAAGAACTCAAGAAACTAGACTTTAAAATGCTAATTAACCCAATTAAAAAATGGGGTACTGATCTGAACAGAGAATTCTCAACTGAAGAAGTTCAAATGGCCAAAAGACACTTAAGGTCATGCTCAACCTCCTTAACTATCAGGGAAATTCAAATCAAAACAACTTTGAGATACCATCTGACACCTGTCAGAATGGCTAAAATAAAAAACACTAATGATAGCCTTTGCTGGAGAGCATGTGGAGTAAGGGGAACACTCATCCATTGCTGGTAGGAATGCAAACTTGTGCAACCACTCTGGAAATCAGCGTGGCCGTTTCTCAGGAAATTCGGGATCAACCTACCCCAAGATCCAGCAACACCCCTGCTGGGAATATACCCAAGAGATGCCCTATCATACTACAAAAGCATGTGTTCAACTATGTTCATAGCAGCATTATTTGTAATAGCCAGAACCTGGAAACAACCTAGATGCCCTTCAATGGAAGAATGGATAAAGAAAGTGTGGAATATATACACATTAGAGTACTACTCAGTGGTAAAAAACAATGACATCTTGAATTTTGCATGCAAATGGATGGAAATAGAAAACACCATCCTGAGTGAGGTAACCCAGACCCAAAAAGATGTATCTGCCTTTTCAAGGTCAGTTTCTTATAAAGAGATTGTTAATCGATGAGCACTCTGCCTCTTCCTTCTCCTGTTGCTACTGGATGCACATTTAAAGCAACAGCATCAGGAGCCCATCTTATTGGACCATTTCCTAATAATATCACATTCTGAGGTTTGGGGGAGGACAGTCATGGCCTTAAGAGTGATTATCCATGCAACCCGTCCACACAGTTATGGATTTTGAAGGTGCTTTTTGGACCATCAGCCTTACAGTGGGAAGGGGTTGTATGATAACACACCTACCTCCGGAAGCCAGGTCTGTTCACTGCTCCCTCCCTGTGAGTGTCTGCACTTTCAAAATGAGAAAGCAAAGGCCTGTAGAACAGCCACAGAAGCTCCAGCCTAGCAGGGAGGAGAGGTGTCCAGTAGGCTGGAGGTGTACAGCTGCACATTTGGTGGCTGAGATAACATTGACTCTTAATTGATGCCACTAGAAACATGCAGGTTCAAAAGCAAAATAAAACAAGCAGCACAAATTGGACCTTCAGCCATGCAGGGACCACCAGAGTGTGAGTTTTCTTCCTCTGGTCACCACTGTGAGCAGTTTGAGCAGCTCTCCTCTCTCTTTCAAACGCACTTCTGAGTTGCTGCCTCTGTGGAAGGACTTTGTATTTTTCTGGTATGATTCCACAATGTGTTTGTCACCTTGGTTCATAAGTCCTATCTATAGATTATCTCTTATCATTATTGATCACCTCTTACATGAAGTATCAGTTACGTCTTTTCCTTTTGAACCAAACTCTATAGTGATACTCCTAACTTTAGAGGAAAAAATAATTAAAAGGACAAGCACAAAAAGTATTAAGCAATGCTATTTTGAATCCCCTTTGAGGTGGTAGGTGAAGTGGGCAGCCTGTATCAACCCAAGAGGTCACAGCTAGCACCCAGGTTAAAAATCTATATATTCCAACATCCCCACATTTTTTTTTCCTAAGGGGAGAGAGGATTACAGATTGGGGAATGTTCTGTGCTTACAATTAAGTGAATTACTTGCTGGCTCATCTCTAACTTTAATTACTTTCTCTTTCTCAACTTTGCAATTAGCTGATGTTGCTACAAATTTTTGTCACACACTTAATCTTTATATAGCGTTTTTGGCCAGAGTGCAGTTCAAATCTCTAAGCCGCTCCACTGTCTGTGAGCAGAGAGGAGGCTGCCGAGGCACAGTCTCTATGGAGTCCGAATGTGTGTGGTGGCAGGGTTGCCCACCTCGTACCACAGCAGGCAAGTTCTATTTTCATGGATCCTAATAATGGCTTCTTTCCTCTCTTGTCTCTAGAGGATACATGGTGCTCTTGGACCTACACATTCTTCTGAACTCTCTGTACTGTTTCTAATCTATGTAGGATTGAGTTTGCACTAGGAACCCCTGGACATTAGATTTTGTACTTCTTTGCAGACCCTCATGGATGATTCGACCAGTCAGCAGATAGTGCAATGGAAAAAGGAAACATGGTTCAGTTGGAAGGGTCAGGACTTGACTCCTGGGTTGTCTTTTTCTCCAGCGTTTGATTTCTACTATCTCTGTTGCTGGCCACCACCGCACCATGCTCACCATTAATCATCAGATTTACATATTTAAAGGAGAAACATAATAAGCCAGGGGTCTGTGTTAGCAAGCTCCAAAGTTCTTTAGGGAAAAGCCAGATATTTTATGGACTATCTGGTGAAAGAAAGTAATGGATTATAACCCGCAAATGTTACATTCGGGAAATTTGAAAGGGGTTGAGAGGTCTCTTAAGTATATATCACACTTAGTAAGGTAGAATTGGGAAGATACTCTCATCTGCAGGATGTAAATCTGTTGTTTCAGATGTCAGAATAATGTGATAATATCCTGCAGATACTGGAATACCTGGTGACAACACCTATCTAGCGACAAGTCAGGACAAGCACGCAGAACTAACTTACACAGTAGCTAGAGTCAGATTAGTGCCAACAGAATGCGACTCCACAGGTGTTTGTAAGTCTACTTCCAAATGAGTGGCTGAGAACACCAAGGTGAGGAATGGTCAAGGAGCTTGCTTAAAGTTATCCAGAAAATGGCAAAACTGGAGCAGGCACTAGTTTGGTTTGGTTCTGCATTCCAGAATCTTCCAGGAGCTTCTGCCACTCAAGGACAGGTCTCTACACAAGGCTGAAGACTCAGGGTGGAGAATGTACGCTCATCTAGTATGAACCCTCAATCAACACACTCTCAGGTCCAAGAAGCAGCATATAGGAATACCCCAGGGTGTGCACTGGAGGTGATATAACCCTGGGAGATGGTTAATCTTCACCAACAGATAACTTCACTGGAGTTAGGATCTTGCGCCTCTAGGTGTGCTTGTGCATGTGTTTCCCAAGGGGCTTGCCTGAGGAGGCCAACACCTTCCTTCAATGTGAGAGACATCATTCCATGGTTTGGGGGTACAATGTAAAAGCAGAGTTAAAAGAAGTGAATGCTGGCCACCTTGTCTTTGCTTCTTGGCTTGCTATAAGTTGGGGAACATGGGCTTTGCCACACCCTCCCTTCCAGGATGGACCACACCCTCAAAATGATTGACTTTGTTAGAAAAAGACAATTCGGCATGCTTCTTAACTAGATATAAGTTAAAACCTGCTGCTCACGTCAACAGATGCAAGCCCTCCAGAATTTCAGCCCAAGCCCAGGTATCCAAAGCTGTTCTACCTGCATCATGATTGCTATCTACTGAGGGTGCCTGCACACTGGGAAACACCTTATTTCTGGTTTTAAGTCAGTGACTCAGAAGCATCAGCCCATCTTTTGGCTTCATAAATTCCCAGACATACTTCACAGTGGTGGCACTAAGTGACGCTCACTGAGAAGAGACCAAGTCATGAGGGCTTGGTGATCACTGGGATTAATTCTGTCCCAAAGCATGCTTCCTCGAACTGCCCTGGCCCTGTCTTCTACCACATGAGGTTGTACCAGGAAAGGGTTAGGCCAGAAAGAGGCTTCTCGGCTTAAATCTGCTCAGCACAAGAGAAACCCCAAGGGTTTCAGCAGGCACCCAGCAGAATTTGTCCATATTCCACATCATCTTGAGTAACACCTTAGGTAAAAGGAGCATCTATTGGGAACCGCCCATTCATCAGGCACAGGAGCAACTTTCGACAGTTCCTCTTTTTGATTTTCACAATCATTTTAGATACAGTGCTAATCTATCTGTTTTCAAGATGGAGCAGTCTGGGCTAAGAAGAGTGAATTATTTGTTCAACATTGAAGACTGGTGAGCTGTACTTTTGCTTCAGTCAAGGCAGGGTGGTGGTCAGGTACTAGCAGTGGATGTTTGGTGGCGCAGTGAAGGCTCCCGTCTCTTTCTCTCGCATCTCTGCTCTGTAATCACCGTCTAGTGACACATCAGGACTTACCTTCTGGCTAGAAGCAGCAGTCACCTCATCAGCCTATCCTCCTTCAGTTTTTACCCTCTTGGCCAATGCCTGGGGCCTCAGATGACTCCAGGCCAGTCAGTTTTTGCAGAGCCATCACTAGGAGCATCGGCGTGTGTCTGCTGTTGATCGGCTACTCTCAGCTTTCATAGAAAAACCTGGTCGAAGTCAGACAATGGCCCGGAACACTGCTTGGTTCCTGGTGAGGTCCTGCTTCTTGGCTCAAAGAAGCCTTCTTGTGTCTTCATGAACAGAATGATGTCCAGTTCAGCCCTTCTTCAAAGATGATGATCCCACCATAGAACTTGACCCCCAGACTTCAATAAACCTAATCACCGTTCTAAGAAGCCGTCTCCAAATACCATTACTTTGGGTGTGGGGCTTGGATTGGAGGCTACTCAAATTTCAATTTATTACACCCTCTTTTTGCATATCTAAAACACACTGCCATCTTAATAGATCTCCTTCCAACTGTGAGGAAAGACAGACAGGGCCAGTGAAAGGGTGAAAGAGCTGGAGAACCCCAACAGGAAGGGGGAAGATGAGAAAAACCTCAAATATTTGGGTTAGAGTCAGTGATGAAGACATTCAAAAGCAGCTGAGACATAGAAAATGGTCCATTATTTGTTTGTGAAAAGTAGGGGTCCTGCTGTCCCCAGTTAAGGACTAACCCCCACTCACCCTGCGGAGAGTGCTTGTGTTGCATGTCTGCTCTGACCTCTTTGATTGTGCAGCAATAAATATGTTTGGTGGAACATTCCCAGTGACCCTTGCCAAGGAAATGACTTTTTAAGCTAGTGAACCACATATCTACAGGACACTCTTTCTATTCCCTCTCTTCATTTCCATGTAAAATATGCCAGTTGACAGTAAGTGTTCCCTGAAATCAGCACGGGGGAAAGAAAAACGAGCAGAGTTTAGACATATCTGCATATCCCGAAATTGTTTGCCAAGTAATAACACACGTGAGTGAGTAAATCACGCGGGGAGAAGAAAAGGTCACATCCCAATTTTATGAACCAGCAGCTGCCGTGGCTGCAAAAGAGAAAAATCAATACTGTAAAACATGGCTGGATTCTGAGGGTGTCAAAGAGCAGGTTCCAACCGAGGGTTTTTGGCAGTGCCCCAGTATTCACTTGGACGTATGTGGATTTGTTCATTCGCCACTTCTCTAATTTTTTTAGGACATGAAATTTCCAACACTGTTTTTATAACTCAGGGCATGATGCGGAGGTAGAGGCATGCACTCTAGACTAGCGGCCTGGTTCCCAGTGTTATCCGGGACACGGTTCAAAGGACAAACCTACGTGTTTCAACTTGGGTAAAATTTATTTCTCTTTCATATAACAGTATGGGGAAGAGTACTGGCTTTAGGGCAGTGTGCCTCTGCCTAGCCCATGCTGTTGTGACATCAATGTGGTGACCATGCTGTTGCAGTGTGGCAACTGAGCCACAGCTGTCCTGTAAGGTGAGGAAAATGCAGGAAAGGCAAAGGACATATAGTGGTGCCCCTCTTCAAACCCACTGAACTGAAAAAGAAATCCTCAAAAATACCACTGAGTTGGTTTTGTGTTGACTTCTACTACTGCTGGGCATAAGACTTGCTGTTGAATACGGCTCGTATACCCGGTGAGGCTCCGTTGTAGAAAACTGTTTTCCTTTGTTAGCAGTTACCATTTGGAGGAAGCTTCTTGGTTAGGGATGAGTGTTCCTTGCACGTCTCCTTCTTAGCACTGGGATGCCATCTTGCTTGGAGCTGTGCAGGCTCTCTGCGTGCTTCCATAGTCTCTGTGGGTGCATGCGTGCCCAGTCCTGCTGTATCTGGAAGAGACTGGCTCCACGGTGTCATCCGTGCCCTCTTGGCAGTCTTTCCACATCCTTCTCCACATAGTTCCCTGATCACTAAGGGGAGCAGTTTGGTGACATCCCTCTTAGGACTGAGTATGCCAAGGACTCTGCAGGTTGTCCAGTTGTGGTGTTGGTTCCATCTACGGAAGGAGGAAGCTTCTCTGCTGATGGCTCAGTGAGACACACTGACCTATGGGTGTAACAATGTCATTAGGGGTCATTTTATTGCTGTTTTCCTTTAGCATAAAAATGACATTTGGTTTTCTTCTCCTAGGCAGGATCACTGGGTAGTTTGCTGTTCACTTGCCTTGTTTGGTATATGTTTGAATTCCTCAACATATACTTTGATCTCTTACCTCAGAATTGGAAACAATTTAGGTGTTATCTCACCTCCTCAAATATTGCTTCCATCTGCCTGGGTACACATTGTTCTTTTGCTGTGTATTCTATCTAATTTTTGCTCTGTTTTTATTATTCTGTCACATTCACACTTCATTTTAGACTCTTCTGACCAATCCACAGCTCTATTCATTCCCCCCATTTCCAATCTGATTTTAAGTATATCCTTTAAATTCTTAATTTCACTTTAGTAGTCTTTCTGGATGTGTTCATTTATCTTCAATTTTTTGAGTTTTATTTATCTCCCTAAGCAACCTACTTGAATTCTTCATCTTATAACTCTGTTTTCTATACCTGTTGGTCTGTTTTCATTATCACCTGTTTTCTCCTTTTTTTTTTTTTTAAATGAATTCAGCGTGTAGTTGGCTCATACTGGGTTTTCATCATGTAATGGATTTCCTATGGGAAATTTAGTGGTAACATGAGTGTTAAAATTTCATTCCCCATCTTTTCAGAATCTTATACTTACTGATGGTGGTTGCTGGGGACACTGGCTGGCCTAGATCATAGAGATGTTTTTTTCTTAATTTTTATTTTTTTATGGCTTCCTTAGAAACTGCCTTTGACAACTGAAATTCCACAGAACCAGGCTTCATTCTGTTTGGACCAAAGGTTTTGTTCCTCATTAATTTAAGACTTGTAGTTTAGAGATCCTAGCTCAAATTTTGAGTATCCAGAGCTCCTTCCTGTGTGGGACCTGCTATCTAGAATTCTTGTCACTGTTTGTTTGAAGTTGTGAATAGTTTTTCCTCATGTTCTCAGTCTTGAAGTAGATTTTTTTTAAAAAAATTTGAAGCTCCTATCCACTATAAGGAAAAGCAACTCCAAGGGCTGGAAATGCCTTTGGTGATACTCCATTTACACTACAGCTTAGTAACTTCACTTCTTTCCTAACTATACAACGCTCTTTCTAGTTTGTCTGAGTTCTCTCACTTTCCTCAGTTGGAATGTTGCTGAACTCCCAATCTATTCCAGTTTAAACCAGAATTCTTTCTGGGCAGCTGCATTTGAAGGATTGTGTCTGGAAATTGATGTACACTTCATTTTTCTCTCATTGGACAGGTAGACCTGAATCACACTTGGTTCTGTGGGAGGTTGGAAATATTCTGCACCCAATTAAGGACACAACTTCTCATGTGGAAAAGACTCACCTCCCATTCTGTCTACCGTGTGGTTCTCATGTATGTTTTAGATAAAAAACACAATACACCTTGGTCTTCAAAGCTCTTACAGGGAGATGCAGACTTTTGGGTGAAAAGATCAGTTTGGGGAAAGGCCTGGGGCTTCAGAAATGCTTATCCTAGTGATTAAAGATGTCTTTTTAGAGCTGAGAAGATGGCTCCATGAGGAAACTGTTCACTGGGTAAACCTGTTGTTTTTAATCTAAGTTGTTCTATTGCCAATAAGGAGTCAGAAGTCAGACATTGGAGTGGAAATCCTAATAGATCAAAGAGGAGGCAGAGGAGTGGCCAGTTGACCTCTCCCTTTTCGTCAGAGATCCAGCAAGAGCTTCTCTCACCTCCCAGACCAACCAGAGTGTGAATCTCTGAATCCCTCCCTATTCCTTCCCGTGCATCTCTCTATTCACATTCCTGGCTTCTCTGTCCTCTCTATGGCTCATTCCTGTCAACTGGTAGATGGCTCCACCCCCCCCCACCCCAATCCAAGGTTAATTTTTAAACACAGTCTCAAAGTTTCACAATGTGATCAAATATTCTGCAACATTTCCTCTTTTTGTCTAAAGAAAAAGGCAACTTTTCAGCTTTAATGCAGTAAAACTATGTACACTAAGAACAATTAAGAATTACATTCATAATGTCTAGTATATTTGTATTTGGAAAATTTGGAGAAAATATTCTATTACTATCCCATCTTGGTATGTTCAAATTTTTGACCTAAACCAGTTTCTCTCATAACTTGTATTATCATCCTAAAAAATATTCTTTTAGACTTTAAACCACTCTCTTAGAGACACAACTCAAACTTTTATGTCTCCCAACTTTTATAAACTTTACATCTCTTTTGTTAGTTTTTCTATTCTTTGTTTTGAATTTTGTAACAGAAAATAGTAAAATTCTATCTAGTCTTCAACCCTCATCAGAGACCTGAGAAAGATAAAATACTATCTGATTAAACAGGAAGTACAAAGCAAGCAACTTCCAAAGCGGTAGAAAGGACAGAGACATCTGGATGCCTTAATGTCATCAAGGTTCCTCTGCAGCATTGGAGCATCCATCTTCGGTCTACAGGCCAAGACTTTCTGACAGACTTCTTTTTTTGCCATTTTTTTTCTCATTTTTTTATTAAAAATTTCCATCTCCTCCCCTCCTCCTCCCCCTTCCCTCCCCTCCCTTCTGCCCATACCCCCACTCCCTCCCTCTCCAAGCCAAAGAGCCCTCAGGGTTCCCTTCACTATGTTATGTTATTTTCACTATGTTCACCAAGGTACACCCAACTCCCCCTAAGTCCAGGAAGGTGAGCAACCAAACTGACAAGGCTCACAGTGAGCCCGTCCATGCTGAAGAGTCCAAGCCCATCGCCGTTGTCCTTGGTTTCTCAGTCCTCCTCCACCGTCAGCCACATTCAGAGAGTCCGGTTTGGTCCCCTGTTCCATCGGTCCCATTCCAACTGGACTTGGTGGTCTCCCGTTAGATCTGTCCCACTGTCTCAATGGGTGAATGCACCCCTCATGGTCCTGACTTCCTTGCTCATGATCTCCCTCCTTTTGCTCCTCATCAGGACCTTGGGAGCTCAGTCTGGTGCTCCTATGTGGGGCTCTGTCATTTTCTCCATCCAACGCCAGGTGAAGGTTCTATGGTGATATGCAAGATATTCATGAGTATGGCAATAGGATCTGGACATTTCTGGCACCCTCTCCTCAGCTGCCCAAGGAACTAGCTGGGGGCGTCTTCCTGGACACCTGAGAACCCCTCTAGAGTCAAGTCTCTGCCTAGAATGGCTAATGGCTCCCTTAATTAAGATATATAATTCCTTGTTCCCGTATCCACCCTTCCTATATCCCAACCATCCTATTCCCTCAAGCTCTTCCCATCCTCCACTTCACACTTTTCTCTCCCCATGCCCCCATCCCCCCATCCCACGCCACCCTCAAGTTCCCATTTTTTGTCCAGCAATCTTGTCTACTTCCAATATCTAGGAGGATAACTATATGTTTTTCTTTGGATTTACCTTCTTATTTAGCTTCTCTAGGATTTTTTACGAATTATAGGCTCGATGTCCTTTATTTATGGCTAGAACCCAAATATGAGTGAGTACATCCCATGTTCATCTTTTTGGGCCTGGGTTACCTCACTCAGGATGGTGTTTTCTATTTCCATCCATTTGCATGCAAAATTCAAGATGTCATTGTTTTTTACCACTGAGTAGTACTCTAATATGTATATATTCCACACTTTCTTCATCCATTCTTCCACTGAAGGGCATCTAGGTTGTTTCCAGGTTCTGGCTATTACAAATAATGCTGCTATGAACATAGTTGAACACATGCTTTTGTAATATGATTGGGCATCTCTTGGGTAAATTCCCAAGAGTGGGATTGCTGGGTCCTGGGGTAGGTTGATCCCAAATTTCCTGAGAAACCTCCACACTGCTTTCCAAAGCGGTTGCACAAGTTTGTATTCCCACCAGCAATGGATGAGTGTACCCCTTACTCCACAACCTCTCCAGCAAAGGATATCATTGGTGTTTTTGATTTTAGCCAATCTGACAGGTGTAAGATGGTATCTCAAAGTTGTTTTGATTTGCATTTCCCTGATAGCTAAGGAGGTTGGGCATGCCCTTAAGTGTCTTTTGGCCATTTGAACTTCTTCTCTTGAGAATTCTCTGTTCAGTTCAGTGCCCCATTTTTTAATTGGGTTAATTAGCATTTTAAAGTCTAGTCTCTTGAGTTCCTTGTATATTTTGGAGATCAGACCTTTGTCTGTTGCGGGGTTGGTGAAGATCTTTTCCCAGTCAGTAGGCTGCCTTTGTGTCTTAGTGACAGTGTCCTTTGCTTTACAGAAGCTGCTCAGCTTCAGGAGGTCCCATTTATTCAATGTTGCCCTTAATGTCTGTGCTGCTGGGGCTATACGTAGGAAGCGGTCTCCTGTGCCCAAATGTTGTAGAGTACTTCCCACTTTCTCCTCTAACAGGTTCAGTGTGTTCAGATTGATATTGAGGTCTTTAATTCATTTGGACTTGAGTTTTGTGCATGGTGATAGATATGGATCTACTTTCATTCTTCTACAGGTTGACATCCAGTTATGCCAGCACCATTTGTTGAAGATGCTTTCTTTCTTCCATTGTGTGCTTTTAGCTCCTTTATCGAAAATCAGGTGTTCATAGGTTTGTGGTTTAAGATCCGGGTCTTCTATTCGATTCCATTGGTCGACTTCTTTATTTTTATGCCAGTACCAAGCTGTTTTCAATACTGTAGCTCTGTAATAGAGTTTGAAGTCAGGGATGGTAATGCCTCCAGAAGTTTCTTTATTGTATAAGATTGTTTTGGCTATCCTGGGTTTCTTGTTCTTCCATATAAAGTTGATTATTGTCCTCTCAAGATCTGTGAAGAATTTTGATGGGATCTTTAAGGGGATTGCATTAAATCTATAGATTGCCTTTGGTAGTATTGCCATTTTTACTATGTTGATCCTCCCAATCCAAGAGCAAGGGAGATCCTTCCATTTTCTGGTATCCTCTCCAATTTCTTTCTTCAAAGACTTAAAGTTCTTGTCAAATGGGTCTTTCACTTCCTTGGTTAGAGTTACCCGAAGATATTTTATGCTATTTATCGCTATCGTGAAAGGTGAAGCTTCTCTGATTTCTTTCTCTGCTTCTTTATCCTTTGTATATAGGAGGGCAACTGATTTTTTGGAGTTGATCTTGTATCCCGCCACGATACTAAAGGAGTTTATCAGCTGTAGGAGTTCTTTGGTGGAGTTTTTCGGGTCGCTTATGTACACTATCATATCATCTGCAAATAACGAAAGTTTAGCTTCTTCCTTTCTAATTCGAATCCCCTTGATCCCCTTGTGTTGTCTTATTGCTATTGCTAGAACTTCAAGCACTATATTGAAGAGATAAGGAGAGAGTGGACAGCCTTGTCATGTTCCTGAATTTAGTGGGATGGCCTTGAGTTTCTCTCCATTTAATTTGATGTTAGCTGTCGGCTTGCTGTAAATAGCCTTTATTATATTTAGGAATGACCCTTGTATCCCTAATCTCTCCAAGACCTTTATCATAAAGGGGTGTTGAATTTTGTCAAATGCTTTTTCTGCATCTAATGAGATGATCATATGGTTTTTATCCTTCAGTTTATTTATATGATGGATTACATTGATAGATTTTCGTATGTTGAACCAGCCCTGCATCTCTGGGATGAACCCTACTTGATCATAGTGGATAATTTTTCTAATGTGTTCTTGGATTCGGTTTGCCAGTATTTTATTGAGAATTTTTGCATCAATGTTCATGAGTGAGATTGGCCTGTAATTCTCTTTCTTGGTTGAGTCTTTGTGTGGTTTAGGTATCAGGGTAATTATAGCTTCATAAAAGGAGTTTGGCAATGACTGTTCTGTTTCTATATTATGAAATACCTTAAGGAGTATAGGTATTAGGTCTTCTTGGAAGTTCTGGCAGAATTCTGTATTGAAACCATCTGGTCCTGGTTTTTTTTTTTTTTGATAGGGAGGTTTCTGATAACAGTTTCTAATTCTTCGTGACTAACAGGGCTATTTAGATTGTTCACCTGGTCCTGGTTTAACTTTGGTATATGGTACTTATCTAAAAAAGTGTCCATTTCTTTTACATTTTCCAATTTTGTGGCATACAGGCTTTTGTAGTAAGATCTAATGATTCTCTGAATTTCCTCTGTGTCTGTGGTTATGTCCCCCTTTTCATTTCTAATCTTATTAATTTGTGTGTTCTCTCTCTGCCGTTTGATTAGTTTGGCTAGGGGTTTGTCAATCTTGTTGATTTTTTCCAAGAACCAGCTTTTTGTTTCATTGATTCTTTGGATTGTTTTCTGTGTTTCTATTTTGTTGATTTCAGCCCTCAGTTTGATAATTTCCAGTCTTCTACTCCTCCTAGGTGAGTCTGCTTCTTTCTTTTCTAGAGCTTTCAGGTGTGCTGTTAAGTCTCCAATGTGTGCTTTCTCCATTTTTTTTTAAGTGGGCACTTAGTGCTATGAATTTTCCTCTTAGCACTGCTTTCATAGTGTCCCATAGGTTTGAGTATGTTGTGTCTTTATTTTCATTAAATTCAAGGAAGACTTTAATTTCTTTCTTTATTTCTTCCTTGACCCAGGTGTGGTTCAGTAGTTGACTGTTCAGTTTCCATGAGTTTGTAGGCTTTCTGGGGGTAGCATTGTTGTTGAATTCTAATTTTAATCCATGGTGATCCAATAAGATGCAGGTGGTTACTAACATGTTTTTGTAACTGTGGAAGTTTGCTTTGTTACCGAGTATGTGGTCAATTTTCGAAAGGTTCCATGAGCCGTAGAGGAGAAGGTATATTCTTTCCTGTTTGGGTGGAATGTTCTATAGATGTCTGTTAAGTCCATTTGGTTCATTACCTCTATTAAGTCTCTTAATTCTCTGTTAGGTTTCTGTCGGATTGACCTGTCCATTGGTGAGAAAGGAGTGTTGAAGTCTCCCACTATCAGTGTGTTTGGTTTGATTGCTGCCTTGAGTTCTAGTAATGTTTCTTTTACATAAGTGGGTGCTTTTGTATTAGGGGCATAGGTATTCAGGATTGAGACTTCATTCTGATGGATTTTTCCTGTAATGAGTATAAAGTGTTCCTTTCCATCTCTTCTGATTGATTTTAGTTTGAAGTCAACTTTGTTAGATATTAGTATGGCGACACTGGCTTGTTTCTTAGGTCCATTTGCTTGATAAACCTTTTCCCAACCCTTTACTCTGAGTAGATGTCTGTCTTTGTGGTTGAGGTGTGTTTCTTGTAAACAGCAGAATGTTGGATTCTGTTTTCGTATCCAATCTCTTAGCCTGTGCCTTTTTATAGGTGAATTGAGTCCATTGATATTAAGTGATATTAATGACCAGTAGATGTTAACTCTGGTTGTCATTTTTTATTTGGTAGTAGAGATTGTGTGTTTCCTTTCTTTGAGATGTGCTGGTGAAGGGTCACTAGATGTCTGAGTTATTTTGGGCAATGCTGGACTCCTTTGTTTGTGAATTTCCTTCTATTACTTTCTGTAAGGCTGGATTTGTGGCTACGTATTGTTTAAATTTGTTTTTCTCTTGGAATATTTTGTTTTCTCCATTTATAGTGAACGAAAGCTTGGCTGGGTATAGTAATCTGGGCTTGCATCCATGGTCTCTTAGTTTCTGCAAAACATGTATCCAGGACCTCTGGCTTTCATGGTTTCCATAGAGAAGTCAGGTGTTAGTCTGATAGGTTTACCTTTACATGTTACTTGACCTTTTTCCTTTGCAGCTCTTAATATTCTTTCTTTATTCTGTATGTTTTGTGTTTTGAGTATAATATGTCGAGGGGATGATTTTTTTTTTTTTGATCCAGTTTATTTGGTGTTCTGTAAGCTTCTTGAACCTTAATAGGAATATCTTTCTTTAGGTTTGGGAAGTTTTCTTCTATAATTTTATTAAATATATTTTCTGAACCATTGAGCTGTAATTCTTCTCCTTCTTCTACGCCTATTATTCTTAGGTTTGGTCTTTTTATTGTGTCCCAGATTTCCTGAATGTTTTGTGATGAGAATTTGTTGGATTTGCTGTTTTCTTTGATCAGTGCATTTATTTTCTCTATGGTATCTTCAGAGTCTGAGATTCTTCTATCTCTTATATTCTGTTGGTTATGCTTGTTTCTGTAGTCTCTGTTCATTTACATAGATTTTCCATATCCAGCTGGCCCTCTGTTTGTGTTTTCTTCCTTGCCTCCATTTCAGTTTTCAAGTCTTGCACTGTTTCCATTATCTGTTTGATTGTTTTTTCTTGGTGTCCTTGGATATCATTTACGGATTTACTCAATTCTTCAAACTTTTTGTTATTCTTCTCGTCCATTTCCTTAAGGGAGTTTTTCACCTCCTGTTTAAGGGACTCTGTTAATTTCATAAAGTCAACTTATCTACTTCTTCTTGATTAGTGTGTTCAAGTCCTCCTGTTATAAGTTCGCTGGGTTCTGGTGCTTTCATGTTGTTTTTCAAATTGTTGGCGGAATTCTTGCATTGGCGCCTGCCCATTTCTTCCTCTGAATAATCCCCTTTGGGTCTTCTTTTAGAAGTTCAATTCACCCCAATGAATTCAATTCACTCACCCCAATGAATGATGGATCTTCTGTTGACAGTCAGGTTTCCTTGCTGGCCAAGCAGCTCGGTGACAAAGGGCCTACCTTGCTGCAGGCAGGCTATTGAAGCAGGGGACCTCCCACTGACCTGGGTGCACTCAATTCCTTGTCCAGGCGCCCAAACAGGCTGGGCTGTGGGATTTTGTAGCCCCAAAGATGGGAGGATGAAGCGGGGGGGGGGGGTTCTGGGTGCAAGCTGGGAAGGGACAGGAAGAGAGAGGCAGTATCCGGGGAGAATAACCCCTGCAGGAAGAGCAGAAAGTGTGTGTGTGTGTGTGTGGCGGGGGGGGGGGGGGGGGGGGGGGGGTTGGGGAATGTTAGTGGTCCCTCTCCGGGCAGCTGCCGCGATTCAGGCACTCACTCACCCCAATGAATGATGGATCTTCTGGCAGACAGTCAGGTCTCCTTGCAGGCCAAGCAGCTCGCTGACTGACAGACTTTTCTGAGAAGAAGGAATTTTGTCTTGGAAAAGTTTGTCAGTTGACTTTCTTTGTGTCCTGTTTGCCAGTTTTGGACAGCATACTGTCATCAATTGAGTCAAGGGCAGTTTCTTGCCTAGTGACTAGCTTTGCTACATTGAAAGTATATTCCATATGGAGATTATTCAATGCCCACTATCCCTTTTTTGATATAAATTGGTGCTGCTAGGAATAGATATGTCTCATTGTCATGAAAAGTCTTTTTTAAATCTTTTATTTTGTAGAACTCTAAAGTATTTGAAGACCACCTCTCTAAAATACGTGATGCTAAATTAAGCTTATTTATGTGTATCTAAATCTTACTAATGTTTGATTGTTATCATAAATGTCTTAAACATTGTATAATAGTAGCTTTACAGGACTTGAACTTTACATTCCAATTTTGATTGAGTTGCATATGAATAATACCTTATAGCATTTTGTAACAAAAATAACCTTAACTTTTTATCCATATACAAAAATCCATACCAATGTAAAATATTTAAGATTAGTACTTGCTTAAAGTAGATGTAGTAATCTACCCATTGATCATATCCTTCCTAAATTCCCCTTTTTTTCTTTTCAGGAAGAGATTTTTTTCTTAGTTTTCTCCTTGACCATGACCAATAACAACTTGCAATTACCCCTCTCCCCATGACAAATACCCATAACCCAACAAATGATGAAAAATCACCCACACCACCTCACGGAAATGTAGGCATCAGGTTCTTAAAATTACTTCCTGTTCTCTGTAGATGATGGCATCTTTAAAGGATCCTGAGAAAATTTGGTAATGGTCAAGTCCTGAGAGAGCTAGCTGTATCATTTGTTGTCCAGTCTCTGTATAATTGGAAAGTACAGGGCTTATCTATCTGAAGTCCTAGCTGGAATAGCTTATGAGGCTGGGCAATTTTAGGTAACTGCTTTGAGATTGTCCTGAGCAGTTTGTAGTTCAAAGCTGACCTTTTTGTTTAGTGGCATTACCAAATTCCAGGTTGATTCATTATTGCAGGGTCTCATCATTTTATCAGAGACCTCAAAGGTCACCGCCAGGAATGGTCATGGTTCACTGCAGAAAACTCAAGTATTTTAAATGTCATATGCAGTAGATCTCCTAGAGTTAAAGGACCACAATCTATTAAATACATCCAGGGTACACAAACTCAATTCTTAGTTACCTGCTTCAGACTCAAAACCAAAAACATGTACAGGAAGCTAGATGAATCTTATTTCTAGATTTAATTAATTCTTTATATAACCCCACAAACCATCCATTATTGAAATTTCACTGAAAATGATGAACTTTGAATGTACTTTCTGAAAAAGTTGAAGTTTGGCAGCCTGCTACTTAAAAAAGCTGTTTAAAGTGTTCTAAGATGTCCCGTGGAAGCTCTTCCTCCTCACACAATCCACAATCCCAGCTCAGCTTCCCCTCTGTAGGCACAACCTTTCCTTCATACTCTCTTGCTATTAATGCTCCTGATAAGTATGATAGGCAAAATTTGAAAGAATGCCCAGCATTCACCTAAATCTACAGATTGTCAACTTCTTGACACATTATGTGTACAGAGCTCTTTTCTAACAGCCCCACAAGGGACAGGGACATAACCTTCTCAAAGGCCTTCCTGCCTTTAGTGCTCATTTTAGTAACAACAGAGCCTTTTGTTTCTGTGGTGGGGTACAGTCCCCCAAAAGTTGTAATATTTCTCTGTTTTTTGACCATGGGGGATATAATGCTAAGTGATTGACTGCAAAATTAGATATTTTGGTTTAAAAGAATTATTCATGCATATATGTATATCAGTAGAGATGTTTCTTTCATAGAAGAGGGAAATAATTTCATAATATAACTTATGCTAAACTGGGATGGGACCAGTCTTGCCACATCAATAAATTCTTACACAATACTGATACTTGCCACTGATTCTTAGTAGTTTGGGTCATTAATACATCCCATTAATTATAAGAAGTCTAGTTTTTTGGTGATTGAATCATTATAAAAAGTTTAAATGTAATTTCCCTCCATTTATCAAGTGTAGTATTCGGTTCAGATTAGACAGTCAATAATTACAGGCAGGATCCTGTGCTGCTCATCTGTGAGGAATGATGGAATAAAGCAGTAGGAGTCGAAGACCTGAGAGCGTGGTCTATGCTGCTGTTCATCTTTGATGAGACACTTAAAAATAACACATGTGGAGCTCTAGAGAGAGCTCAGCAGTTAAGAGCACAGGCTGCTATGTCAGAGGTCTCGGGTTCAATTGCCAGCACCCATGTGGAGGCTCACAGCCATTTGTCACTCCATTTCTAGGGAACCAATGGCACTGCACTGGCACTGGGCACACACACTGTGCACAGACCTACATGCCGGCTAAACACCCAGACACAAAATAAAAATGAACAAAAAAGTCCCATAATCATGTGACCACATTTCTCATTTTGTAAATGGGGGTTGGATGCCCGTTTTGAAGAGAAAGGGAAAGGAGGAAAATAATGGGTTTCCTTGATGCAAGACGGCTGAGCTGGGGAGTCTGCTGTGCAACCCATGTCCATGATAGATAATGCAGGCAGTGCACTGTGCATTCGTGTTAACTTGATAGCTCTCCAGCTAGCTAGGATTCCTAGGAGAAGAAATGAGAAAAAGAGCAGCATTAAATTGAGATGCATAACTGTTTTGCAAATTACTTAAACTAGGCTGGATATTAGAATTGGCTCAGAGTACCTATGCTGAAAATGAAAAAAAAAAACAGGTTAATATAAAAATTTGGACAAGAAATCTCACATTTTCTTCTGGAGTCATCACAAATGTGCCTTGATGACTTTTTTTGCTTCTTATTTTATAGGATTTTTGCAGCTTCTGTAGACTTAAAATGATTAATGGGAACAGGGGGTAGGTGTTAATATCTCAAGCACAGATGTGTTCGGCAAACATTCTACATTATCACCCTAGCAGGGATCCAGGGGCTTTTCACTTCAGCGTTTTTCTTTGGAATGGATCAACTGCCCCTTTTCACTTATTTATGTGACAATGCCTTGGACACAATAGGCCTTATTAAATCTTACATAGCACCTGACCATGGCTTGGAAAATGAAACAGGTCCTATGTGAGCGCTAGAAATATAGGCACTAAAGCACTATGGTAGGAACATTTAAACATTTAGCTATGGAGAGGTGACACCGTAAACTAGTCAGATATAAAGGTTTCACGTGAATGTGTCTCCCTGAATTGTGTGGGTGTTTTTGTTGAGTTGCTCTCTGGTCTGCCCAGCCCAGTGGTGAATGTATGAAGTGAGTCTGGCTGCCCACACTGTCTGGTTTTGGAACTCATAGGGATGTTGACTCTGTGCTCATAATGAAGCTGTTTCATAATACCAGCATACACCTGAATTTCATTTTCTGGAGATGCACTCTTTTCTGTCATGTTCTTGAAAGTCATTACAAATTAGTTAATATCAGGTGGGAGATATGGCTCAGGGGTTAAGAGTGCTTGCTACTCCTCCAGAGGACATGAGTTTGGTGTCTGGTACCCTCTCCAGTGACTTTGGTACAGTGACTTACTGTAGGTGGAGTTTTCCTGTCCTGCTGGCTCCAAAATAAATGCACAGAGACTCAATATAAATGCTCGGCCAATGGCTCAGGCTTGTTTCTAAGTAGGTCTTACAACTTAACCCATTTCTATTCATCTACATGCAGTCTGAGGTTTGTGGCTTTTCCTCTATCCCATTTTGTATGTCCAACTTGTTCTCCATCTGGCTGGCAACTCCTCTGACTTCACCCTTCCTCATTCCATCAGTCTCAGTGTGGCTTTCCTGCCTAACTCTATCCTATTCAACTACTGACCAGCCAGCTTGTTTATTAAACCAATCATAGCGACATATTTTCACATAGTGTACAAAAGGACTGTTCCACAACAACTCAAATCATCTTTAACTCCAGCTCCAGGGGATCTGACACCCTCTTCTGATCTCTGTGGTCACTGCACACATGACACACACACACATAAAGAACCCTTTATTAAAAATTGACTACTACCAAAAAATATATGCCTTACAGAAGCTTGATATCTAGCATTAACAAGGGTATTTCATGATTGAAATAATTTTGCTGTAATAGTATCTCAGTCCAAGTTAACTTTCATCAACTTTAAGTGGTGTGGATTTATGAAAAAGTTTGATCATATAGTCTAGAGAGAGGAAGCTAAATTTTGTTAAACAACAATGAACTACATTACAATGTTTTTGTAATTACTTTTGAGTTAACTCAGGAATTTGTTTTAACTACATCTGTGCTATTTTATTAGAACTTTTTTCCTCTCTCAGGGTGAGCATGCTTGTATTTAATTTTGAATGCATTTAGTTATAGCTTTGGGGTATGAATAATTAGAAATGAATGTACCAGGGTTCATTTAGTACTGCAGAAAGAAGTTGAGCAACACATTAGGAATGCACAGAAAAGTCATTCTCAACTTTCTACAATGTAATTAACAGCAAGAATGCACACTGCTGTAGTCTTAGAACCATGCCATGTAATTTATCCTACAGTCATAAATAGCTTATAAGCTATAAATCTTAATGATCGTATTTATATTTAAAACTAAACATGCATAACCCATCAGTAGGAGCCTATGTGATGCAGGTGACACTGTGTCCTAGTTGAAATAGGGAAAGAGATAATTTCCAGGATGCCTGCACGAGGAGACCCGAGATGGAAGGAAGTAAAACAGGCTCTTTGGTCTGAATAAGTGACCTCTTCCAGGCCCAGGCTCCAGATCTTCCAGACCTGAGCAAGTAGTTTGAGTTCTTGTGGCCTCAGTTTACCCACCTGTGATGAGGCGTTCCACCTTTCCACCTCTGAGGGGCCCTTTTCTTTTCTGTGTGATACTTATTCCAACCTTTCTCTCTCTTTTTTTCTCTCTTTCTTTCTCTGGTTTTATCTCGTTTCTGCGTTGTCTTCTGCTTCTCGGGGGGAGGAGGGCTTTTCTTTTTTCTTCTTGCTTTCTTTTCTTTCTTTCTTTCTTTCTTTCTCTCTTTCTCTCCTTCTCTCCCTCCCTTCCTTCCTTCCTTCCTTTTTTTCTTCCTTCCTTCCTTCCTTCCTTCCTTCCTTCCTTCCTTCCTTCTTTCCTTCCTTCTTTTCTTTCTTTCTTTTTCTTGACTTTTCAAAACAGGATTTCTCTGTATAGCTCCATCTGTCCCAGAACTCTCTGCAATCAGAACTCAGATCCGCCTGCCTCTGCCTCCCTAGTCCTGGGATTAACAGCATGCATCACCATACCTGGCTTCCTTCTTGTTTCCTCAGGGTTATGGGTAGAGACCAAAACTTAGTATTTTGAGCAGAGACACTCCAGGAAATAAAACTTGACTGCATGCATTCAAACTGACATATGCTAACATTGTGTCATATTGCCTATAGCTCCTCATAAATATGAAATGTGCTATGTACTGTTGAACTACCCATTCTTCAACCTTGACCTGGTGACTGTTTTAGTTTTGCCCGGCCGTAGGCACTGAATTTTTAATACACAAAGGTAACTAGAAAAATTATAGCAAGCTTTTTATAAAACACTGTGTACACAAGTCTATCATAGGCAAATGGCTAATGAAAGGATCTTGGTTCTTGGACAGTTTCATGGTTACCCAGGGTTCGTGTCTAGAGGGAGCCATACATGGTTTGTATTACTCAGAGGCTTCAGAGATGACAGACTAATCTGAGCAATTAGATTCTTGAGAAAGATCAAGATGCTTATTAAATCTTTTCTTAGTCACTCTTGATTACAACCATTCATTTATCCCCATGGAATAAATTGCCGACCGAAAGTTACAATTCAACTCTAACACTGCTAGCTTTTATTTTAGATGATTAGAAAAGTCACCATCATTGCCACATATCCATAAAGGGGATCTGTAATTAATTAAGAGTTAGGCACAGGGATTGGAATTGCATGAAGATGCAAACTGCCTTTCAAGTCTCTCCACAAAGTGGCATAGTACCCAGTACAGGTCACAGCCACATTAAATAGACACAGGCATTTATTTAGTGCCTACAGTTTTCCTGACAATGTTGTGAGTAACATGGACTCAGGCCTAGCAGTGGATATCATGTTCTGTAGCAGGTTATTTATGTAGGCAGAGAGACAAAAATACTCAAAATACATCATGTCAGGTACAGGGAGAGAGAGGGAAAGAGAGTGGGAGAGAGAGATACAGAAAGAGAAAGACAGACAGAGACAAAAACATACACAGAGACAGACACACACACAGGGAGACACACACACACACAGAGGGAAAGAGAGAGAAAGAGAGACAGACAGACAGAGAGAAGCAGAGACCAGAAAGAAGACAGTCAAGGCATGTGGATGCCCGTGCAAGTGCTGATGTAGTCTGAATATTGATTACAGTCACCCACCCTGTGTCCAGTGATGAAGGCCTGTCTGTGTATTGGAATAATGTCAAGGAGGATTGCATGATGGGAAAAGGGAGGCCAGTTGATAAGAGTCTTTGGAGGCAGGGCCAAATCCCTGAGTTTGATTTTGGGTGGAATACACAGTTGTTGATAAGATTCCAATAGAGCAGTGATTTAAAGGGACAGGAGCACTGATTCTTTCTATACCTAGAATGTGGACTCTAGATTTAGGAGCAAGGGGGAAAAAGTGGGGGCTGTGGTTGAGACAGGAACAAGAGAGAGAGGGACTGCAGAACCCTCAGGACGAGAGGGCCTAGGACCAGTCAGAAGTGGGGCCTAAGTGATGAATGAATTGACTGGACCCACACCCACGTAACTGTCTGGAAGGCACATTGTTAGTGGACTGACAGGATACAGTGATGCAGTGCTGGTGGGTGTTAGCCCCGCTCCTGTTCAACACACACCCCTGAGCCTGCCCGACTGTTGATACCAGAACACTGAGTTGCTTGAGTCAAGGCCGCTGAGAAGTCTGAATCTGCATGAACCTCATTTTGGTTATTTCTTTGGACCCCTAGATAGCATGCAATATCCCAGATGGGAATCTCTTTGAGAAGGCCACCATTCATCTGATGGCATCCTTAGCTAATCCGTAGCAGCTTCAGGAAGGAGTTAGATGCTTTTTAGTGTAATACATTTAATATCTCAATGGGCATAGTGCCAATTTTATGTCATTAGAGAGAATATGCGTGCCTCCGATGAGACTTTGTTATGAGTTTTTCCAGCGTGGGGAAATGAATTAGTACTAGTGGTAAGGTTTTCTAAAACATTTTAGATGTTTCAGAAAAGCAAATTAACTGTGGAGACAGTTAACCAAATGGAGACACGCCTTGCTACTTGCCTCTGGTGCAGAATCCAAGCTTCTACCTCCTTGTTAAGGAGCTACAAACCCCAACAAATGGGCCCATGCTGTGCCAAATGTGGCAGAGCTGAAGAAAAAGGGGGAACCTGGAACCTCTGGGGTGTCCAACCTGCAGTCACAGCCCTCAGATTCTGTGTGGTTTTGGTGCAAGGACAGAAAGTGAGTGCAGAATGATGTAGGAAAAAACCCATCACTTCCCTAATTCCAGGTTTTATTGAGTGGGTCAGCACAGAGGATTGGATCCTCTTACTGATTACCATGAGCAGAGAAGAGAAATGAACGTGGGGGGGGGTCTGCCAGAGGAGTTCTTCCTAGCTCTGGATTGTTCAGATTTGACTGCAGAAGCCCCTGTGGAGATCAACCACATAACAGCATACATTTGCCTCAGGCAAAACACACACTTTTGACTTTTAAAATTATTTCATTTATTGAATCGCAACAATTCCCCCGTTCTTCCTTCCTTAGGCTTCAGCTCTCAACAATTTTTTTTTTTTTTTGTGAACCTAGTGTGGGATTTCCCTCTGTATGCTGTGAACACCATTGGTTAATAAAGAAACTGTCTTAGGTCTGCGATAGGGTAGAGTAGAGCTAGGTGGGGAAAACTAAACTGAATGCTGGAAGAAAGGAGGTGGAGTCAGGGAGAAGCCATGGAGCCACCACCAGAAACAGACACGTCAGAACCTTGCCAGTAGGCCATGAGCCTTGTGGTAAATAGAAAATAATGGAAATGGGTTAAATTAAGACATAAAAGATAGCCACTAAGAAGTTAGAGCTAATAGGCCAAGCAGTGATTTTCATTAATACAGTTTCTCTGTGGTTATTTCAGGAGTCTGGGAGGCTGGGAATCAATCAAGCAGCCTCCTCACAACATGAACCCAAAGAAAAGTTGGTGAGCTTTTATATTTTGAAATAGTTTCTTTCACACATAAGGATCAGTAGCAAGAAGGGTGTGAGCACTCCCTATTCCCTTACCCCTGGGTGAGTGTCATGTGTGCTCTGCTGCCCTGAAAAGATCTGGACCATTCCTAATGACAAGAGTATTTTTCTAGAAAACCCAAGTAAATCCATTTCAAACCAGGACATTGGTACAGATGGGACACTGTTAACTACTCCAAAATTCCAATTTAAATTTTACCCATTGCCTTCCAGTTTCCTTCCTGGGTAACAGATCCACCAACCCAGATATCTTCCTGTCTAAAATCCAGACTAGAACCTGTGTGGTACCTACCTGGAAGCTTCTTTGTCTTTCTAAAGTGATTCTTCATGCTGGCCCCATTTCCCTAGTCTCTCTCTCTCTCTCTCTCTCTCTCTCTCTCTCTCTCTCTCTCTCTCTCTCTCTCTCTCACACACACACACACCTCACATTCCCATGTGTGTTGTTCCTCAGGAGCCAGTCTCCTGGCTTTAAGAGATCATGTATCTCATAAACATTGGAACCTAGAGCTCTATGGCTAAGCTATCTTAGCTGGGAAATGAGCCCAGGAATAAATTTCCTATCTTTACTTGCTCACTGGGATTACAAGTGTGTCCCACTATGCCAATCTATCTATCTATCTATCTATCTATCTATCTATCTATCTATCTATCTATCTATCTATCATCTATCTGTCTATCTATCTATCTATCTATCTATCTATCTATCTATCTATCTATCTATCTATCTATCTATCTATATTCCTATCTACCTGCTCTGGAAATTTGTATAATATATTGTGATCATATTCTACCCCCCCACACCTATCTAGTTTAGTGTTCTTTCTCTCTTAAAACAAACAAAACCAACCCCTAAACAAATATGGACTCTTATTTGTGCTGGCCAACTACTCCATGCATTGGGCTTGCCCTGCAGTGTGCTTGATATACTCAGTATCACTTCATTGAAAACTGATTTTCCCTCTCAACCTATGAATAACGTTTTGGGGCTTTGTGCACACTCACTTCCTCCATGCTGGGGATTTGTCTGTATGGTAGACTTTTAAAGAGCTTTCCAAGGAATTAAACTTAGCTCTCATGCTTGCAAAGCAAACACTTGACTGACAGCTGTGTCCCAAGGCCTCTATAACTTGACATGTTTGATGATCATCTCTGGCCCCTTATGGAATGTCCCTCGGTTTAGGGTTTGTGTGATGTTTCCCCATATTGAATCCAGGTTATTTACTGGGCAGGGACACCTGGAAGTCTGACTTTGAGCATTACATCAGTGGGTTTGCAGGCTCAGTTTTTGGAGATAATCACTATCACCATGGCTAAGATGATGCCTCAGAGTTTTCATTATAATTAATAAACTCTTTTCATATTAACTAGTATGTTAATAAAATGTATTTGAAACTATATGAATATCCTGCTTCTCAGAAAACCCATGATGTGTTTTTCTTCTTATTAATTATTTTTTCATTTATTTTACATCCCTACCACAGTTTTCCCTCCCCCTACTCCTCCTGTTCCCTACTCCCTGCCTCATGTATGCCACCCCCATCCACTCTTCCTGTTTCTGTTCAGAAAGGGGCAGGCCTCCCATGGGTATCAACAAAGCATGGCGTATCAAGTTGAGGTAGTACTAAGCTCCTAACTTTGTATTATGACTGAATGAGGAATAGTTTCCTAAAAACCAGCCCAAGAATTAGGGACAGGTCGTGATCCTACTTCTAGGAGTCCCACAAATAGACCAAGCTAGGCAACTGTCAACACGAATGTAGGAGTAGGTCCCATACAGACTCCAGAACTTGTGAGATTCTATGAGCCCAGGTTAGTGGGTTCTGTTGTAATGACCTTGACCCCCTTGGTTAATGTAATCCTTTCTCCTTTTCTTCAACAGGATTCCAGGAGGTCAGCCCAGTGCTTGGCTGTGGATCTCTGCATCTGTTTCCATTAGTTGCTGGATAAGAGCTCTCTGATGACAATTATGGTAGTCACCAATCTGGTTATAGGAGAGAGCCAGATCAGGCACCCTCTCCAGTCTTGCTAGGAGTTTTAGCTGGGGTCATCCTTGTGTAATCGTGCACGTTTCCCTGGCAACAGATTTTACCCCAACCCTGAAATGTTCCCCCACCCAATCAAGACATCTCTTTCATTACTCTACACCTCCAACCACTCCCCAACCTACCCAAACTGGTCCCTCATGTTCCCCTTCCCCTGACCCCCATTTACCCAGGAAATCTCTATTTCCCTTTCCCAGGAAGAGCACTTGAGCTCCTCTTGTTACCTAACCTCTCTGGGGCTGTGGATTGTGGCATGGTTATCCTTTACTTAAGAGCTAATATCCATTTATGAATGAGTACATACCATGTTTATCTTTCTGGGTCTTGGTTACCTTACTCAGGATGATTTTTTTCTAGTTCCATCCATTTCCCTGCAAATTTTATGATGTCATTGTTTTTTTTTTTTTTTGCAGGTGAGTAGTTCTCCATGTGTAAATTTAACACATTTTCTTTATCTATTATTCAGTTGAGAAGCATCTAGGGTATTTCAAGGTTCTGGCTATTACAAATAATGATGCTATGAACATAGTTGAGCAAGTGTCCTTGCGGTATAATTGAGCATCATTTGGGTATATGCCCAAGAGTGGTATTGCTGGGTCTTGAGGTAGATTGATTCCCAATTTTCTAAGAAACAGCCACACTGATTTCCAAAGTGGCTGTACAAGTTTGCACTCTTACTAGCATGAAGGAGTGTTCCCCTACTCCACATCCTCTCCATCAAAAGCTGTTATTAGTGTTTTTGATCTTAGCCATTCTGAGAGGTGTAAGATGATATCTCAGGGTCCTTTTGATTTGCATTTCCCTAATGGCTAAGAATGTTGAAGAATTCTTTGAGTGTATTTCAGCTATTTGAGATTCTTCTCTTGAGAATTCTCATTTTAAATCAGTACCCCATTTTAAAATTGGATTATTCGGTATTTTGATGTCTAGTATCTTGAGTTCTTTATATAGTTTTGAGATCAGCACTCTGTCAGATGTAGGATTGGTGAAGATATTTTCCCATTCTGTAGGCTCCTGTTTTGTCTTATTGACAACATCCTTTGTCTTCAAGAAGCTTGTCAGTTTCATGAGGTACTATTTATTAGTGTCAATCTCTGTCTGTATTACTGGCGTTCTGTTCAGGAACTTGTCTCCTATACCAGTGTATTCGAGGCTACTTCCCACTATCTCTTCTATCAGGTTCAGTGTACCTGCATTTATGTTAAGGTCTTTGATCCACTCAGATTTGAGTTTTGTGTACGGCAATTTATACGGATCTATTTGCATTCTTCTATATGCTGACATTCAGTTTTGCCAGCACCATTTGTTGAAGATGCTTTTTTTCTCTATTGTACCATTTCGGTTTCTTTGTCCAAAACCAGGTGTTCATAGGTGTGTGAATTTACCTCAAGGTCTTTGATTTGATTCCATTGATCCACGTGTCTGATTTTATGCCAATACCATACTGTTTTTATTACTATAGCTCTGTAGTAGAGCTTGCAATCAGGGATGGTGATATCTCCAGAAGCTACTTTATTGTACAGGATTGTTTTAGCTCGCCTGAGCTTTTTTGTTTTTCCATATGAAGTTGAATATTGTTATTTTGAGGTCTGTGAAAAATTGTGTTGGAATGTTGATGGGGATTGAATTGAATATGTAGATGACTTTTGGTAAGATTGCCATTTTTACTAAGTTGATTCTACTGATCAATGAGAATGGAAAATCTTTCCATTTTCTGATATCCTCTTCAGTTTCTTCCTTCAAAGTTCTTGTCATACAGGTCTTTCACTTGTTTGGCTAGTGTTTCCCGACTTAAAGTTCTTGTCATACGGGTCTTTCACTTGTTTGGCTAGTGTTTCCCCATGACTTTTATATTATTTGTGACTGTGGTAAAGGGTATTATTTCCCTGATTTCTTTCTTAGCCCATTTATCATTTGTATATAAAAGAGCTACTGATTTTTTTTTTGAGTTAATCTTGTATCTTGCCACATCACCAAAGGTGTTTTACAGCTGCAAGAGTTCCCTGGTAGAATTTTTGGGGTCATTTATGTACATTATCATAACATCTTCAAATAGGGAAAGTTTGACTTCTTCCTTTCCAATTTATATCCCCTTGGTTTCTTCTTCTTTTCTTTTCTTTTTTTTTTGTCTTATCACTCTAGCTAGAACTTCGAGTATTTTATTGAATAAATATGGAAAGAGTGGAACCCTTGCCTTTTTCCTGATTTTAGTAGAATTGCTTTGAACCTCTCTCCATTTAATTTGATACTGGCTGTGGTGCGCTTTATGTTGCTTTTATTATGTTTGAGTATGTTTCTCTTACCCCTGATCTTTATCATGAAGGGGTGTTGGGTTTTATCAAAGACTTTTTCAGCATCTAATGAGATGAACATGTGTTTTTTTCTTTTGCTTTGTTTATATGATGGATTCTTTTGACAGATTTTTATATTTTTGGACCATCCCTGCATCTTTGGCACGAAGCTTACTTGATCATGGTGGATGATCTTTTTGATGTTTTCTTGGATTCAATTTGCCAATATTTTATTGAGTATTTTTACATCAATGTTCATGAGGGAAAATGATCTGTAATTTTGTGTGGTTTGGATATCAGGGTGACTGTAGCCTCATAAAAAGAGTTTGACAATGTTCCTTCTGTTTCTATTTGTGTGGAAAAATTTGAAGAGTATTAGTATTGGCTCTTCTTTGAAAGTCTGATAGAATTCTGCACTGAAACCATCTGACCCTGGGATGTTACTGCTTGTGAGACTTTTGATGACTGCTTCTCTTTTTTTAGGGGTTATAGCTTTATTTAAATAGTTTATCTGGTCTGGATTTAATTTTGGTATATGGTACCTATGAAGAAAGCTATTCATTTCTTTTAGGTTTTCCAATTTTGCAGAGTACAGGGTTTTTGAATTATGACCTAATAATTCTTTGGATTTCCTCAGTGTCTGTTGTTATATCTCCCTTTTCATTTCCGATTTTGCTAATTTTGATATTCTCTCTCTGCCTTTTAATTACTTTGATAAGGATTGTCTATCTTGTTAATTTTACCAAAGAATCAACTGTTTGTTTCATTGATTCTTTGTATTGTTCTCTTTGTTTCTAGTTTATTTATTTCAGCCCTGAGTTTATTTAATGTTGTCTACTACTCCCGAGTTTCCTTCTTTTTGTTCTAGAGATTTCAGGTGTGCTTTCAACTTGCTTGCATGAGATTTCTCCCTACTTTTTATTTAGGTGCTTAGTTTTGTGAACTTTCCCCTTAGTACTGCTTTCATTGTGTCCCATAAGTTTGGGTATGTTGTGCTTTCATTTTCACTGAATTCTAGGGAGTCTTTAATTCCTTTCTTTATTTCTTCCTTGATACATTGGTGATTCATTTGAGAGTTGTTCAGTTTCCATGAGTTTGTAGGCTTTCTGTAGCTTCTCTTGCTATTGAATTCTAATTTTAATCCATGGTGATCTGATAAGATACAGGGGATTATTCCAATATTTTGGCATTTGTTGTTATTTGCTTTGTGGCTGAGTATATGGTCAATTTTCAAAGGATCCGTGCATTGCTGAGAAGGTATACTCTTTTTGGTTTTGATGAAATGTTCTATAGATATCTGTTAAGCACATTTGAGGCAAAAATCTGTTAGTTCTGTTGTTTCTCTATTTAGCTTTTGTCTGGAAGACCTGTCTATTGGTGAGAGTGGAGTGGGTGTTGCATTCTTCCACAGGTAATGCGTGGGATTTAATGTATGATTTAAGCATCTGTAATGCTTCTTTTACACATGTGGGTGCCCTTGTATTGGGGGCATAGATGTTCATAATTGAGACTTCATCCTGATGGATTTTTCTTTGATGAATATAAAATGTCCTTCTCTCTTTTGATTATTTTTAATATGAAGTCTATTTTGTTAGATATTAGGATAGCTAAACCAGCTTTTTTCTTAAATCCATTTGATTGCAAAATCTCTTCTTAAATTTTATTCTGAGGCAATGTCTGTCTTCGAAGTTGGGGTGTGTTTCTTGTATGAAGTAGAAGGATGGCTCCTTTTTATTATCCATTCTCTTAGCCTGTGTTCTTTTATTGGCAAATCAAGTTCATTGATATTAAAAGATATTAAAGACTAGTGGTTGTCAATTCCTATTACTTTTTTGGTTTTGGTGGTGGTGGTTTTGTGTGTGTGTGTGTGTGTGTGTGTGTTTCCCTTCTTTAGGTTTTTCTGGTGTGAGATTATCTATTGCCTGTGTTTTTGTGGGTGCAGCTAACTTCCTTAGGTTGTAGTTTTCCTTCTAGTACTTCCTGTAGGGCTGGATTTGTGGGTAGATATTGTTTAAATCTGGTTTTGTTGTGGAATATCTTGTTTTCTCTATCTATGGTGATTGAAAGTTGTTAGGACCATTTGGAGTCCTGGCCTCCAGCTGCTCTTTCATGATAGTGACCTTTACTTTCCTTCTGATTTGAGTTACTGAAAGCTGTGTCAAAGTTGTTTACCAGCTCTGCTTCATGAGCATGAGTTGCCTTGCCTTGAGGATCAGAGGATAAGGTTTTCACCTGTTGGCTCACCTGACTGTTGGGTATATAAGCCTCCATGGTGCTATTGAATAAAGGGCTTCTTACCAGTGTCTAGTGGTCCGTGTCCTTGTCTCTCTGTCTCTGTGTGTAAGTCTTTGTGTGTTTCAACCTCCAGCCCCTTGTCCGAAGCTCACAAACTGTATGGTAGCGTATAGAGCGCAGACAGGCGTTGTGCGCTGCAGAAAGTTTGTTGGGTATAGTAGTCTGGGCTGGCATCCATACAGTCTCTTAGTGTCTGCAAAATGTCTGTCCAGAACTTTCTGGCTTTTAGAGTCTCCATTGAGAAGTCAGGTGTAATTCCGATAGGTCTGCCTTTATAGGTTACTTGGCCTTTTTCCTTGCAGCTTTTAATATTCTTTCTTTTTTTTTATATATGTTTAGTGTTTTGATTGTTTTGTGGTAAGGGAAAAGTTTTCTTCTTTGATTTTGTTGAGTGTATTTTCTGTGCCTTTGAGCTGGGATTCTTCTCCTTCTTCTATTGTTGTTATTCTTAGGCTTGGTCTTATTATTGAGTCCCAGATTTCCTGGATGTTATTTTGTTAGGGATCTTTTGAAGTTAACATTTGCCTTGACCATTGTATCTTCAAAACTCTAGATTCTTTCTTCCATGTCTAGTATTCTGTTGGCAATGCCTGCATCTGTAACTCTTATTCACTTCCCCAGGTTTTCCATTTTAATAATTCCCTTGGTTTGTGTTTTCCCCTTGCTTCTGTTTCAATTTTCAAGTCTTGAACTGTTTCTTTACCTGTTTTTCTTTTTTCTTGGCTTTCTTTAAGGAATTTATTGATTTCTTCCAGTTTGTCTTTTCCTCATTTCTTTAAGTGAATTTTCCATTTCTTCTTTAAGAGACTATCATTTTCATAAAGTTATTTTTAATGTTATTTTCTTACACTTCCGCTGCATTGGGATGTTCAGGCCATGCTATCATAGGATCATTGTGTTGTGGTGGTGACATATTGTCCTTCCTGTTATTGAATATATTCTTACATAAGCATTCACTCATCTGATTATAGGTCTGTGCTGTAGTATTACAACTTGTATTTGCCAGCCTACTGGGGCATGGCCTCTCTTACTATTTACAGGAAAGCTGAGCCTGTGTGCACACCTTTATCTCTAGTTCCCCTTGCTCCATTCCATTCCCGGCTGGCTGCTCCTTTGGATGGAGTGATTCAACCGGTCAAGCAGAGAATTCTGATTTGTGAGTTTACCCTTTCATAAATGACTATCTATTTCTCAATTATAAGCTAGTGTGGGATTTCTTTTAAGTGTCCGACCACTGGAGCAGTATGTGTGTTGATTCTCATGTTTGTTTTTGTTGGATGGGTGTTTACTTGCTTTCTTATTTGTTTGTTTATTATCTTCTGACCTGAACAGCTAAGGGCTCAATTGTGAAGCAGGTCTTCAGTTCCAGTAAGGTGTCTCAGCTGCAGTTTGTGGGGTTGGGGTGCCTAAATCCAGCCTCTCCTCCTGTTCTTTGGACTGTTGTGGGCTGGAACTGCACCCATGAAGTCTGATTTGATTGAGTTGTAGGAAAGGGCTGGCCATAGAGAGGATGAGGAAGTGGGTGGGGTTTGGTGGCAGAGTGGGTATTGGCAGAACAGAATCCAGTGGGTGGCCATGGTGGTGGTGTTGCAGACTGAAGGCAGGTCTCTTACCTGCCCCATGATGTATTTTTATCCTGCCCCTCCCACATTTTTGTATAACTCTTCTGGAGTCTATTTACCACTAGCTTTCCCAGCTCATGTCTTCCCCTTTGTGCTGCTTGCATATTCATAGGTGTGGACCATCCACTGATGGAGGAAAGTTATCTGTCTATGTTACTTTCATTGGTTAATTAATAAAGAAAACTGCCTTGGCCCTTTAAGAGACAGAAAATTAGGTAGGCGGAGTAGACAGAACAGAATTGTGGGAAAAGGGGTAGCAGGCAGTGGGGAGACACTGCAGGCAGTCGCCATGATTCTCCTCTCTGAGATGGACGCAGGTTAAGATCTCTCCTGGTAAGCCACACCTCGTGGTGCTACACGGATTACTAAATATGGGTTAAAGGAAGATATGAGAATCAACCAATAAGAAGCTACAGATAATGGGCCAGGGGCCGGGCAGTATTTAAATGAATACAGTTTCTGTGTAATTATTTTGGGTAAAGCTAGCCGGGTGGCGGGATACAGCCCGCCGTTCCCTTCTATAATCCACTGGGGTATGATGCCCCTAAGAAAACTGATTTTCTCCTTCTGGAAGCTGTTATCTACCAGTAGCCCCTCAGCTAGGGGTGGGGACTTCTCAGCCCCTCCTCCTTCATGGTGAGTTGCTGAGTGACTCGGTCTTATATAGGAACTCATAAGGTCTAGAAGATACTGTTTTGTCTTGGTTTTCTCCAACCTCTGTGATATTCCTTGAGTGTTTTGGTGTGTGTGAATATGTGTGTGTGTGTGCGCGTGCGCACACACACCCAAATGTGTGGGTGCATACGTGCATGTGTGTGTACATGCATGTGCATGTGTGTATTTGTGCACATGTTTATGAATGCATTGCTTATATTTATATGTATGATCTTTTCTGACTTTTGTTTTCTTTTGGGAGCAAGAGAGGGACAGTTAATGATTCCCTCATGAGACCTTTAGTAGAATCCAGGGCTGGTTTGTGTGAGACTACTCCAGCAAGCACTACTGAAGTATTAGCATATCACATACAACATGCATTCTATTTAATTATTAGGATTTTTTTCCCAAATCCTGTGGGCCTATTTTCTTTGTGTTCACATTGGCTTTTACTATAGGATGGGAGGTAGGATCATGTCTCAATTTAATCCTCTCTAAGGCAAAACAATGCTGTCTTTTGTGTGTTTGTCAGGGCTGAATTGTGTGTGGCAGGGTCCTAATACTCCAATTGTGGGGTGAAGAGTGTCATCACTGACCACCACCACTGTCATCATCACTATCATCTGCATCCACCACCATCATCATCACTATCATCATCATCTCTATTATCATCATCACTATCATCATCATCTCTATTATCATCATCACTATCACCATCATCATCACTATCATCATCATCATCATCACTACCATCATCACTATCATCATCATCATCATCATCACTATCATCACCATCATCATCATCTTCACTATCATCTGCATCCACCACCATCATCATCATCACTACCATCATCACTATCATCATCACTATCATCATCATCACTATCATGATCATCTCTATTATCATCATCACTATCACCATCATCTCTATCATCATCATCATCATCATCATCATCATAATCATCATCACTATCACCATCATCATCACTATCATCTGCATCCATCACTAGCACCATCATCACTATCACCATCACCATCATCATCTTCACTATCATCACTATCATCTGCATCATCACCATCATCATCATCATCATCACTATCACCATCTGCATCATTATGATCAGCATAACAATCAATAATAATAATAATCAATCATAACAATCATCTGAGAGCTTGCTAAGAATGTGGATTCACAGGGCTTGAGAGATGGTTCGGTGTTTAAGTATATGTTCCGCTCTTGCAGAGGATGCAAGTTCCATTTCTCACACCCATGGCAGGTGGCACATAACTGTCTGTCACTCCAGCTCCAGAGGGATCTGCTCCTTCTGGCCTCTGGGCCAGCTGCACTCGTACCTGTGTATTGAGATGCAGGCACACACATACACACACACTAAAAATTAATAATAGTATGTGAATTCTCAGATTCTGCCCAGCTCTGCTAGGCCATGTCTCCAGTGGGGATCAAGGGACTGTTTCACGGCTTCTGAATGATCAGCATGGCCAGGTTCTAACTAAATGCAGGGTCACTGGATGTGGCCACTGCATCACAAACTTGCAACATGCCCACCTGCACTGTTCCCTTTGCTGAATCCCACCCAACCTTCCTGTCTTTTCCCTACTGTGCTATAAATACAGCACTTCTCCTCCCACTTAGCATATTTGCATTTCTAGAAAGAACGATCATAAACACTGTCTTGAGAGCAATTTTCCCAAGTGTGCCCGATAGGATTATTAACTGATCTAATAAATTTGGAAACATTTCAAAACCTATTAGATGCTTTTCCTGATCTTCAAAACATATTAGAGCACTAACCAGAACTCTCATATATTGTGGATTACCTATTTTCAACAGGAAGGATGTTGCATATTACATTCCCCAAGTTTATTTTAATTCAAAATCACAGTCTAGAAGGAAGAACCTTGGTTCTTAGAATGTATTTTCAGAATCACTAGTCTGGAGTAAAGGACAAGAATGAGTTATGTTTGAAGAGGTCCTTAAATTTCACGTTCAAGATGCTTGGTTCTCAGGAGAGGCCATTATGGAATGATCAAATGCAGAATCCATTCAACAAAGCCTATAAAACTGAAATAAAGATATTCACCAAAGGACTTTTGTTCTCCTCTTCCATTTTACCCAAGATAAATTTTAGCAGAATATAATAGTTTTTGATCAATGCAGATAGCATTTTATGTGTCCTGTCAAGAAAATCTTTTAAATCATATCACACACCTCAATACACATAAAATATAATGATAGATAGGAATTCAAGTCTTCCTTTAAAAAGAAGTGACCAAGTCTATAACAGAGGAAGAGCAGGGGAGCTAGATAGTGTAGAATCCTGTGTCTGCTACTATAGAGCTATGTGACCTGTCACAGGCTCAATTAATTGTTCATTGTGGTGTCTTTGGTGCGCAATCCAAGAGTCTTTTAGTGCCATTCACATGGTGTGTGTGTACCTGCCTGTGTGTACATGTGCGTAGGCCCAAGGTTGACTTCGAGTGTCTTCCTCTGTTATGCTCATATAATATTTTGAGGCAGGATCTGTTACTGAACCTGGAGTTATTCTGGCTGGGCTGTCTGGCCAGGGAGTTCTGGGTTGTAGTACAAGTTGAAGTAGTACTTCTGTGTTTCCGCCTTTGGCAGTGCAGTTACAACCACACTCTGTGACACACGTCTTTTATGTGGGCACTGTGGCTCTAAACCCACTTCCTCATGCTTGTGAACCAAAGACACTACTCAGAGAGTGATCTCCTCAGCTCCACCTTTGGGGGCACTTCCCTTTGCAAATCAACAATAGCAGCAACAACACACAGCCCAAAGTGTTATTTTGAATGTTTGCAATGAAAATGTGATCTAGAGATTCTGGATTATTCTTTTCGGGAATAGGATGTGCTCATTTCTTATCGAAGAAAACCTTTTGCACAGGCAATTTTCTCTGATGGGGTGCTGAGTCACACAGAGGGATAGCCATTGCAATTGAGAATGTTGCCTCTGATTATTTCCCTAATATGCTCATGCTGAGATTTTATTCTTCCACGATGACTCATGCACCACAAACAGAATGTGGTTTTGTTCTCTCCTTTAGAAAACCACTGGAGTGAAGACAGGCATTTAATGTTAATTTCCCAGGTAAAGAGAGGGGCCATTGTTACATATTCTCTGATGCTGGGTAACTTTATTTTTATTTTTTTATTTTTTTTTACCTATTGTTAAATTTTTATTGTTTTTGTGTATAGGTATTTTTCCAGCATGTCTGTCTATACATCACATGAGTGCCTAGTTTCCAGGGAAGCCAGAATAGGGCATTGGATCCCCTACACCTGGAGTTTCCTACATTTATGAGCTGCCATGAGAGCATTGGGAATCAAACTCAGGTCCTCTAAAAGAACAGCCGGTGCTCTTAATTGCTGACCATCTCTCTAACCATATAACAATCTTTTAAAGTTAGCCAAACACTGGAAGTGAGGGGCTAGAAAGACGTTGCCGCTGTGGCTTGATTCAGCACCTCCCTCTATTTGTCATACAGCAAAATCTGAGGTCACTGGATGTTTCTTAGTTTTGATTCTAGTCAAGGTAAAATTTCAATTATGAAGCCCGTGAGAAGGAGCATGTTCTGATAGGCAGGGGCAAATTAGATGAAAGGTAATGAGGTAGGGGCTTCTCATCTGGGCCTATTGAACTTTATAAAGTCACATGTGAAAGGGGAGGGGTCTGCTAAGCCTGAGGACTTCCTAGAAGTGCTCAACCTAGCATCATGCTGTTTACTTCAGTCTATTCTGTGCCTCCCCTTTCTCATTTTCCTTAGTTCCAAATGCTGTTTTGTCACTTAAGAGCTCTGCTTCTATGACCCCCAGCTACATCTTTCAGTGTCTAGCATCTCCTGGCTCAGCGCTGTCAAGGCTCCTGTTACGTGTACATATTTCCCGTTTCCCGCAGTAGCTCAGCAAATAAGTGCTAGATCCCTATGTCTGTCAATTGCTTCATTCCACTCCAACGAATAAAACAGTCAAAGATGTCTGGAAGTGACTTTCTACAGGGAATACAGATAAAAACAATGGGCATAATCCATTGTGAATTGCATAGAATGACTCAGGGAAAAAAGCCAAGCAAGAGTTTGACGTGTGCTTGGGGAATAGTGGGTAAGGGTAGAAGGATGTAGGTAAAGCTTAGAGTACAGCATGGAAGGGTGGTGACAGTACTAGGGTGACCAGGGTACTAATTAAAGAGTTGGATGTCTTTATATGCTCATCTGTAAGACGAGTCCAGACCTTGTAGAAGGCTACCGTGAGAGAAGAACATGCTACGATGAAGAGTTTATGTGGTGGCAGTGCTGAGAACTCCTTGCATGCAAGGGAAGGAACAGAGAGTTCTGCTATGAAATGAGAAGTAAGGATAGTGATTTATGCAAGAGATGATAGTGAATAGACCAGGACAGATGTGGCTGGGGAGAAGTGAGATTCTGAATGTTTGATAAAGAGCCAGTAAGCCTGGCTTCTAGAATGTATGGGATAGTTGGGAAGATAGATGCCTCGGAGTTGCTCCAAGAACTAAATCTGCAGCTGTCATCTGCTTTTATGTTGAGGATGACTAGGCTATCATGGGAAGAGTTTTTGAGATGAGGTCTCTAGTAGGCAACTAGAAATCTCCAGGGAGCAGCTTGATACGGGAATATGGAGCCTGGGGAAGGTGTGTATGTTGAGATACAGATACGGATATAGTACATGAATGGATGACTTTTAAAGTCATAAGAGTAGATAATTGCATTGATGGGTAAGGGCAAACAGAAAAATATCCAAATAAAAACCTTAAAAAAAAAAAGAAACAATGCGTGAAACTTGGGAGAAAGTTGTAGAGTCTCTTACACAGAGAACATTCTTTGGGACACTTATGTGTTGTGTGGGTGAGCTCTACATGATAATTAGACAAAATTTAATTGGCTTGATCCTTTTCTTTCTAGTGTGAATACGTTTAGACCATGCTTTGAGATGGGTGTGATAAATGGGGATGATGGACTAGGTTTGGCATTTGTAATGCATGGCAATTCTAAAGCACAAGGAGTTCCCACATCGTCATCTATATACCAAAACCATTGCTCGGTTGCCTTTGCAGATTTGTTTAGCTGGTGATCCCTAACAAGTTACATTCTCTAATGAGAGTCATCACCCAAATAATGCCATTGAAGCCTAGCTTATTTAGCTGGAAGATTCACAAAAAATTATACGTGTAAATTATTCAACTTATTGAATCAGTAATTTATTCTAAACAAATTGGCTCCAGAGCCATCTGTTTTAGCTGTTAGCATAGAGAAACCTGTTCACTCCTATCCCCACAAGCTTATGTTCACATGCCAAATGCAGAGCTATGCAAATTAGACACATGCTTCCTAGTGACATGTCATCCTGCAGCAGATACACCTCAGTTCCCTCTGCTTCTTACCTAAAGCCAAATCCTCAATGCTCATCTTGGTTCAGTGTTGCAGGATAGATGAGAATGAGCCCAGGAGACAATGGCTCTGTGGGTAATGCATTTGCTGTGCAGGACCCTGAATCTCACAAAGACTGGAGGTGGTGGTGCACACGTTTGGGCTCAGTACTCTTATAGTGAGGTAGGAGGCTCCATGGCTTCTCTCACGACTCTGCCCACTTTCTCCCAGCATTCAGTTTAGTTTTCCATGCCTAGCTCTGTTCTGCCCTGCTCTGCTATAGGATCAGAGCAGTTTCTTTATTAGCCAATGGTGTTCACGGCATACAGAAGGGAATCCCACATCAGTTGGTGGCACCCATATAACAGTGCAGGCATGAACTTGGTTCATATAGAACCCCCATGGCCATGGCCATGGCCAATTCTTGTTCTTGCTCTTAGCTCTCCGTTCACTGAGTCTGCATTTAGAGAATCACCATAGTACCAGCTGTTGATAATATAATAAATAAGAAAATATTCTGAAAGCTGTCTCTCCCAGGATCCTAGATTACTAAATTGGATAAGACATGGCAATTTTGTGGTTGTTAGATTTTCATTTACCTCTATTGACTCTGTTTTGCCTCATATTTTCCAGTTGTCAGTGGATTCTTGCAGGCTTATTAAGTCAGACATGGTTAGAGCTACTCATCCTGGCCTGGTCCTTGCACCATGGAATACACACGTGCCAAAGTTTTAGAGATTAACTTTGTGAGTAGAATTGAGGAGGGGAGCTTGACCAGGTGCCCTGGCATGACACTTTACAGTGCTATGCCATTTGGGGGGCATTTTTTGAGGAATGGGTCTTGAATGCTCCCACCGTCAGACTCACTGCTCTCTGCTTATGCAAAGCCTCGCCCCGTGAAAGTTGTCCATACCGAAACTCATGGAATTCTCTTGACTTTCTTTTTGTATCTTAAGAAAGACAAATGTAGTTCCAGCATTGGCTGGAAATGGTTGATTCCTAGTGCTCACATCCTGAGTGCATTGGGTTATAGCACACATTCAGTGAATAATCAATCATCCATTTGATAATTGTCCACTAAATATAATTTTGTCACGATTGATTCTATCTTATTGATATAGTTGTCGGAATCATCTCCCATATTAGACAATACAGATTTTATTAGTGTCCAATATTATCACATCTTTCTGTTTTATTTAATTAAGAAAACTGAATTTAAATGATTTTTGGATTAAAAAAACCCAAGCTTTAATTCTTATATATCAGAACTCCTTGTAGTCTTAATAAATCACTGTACATCTGACAAACCAGGGAAAGGGAGAACATTGCGGCGGAGCCCTGTTCATCCCCACCCTGCCTTGGACAGTGTTCCCTCACAGGTTCTTTGTCGCATTCCTTGATGTTTTCTTGGCATCTCTGTCTTCAGGACCAAGGGCCTCTTTCACTCTTGAGCCCTTGTGTATGCCTTTGAGTGGCCTGTTCAGGATTGCCATAAGGTCCTTCCCTGACACTTCCTACAGCCCGTGCAAACCTTGCATTTAGGTTCCACCATGGGAAACACCCTCCTATTGCTGTCCAGCCCACTGGGATCCTAATTTTACACACTTGCAGGTGAGAACATTTGACTACAAATTAAGGAACGTATGGAAAAGATTAGGGAATTAAGTCTTGTAGTGATCAGAAGTTAAATCTTGCAATTGAAGGAAAATGCTTGTTTTTAGCATAAAAATTAAATGAGTAAGAAAGACAGTTTTAGCCAATGGAAGCAAGGTTGTCTTTACTAGCTAAGAGCTGTGTCACCTGAGAACTTCTGAGGCTCTAGTAATAATATGAGCCACTCTATTCATACGTATAAGGTGAGTTATTGAATGAGCAAATAATCCAAGTTCCATTTATTTGACATGCAAACATCAGGTGTTTGTGAGCATGCCTGAGCACACACAGATCCCACATTTTAAAATGCCTTCTAGGAGCTTGCATGAAAGAATTCTCTTTCCTCATTCTTTCCCATGTTCAATAGGATATTAAATTGAAGAAGAGGGATTTATCTTATGAGAATATGGCATTTAAGGAAAACTGGGTAAGCAGGATCAACTGATTTCATGTTCACTTCAGAATGTCCTTGAATTTGAAGCTATAGATGAAGGATTCAAATTGATAGCATTGGTTTGTGCCCACTACTGTGATGGGAATGGACTTTGTGTCCAGGCAGGAGCATGACTGTCTTGTTACATGGAACCTTAAAAGGCCTCAATCCACTTTACTCTCAGTGTATTGGGTGCTGAAACCTAGGGAAAGGAACTTGCTTTCTTGCAGGAGGTCTCTTGTCTGGTATGACATCTTCTGTCATTGAAGGGGCACAACGGTGAGTTTATATAACAGCTTAGTGTATCTAACAACGTGTGCTAGTTTGTATAGCACCATACATTTCATACACAATAATATTGCACACAGTAGCATTGTGTCTATTCCATGATTTTAATTTACATTATCTTCAGCGTTTAAGTTAAATCAGTGTGTGAATCGTTAGGGGAATATTAGGCAAACCCCACACTCTGATTTAATGTAGTTTGTCACAGTAGATGCTTCCAGGCACTTCGTGTGGTCAAGACCTGGTTCTCCTGCTTGGGCTACTCAGATGCATGACACTCTTGCCACCCTGAAACTTCCAGGATCATGTGACAATCTGAGAAGAATAGGACTCGACAGACAGTGCTTTAGAAGACTACACTCACTACTTAGGAAAAATAGAAAAATTGGCATGTAGTGATATTTCGTTTGTATTTTAATAAATAAAGCTTGCCTGAAGATTCGAGAGTAAAGCAGCTGCACTGATCAGCCTTACAGACCAGGCAGCGGTGGCCCACACCTTTAATCCCCGTAGTCACTCTTGTTTGCATAGAAACCAGGGAGTAGTGGTGCATGCTTTTAATCCCAGTACTAGAGAGGACTATAAAGCAGGAAGAGAAAGGTTCCAGGCTTGGTCTCATTCTGAGATTCCTGGAGGCAGGATTGTCACTTTCGAACTGAGAGCCAGTGGCTGGCTGCTTTGCTTTTCTGGTCTTCAGGTTGAACAGTTGAACCCCAATATCTGTCCCTGGATTTTTATTAATCCTGCTACATTGGCAGAAAGCTGACTGATCAGAAATGGATCACACGATTTCTTCCTCGACAAATTCAATGAAGAGATGTGATGCCCGTGGTTTCTGTGTTGTATCTCTGGGCTGGGAGGCCAGGCTGTGCATCTGTTCTAAAGAGTCACCACCGTGGAATTCCCAGGAAGGACTGTCACATTGCTGGTCAGCCTCATGATCTTCCTGTGTCTGACCTGCAGACTTTCTGGTGTGGCTTTCTGGGACGACAGTGATGGCAGGCCCCCCCCCCCCCACTGGGTGTTTATCCAGCATGGTTGTCTTCACCATACTGGCAGGCTGTTCTGGATCCACAGCCTGAGCACAGGACCTGACCACTCTTCTCTTACTCACAAACACATTCTGGTTTGGCAATATGATTCTTCTTTTTTAAAAAATATTTCTTTTACTCAGGTTTTTAGATTTATTGCCAGCATATTCCCTTCTATGTACCCTTGTTCCCTGTAAGAAGGAGTTTTTTTGCCTTTGGGATGGATGGTGGCTTAGCCACAGCTGTTCCCAAATAGGATGCCTCCTGATTGCATGTGAGCAAGGAGGGTTTTATCAGAAAACCTTTCTCAACTCATGCAGAAAGGAACGCAGCTGAAGCTGTAAAGCTGACTTTTTTCTTCCTCTGATGTCTGACCCCCATCTCCAGCCTTGGTGCCGAGGTACCTGGAGGCCAGACAGAAGAAATGAGTCCCAGCGTCTGAGAGTGTGTGGGAGGGAGCACAGCATACATTTGTTCCACTGAGAGCTGTTTGAGCTGGGTCTTCCAGCGGCATAACAGGACATGTCTCAAGTGACTAAGAGCAAATGAGTCTTCACCTTCAGGTCAGGGTGGCCGCAGAATTAGCTGTCTTCTGGGTTGTCATCTCCTCCTGCTTTAGAGGTCGAGAGTGTAATTGGCTCGTGCATTTTGTATGACTGTGAGGTAGAACTGAGTCTTGCCTTTGAGCTCTTGGAAGCTCCTAGGTTTGTAGACTTTGCTAGACTGAAGCGCCAGTCCCGATAAGGACTTCAAGACTTGACAGCAGAGGGTGGAGCATGTACTCTGGCCAGTTACTGTTAAAGGAATTAGGTCATCCTCTGCCAGTTTTCTATGCTCAGACTGCTAGAAGAATAGGTCCATGGGATGAGAAGGAGGAGGAGGGGGAATGAAGAGGGAGAAAGAGAGGGGGGAAGGAGGGAGGGAGAGGGAGATAAACTGGGTTAGTGAATAAACATAAGGTCAGACAATGAATAGGATTTCAGTATTTTCTCAGGCTTTCTTGAAATGGCTCAAACACAAGGGAATGAATAGAAAATGGTGATGCAAACAATCCTCGTTAGGGCAGGAAATTATCCTGAATGTGAAATGGCCACATGATGATGCAATGCCTGGTGTCTTCTGTGGCGATGTCTACATAGGCGTTAGGCAAGATCTCATGGTTAGCAGTGGGACACAGAATACAGCGGCGCAGCGGTGTGTGTTGTGGGGTCTAGTTATGTCACTGTCAGGAGTGTTTGTGTTTTGTGGTTGTTGAGAATTTTACACAGTGTCGTGTCCTTGGATGGGGCAAGAAGGCTTCAGGAAATGCATTCTTGAAAGAGAACCAGAAGCTGATCAAACAGGTGGGGTGAGAAGTAGAGAAAGCCTTCCAGGCAGTAAAAAGATCATCATAAAGATCCAGCTGGAGATTTCTAGACTCAATGGACTGACACTGAGGATTATTTTCAGGTTGAGAATTTATGGGCTAGTTATAAAGGGCAATGGAGGGTTGCTGCAGTTCCCAAGAAAGACTATTTGTCAGACAGTGTTTTGTGTACGAAGGGATAGGTCCTTACTTGATGCCAAATAGATGAGTGTAGATGGACATACGGATGGATGGAAGGATGGAAAGGGTGGATAGGTGGATTGATATATTGATAGATGTGTGGGCAGATGTGAAAGTTAAATCTGATAAAGGATGCTTGATTCTGGCTCTTTCTGAGTTTTTGGTTGTTCTGCAGGTTAAAAGCCAGTTCCATCTTGCAGATGAAGATTAGCACTTTAGCCTTTGAGTCCAAGCACGACCGTTAACTCTTCACAATATAACCTCGTTGGAGTTGCATCTGGAGACAGAGTTTCACACTCTTGTTATTAATTCTTTCAGGCATCCAGTTGTTAGCCTTGCTGAATATTTCAGCAGATTGGGAGCTGTGGATGATGAGGCCTTTTGGAGAGCCACCATCTCATTTTAATGAGGCTTAGAGACTTTCTGTCTGACGGAAGGTAGATTGCTTCTTTGGATACTGCCGTCACTGTGCCCAGAGAGGATGTGTGATAGCATCCTCTGGGGGCAGTGCCTGTGATTCTTGTATACTTTCTTAGCTCGATTTGTCACCATTGCAGCATAGTGTTCCATTGCTGGCCCGTTGGCACTTAGCTTAAATGCCCTAGCCCCTTAGGAAGAGTAGCCACAGCCTGTATCTCCACTGAAATCTGGTAGGTGTCCAAAGTAAAAGCATAAGATCAGACACCATTTGCAGGAAGCTAAGAAGCGCCATACAGATTGGATCACGGTTCATCCTGCTCTTTCATGATTAAATATGCATGTCTTTTTTTTTTTTTTTTACAGCTGATTCTGTATCTGTGGGTGTGATTTGAATGCCAGCTTTTACTTCAAATGCTGCCTAATCTTCACAGATCATGAGTAAAATAAGAACTAGCACACAGCTCTTATTATTATTTTTATTGACCAGATCCTATCTCATCACTTAAAGTTACCCAGGGGGAAAGAGAAAGATCACGAACACCTATGTGCTCGTGCACACACAGACAGACACACATCTCATTCTAATCATAGGTGAAAAGATGAATAAACGTGAAATATTTCTGGTGTTGGAGATTTAAATACCTGAAATACTTAGCACTTAATGGCTTACTCTTTGCCCTGAGTTGTCTTTGGCTCTGGTTCTTCTTCTTCTTCTTCTTCTTCTTCTTCTTCTTCTTCTTCTTCTTCTTCTTCTTCTTCTTCTTCTTCTTCTTCTTCTTCTTCTTCCTCCTCTCTCTCTCTCTCTCTCTCTCTCTCTCTCTCTCTCTCTCTCTCTCTCTCTCTCTCTCTCTCTCTCTCTCATTTTCTGTGTATCTCTGACTGTCCTGAAACTCACTCTCGAGCTCACAGAGCTCCACCTGCCTCTGCCTCCCTGAGTGCTGGGATTAAAGTCATGCATCACCATCACCTGGCTGGGTTTTTCTGTTGAACATCAGGACCCATTGAAGATATCTTTACGAGAAGCTCCAGACCCTAGGGTCAATCAAGTTATTTTTAGGCACCAACATGCCATCTGCAAAACTCCTGTGGAAACAGTAATCTTGTGCAGTTTTATAAGTGTGTTGTGCTAACACTGATTTATCTGAAGTTAGGAAGCATCAAGACTTCCAGAATTGAATTCAAGGTTCATTTTCTAAGCAGCATAGCCATTCTCTTCGATCAGAGGGTAGCAAGGAATATTCTAGGGAGGAAACTGTTGAATTTCTATTAAGTATAAATGATAAAAACAAACCTTTGTATTCAGGGAATGGATGCCATTATTTCACTACAGTGGCCATGACAAAATACCTGGCAAAACCAACTGAAAAGCGTTTGCTTTGGCTCACAGGCCAAGGACACAGTTCATTCATCACAATGGGAACTGCACGGCAGCAAGAGCGTGAGGTCAACTCTTTGCATAGTTTCCACCATCAGGAAGCAGCGTGAGACAAATGCCTGTGCTCAACTCGCCTCCTCCCTTTCATTCGGTCCAGGCCCTTAGGCCTTGGGATGGCACCATTCACATTTCGGGTGGATATTCTCACATCAATTAATCTAATGTAAAAACTCCTCACAGACAGGCCTAGAGGTGTGTTTCCATGGTGATTTTAGAGCCAGTCAAGCTAACAATGAAGATTAACCATCACAAATCAGGACTCAGAACTGTCTTTTATCTTCATTTCAGAAGTATTCAGATCTTCAAAGAAATATCTGGATTAAAAAACAGTGTTTTCACCTCTCAGTTCTGATGAGTTCTGTAAATATGAACAAAAAGCCCCACGGGGAACAAAAGCAGATCATTCTGCATACAAACACTGACAGCGTGGAAGAATTGCTTTATGTAGATCAGGTGGGGAAGCATTGATAGGAGCTGCAGATTCGGATTGCATCAGAATTTCCCAACTATGGATGGTCACGTGTTTAAAGCAGCTCTCTAATGTCTCTGAGAACCTCGTTTCTCAGATGTCCCATTGTGTCACTGTATCTCTGTGCTGCAGGTCCAGTTGAAGTTTTGCACCCCCACCAATAACCTCACTTTGACTACGAGCTGAACCGAGGACTCATATGTATATGCGTATGTGTATGTGTATATGTGAATGTGTATGTATATATGCACACACACATACATATACATACATACATACATATTTACACACACACACACACACACACAACTATGTAGGCAGGGGAGATATCAGCATAGGTGTTTGTTCCATTCCCAAAGCCTCCAGTGTAAAGGAATTTGGCAACAGCAATGAGGAATCTTAGTCCATCAGAGGAAGGAGTCAGGGACAGATTTCCTCCAAGTGCTTGAGGATATAATTTCCTGTTTCAACTTAAATTCACAGGCTTTAAAAATTTATGCCCAACAAATTAATGGGCATCGCGACATTGAGGAATCAAACAACCCAACAGAACATTTTGGTAACACATTAATAGGAATAAGGTAATGGTGATTTATAGTTGAAGTATGAGGAACCCCAACAACTGAAAACCACAGGAAAGCTAAAGTTTGGTGATACAAAGTCAGTAGTACAATGGAGTATTTTTCAACACCCCATTCTCTGTAGGTCCCTATGCAATAGAGACTTGCTTTGTTACCCGATATTTGAGGAGTAGGAAGATGTCTTCTGAGAATATCCAGTTAGGATTCTCAGTGCTCTCTTCAGGTATTGACTTTAGGCTTATAATCCCAAATGTGTAAGAATATTGAAATTGATGTAGAACTTCGTAAAGAATCCTATCACCGGGGTACAGTATGTCACCCCAGCCCAACAGCACTGAGGACACAGGAGGCTCCGGTAAGGACACCATCATGAGTATAGCTGGGTTCTTTTGGACAAGCTCTGTGGGATTGTTACTTCAGTACTGAAAAATCTTCTCAGCTTTTGAAGGAAGAGGACTCAAGTTAAGTATGCCTTCCCCAGAGCAATGTCTGCAAGAATGAAGCAGAGACCGGGGAAAATGAGAAACCCTGAATTTGGTGTGTGTGTGTGTGTGTGTGTGTGTGTGTGTGTTTAAGACAGGGTTTCTCGCCGGGCGGTGGTGGCGCACGCCTTTAATCCCAGCACTCGGGAGGCAGAGGCAGGCGGATCTCTGTGAGTTCGAGACCAGCCTGGTCTATAAGAGCTAGCTCCAGGACAGGCTCTAAAGCTGCAGAGAAACCCTGTCTCGAAAAACAAAAAAAAAAAAAAAAAAAAAAAAAGACAGGGTTTCTCTGGTCTTAGGAGTGAGTCCTGCCTTGGCATGTGGTTGACATGCTAGCAGGGGATCGCATCATTAAACAGAGGTGACTCTTACTGTTCCCAACACAGGCCAGTAGCTCTTCAGCTAGTTGTAGGGTTTTGTGCCACTGAAGGAAGCTGTTTTTGATGAAGGGAGATCTCTAGGAAAACTAGAGTTGTGTGAGGAGAACTAAGGTCCTCTAGGCAAGATGGTGGCTCATGCTGGCTAGAGTTTCTATAGAGATTGGACATTAAGGAGAAATTTTGCACTTCACATGGGCATCATGGGAAGGGTCTCTGAGGGTGAAACCTCACTCCTATAAGGTTCCATCTTGTAGAAACACAAATTCATTTGAAATGAGGGACTTGTAACTGAGAATGACATCACAGAAGTTTCCTTCTCCAAAATGGTTGACTGCAAGTATTTTTGTAAGCTCCTTTTTGCAGGTAGACGTAGGCTTTTGGGACTGTGGTCCCAGGGACCAGGCTACAACTTAAGCTGCCGGTAAAACTTGGAAGCATTGTATGTGAGATGCTGACTTTGCAGGCATGGTAGACACAAGAGTGAGGGGTGCATGGTCACTGCTTGCACCTAAGTTCTAGAAAGCTCTTGAGGACAGACATGTAGCAAGGTTGGAATCCAGGCAAAGAGTCATTGTGTGAAGCTGTAAAGGTAAAGCCCAACTTGAAATCCATAGACTAGATATTGGAGACACCAGAAACACTGGATGCTTGATGTGGAAAGTTGAAGGGATAGGGTGGATCTGAATCAAGAGACAGGTCACATGTACCCATGACAACAGAGCTGGAGGGGTAGAAATACCTGATCTGGCCCCAAATATCAGGTACGGAGAGCTTCAGGTTTTGGTCTTTCCTTGTGTACCACGATTCTTTCATTTTGCAATGGGAGTATTCACCCTGTGCCATTATCTGTCAGCAATCCATGACTAGTTTTTGTATTTCAAGGAGGCTCACAGTTTAAAAGTCTCCCTAAGTCTCAGAAGAGAATAGGCTTTTAGATAATTTTACAAGTGTTAAGACTGGGGACTTTTGTAGATGGGATAACTGTATTTCACATTATAAGGTGGCCATGAGCTTCTGAGGACCAAGGGTGGTGTGTTATGATATAGGAGTGATGTGCGGGGGTATCAGGTTTATAACAGGTGAGATTGGGATGGATAATCTTCACTTTAAATTTGACAGTGTTTGGAGAATCTCTGAGATTTAGCTGAGGCAGGAAGACTTGGCCTACATGTGTGCAGTACCAGCTCCTGGACTGGGTTGCTAGACTGCATAAAAGGGGAAAACTCAGAAGATGAGGTGTCTTAGTTGGTGTTCTATTGCTGAGAAGAGCCACCATGACCAAGACAACTCCTATAAAGGAAAACATTTAATTGGTGGTTGGCTTACAGTTTTAGAGGCTAGTCAATTATCATCATGCCAGGGAGCATTGCAGCAGGCATGTAGACATGGGACTGAGAGCTATATCCTCATCTCCAAGGAGAGAGAGAGAGAGAGAGAGAGAGAGAGAGAGAGAGAGAGAGAGAGAGAGAGAGAGAGAGAGAGAGAGAGAGAGAGAGAGAGAGAGAGAGAGAGAGAGAGAGAGAGCGCATCTGGACCTGGCATGGGCTTTTTTTTTTTTTTTTTTTTTTTTTTTGGTTTTTCGAGACAGGGTTTCTCTGTGGCTTTGGAGCCTGTCCTGGAACTAGCTCTTGTGGACCAGGCTGGTCTCGAACTCACAGAGATCCGCCTGCCTCTGCCTCCCGAGTGCTGGGATTAAAGGCGTGCGCCACCACCGCCCGGCCTGGCATGGGCTTTTGGAACCTCAAAGCCCACCCCCAGTCACACTTCTTCCAACAAGGCCACACCCCCTATTCCTTCTAATAATTTCAAATAGTACCAGGCCCTGGTAATTAAGCATTCAAGTTTATGAGTTTATGGCCGCCATTCTTACCACCACACCAGGTGACAATGAGCATTCTTCTTCTGCTTCTTGACCCATCCAGTTGTGAGCAGGCAGCCATATCTGTAGGCTGCTATACCTACCACCACTGTGTGCTATACTCTTTCTAAGTGTAAATCAAAGAAATCCTTCCTCCCCTTGGTTGCTTTCCTGTTAGGCATTTCATCACAGCTTGAAGACAACTGCTAAATAGATTAACTTCTAGGATCTATATAGAATTCTAGAATATAACAGCCCCAAACAAATCACCAATCAATAAATGGCCTAGTGAACTGAACATTTTCAGAGAATATGAACTTTCCAACTCTGGGAGATGAAAATTTACTGTTGGGCACTGCTGGTTCTGATTAGCATGTCAGAGGAATATTGGGTTCTGCAGACATGAACAGAAGGGGTAAACTCATTAAACCCTTCTTGTGAGTTTGCCTGTCATCTTAAGAGATTATATATGGGGTGGGTGACAGACGTCAATAAAAAACTTGTACAATTTTAAAGTATCACAGTTAAATGTGAGTTAGCTTCCTGGAAAGAATGAAATTCCCTAAGAAAGATGAAATTTAAATGGCCAATAAATATTTGAAAAAGCATGCAACATCCTTTTATAAATATAAATTATAATGTAAATTAAAGTTACACTAGGGGCTGGGAACATAGATCACTTGAAGTGCTGGCTGAGCCTACATGAGGCTCTGAATTATATCCCCAGCACTGTATAAACCCAGTGTGGTGGTGTACATCAGCAATATGGAGAGGTAGAAACAGGAGGATTGGAAGTTCAAGGTCATCCTTGGCTACATAGAGAATTTGAGGCTAGCCTGGCCTACATGAGACCTGGTTTCAAAATACAGAAAACCTCCAAACTGCTTACATTGAAAATCTACTTCCCCCCTGTTCAGGAAAGTAAAGAACAGTGCTGGAGAGAGGGCTTAGCAGTTCAGAACACTTGTTGCTCTTGCAGAGGACCTGGGTTCAGTTCCCAGTAGCCACATAGTGGTTCCATCACCGTCCTGAACTCCAGTTCTAGGAGATCCATTGATGTATTCTGACCACCACAGACACCAGCACACACATGATTTCTATACACATGCATGTAGATAAAACACACATAAAACAATAATCTAAAAAAAATTTGAAAGAAGTTAACTGACAAGAAAAGCTGTTGAGACTAGGGAAGAGGAACTCCTAAACATTGCTGGAAGAAATATAAAGCCTGGCAGCCACTCTGGAAACAAACAGGGGGACTTAAAAACTAAAAATAGAAGTATAATATGGATAAAATCATGCCCTGTACCACACCCAGGGATTTAACTGAAGATTTTCAGGTCAGCAGATTACAGACATATTTGTTTACCTTGAGTCATTATTTCATTGTTCCTAAGGCAATATGAGGAACCAGCCTAGAGGTTCATCAACAGATGAGTGGATGTGTATGCATGGAGGATAGAATTCTATGTAGTTATAAAGATGAATGAAGTGCCATACACAAGACAAAGGATAGGGTGGATTATCATGCTAAGTACTTTCAGACAGGCTCAAGAAGACAAATCCCACACACATTTTCTCTCGTATGCGGAATCTAGATTCAGGGTATATGAGAAAGGGAGCCATGAAAGGGGAAAAGTATAAAGGGAGGGAAGGGAGAAGATGAGAAGGAAGTAAAATGTATGTGCTATGAAAGTAGAAGATGGGGCTGTTTGGGAGAAAGAAGAGGACCAGCAAAGGGTGGGTAGAGGGGAGGGAGAATGGCATGAAGAGGGGATGGGGGTAGTATGTGGGGAGGGATGGGGAAGAGGTGGGAGATGGTGTAGGGGGGGATGAGCTGGTGTGGAGAGAGGGTGGGAGGTGGTGGGGGAAGGGCTAGGGAATGGTGTAGGAGTTGAGGTGTGGGAAAGCAATGGAAGGTGGTGTATTGAGAGGAGATGAGGGATGATGGAGAGAAGATGGGAGATAGTGTGTAGGAAGGGATAGTGTGGGACAGAGGGTGGAAGATGGTGTGTAGGGAGGTGATGGGACATACTGTATACAGGGAAGGGATGGAGAATTCTGTTGGGCATATATAAGAGCAAAGGGCAGTGGTAGATATGTATAAAGTGTCAGTGTCATGATGAAGTTCATTACTCTGTTTACTTACTAAGCATCTTAGTTAGGATTCCTGTTGCTGTGAAGAAACACCATGACCAAAAGCAACTCGGGGAGGGAAGGGTTCATTTCATCTTACAACCTAGGTCACAACCCTGTCACAGAGGGAAGTCAGGGCAGGAACTTGGAGTCAGAGCCTGAAGCAGAAGCCATGGAGGAATGCTGCAAGCTGTCTTGTTCAACCTGCTGTCTTATATATGTCAGGACCAACCACTTGCCCATGGATGTCACCAAGTGCAGTGACCTGGAGCATCTCACATCAATCACTAATTAAGGAATGTTCGCCCACAGGTCACATCTTATGAAGGCACTTTCTCAATTGGTCCCTCTTCTCAGATAACTCTTGCTTATGGCAAGTTGAGAAAAGAAGCCCAATGAGGACATTAAAGAAGTTAATACAATTAGCTACTACTAATAAAAACAAATAAATATATAGCAAAGGTTGTATAAATACACATGTATAACACTCAGGTCAGTGTGCCTGCTGTACCTAGTACTTTAGTTTTGTTTTTGTGTTTTTGGTGTTGGGAGCATTTGAAGTCCCTCAGCCTGCTGCCTCAAGTACCCATTCATTGTTTTCCTGATACCTTCCTGCGAAATGAAGCTAGAGGTGGTACTTCCCATCCGACTGTGTCACTGGCCCCATTTGTTTCTCCGTTCCCGCACCCTCCCTTAGTTTTGCCCCCAGCCACAGAAGTTTGTGGCCCTCTAGCATCTGTGGGTGTTTTGGTTGGGTTGCTTTTTCACGGTTTTTTTCTTTTCTCATGTATAAAGCGAAAGGATCACTCTCCATCATTAATCACAGCATGGCAAATAATTTTGAATTATGGAGAGACTTTTACATGTGAAGCCAGGAGATGGGTTGTCCACACCACCACAGAGTCAAAGAAAAGTGTGGAATAGTGTGATCGTGCATGCTGTGGAGCCTGCATGGTTTTTCTAGTGACAGAGGCATGTCACTAGACACGCATTTGTATTTTGCGTAACAGGCCTTTCATTACAGCATCTCCTTGCATTTTCTAAAAGGGTTCACACAGTCAGGGCCAATGCATTTCATTTATGGGTGGCAGTCTCCTATATGGGAGGGAGAAAAGGCAAACGTCCAAGTGAATTTATTTCTTACTCTTAGCGTCAGCTCACTTAGCATATCTATAGGTCAGGGAGTGAATTCAGAAGAGAGAAATGTGTCCCTGTGTTTGTGTAGACTGTGGCTGGAAGTCACATCCTTCAGATATTCATCACCCAGACTCGTGAAAGTGCCTTGGGATATTGCCGTTGAGATAATAAAACCCATGTCCTGTGCAAGGAAAGGAGGCAGGTGGTGTAACTCCCATGGCCATGGCCCCAGGCAACCTTCCTGAAATTACATTTGTGAAGACACACCTCAAGACACCTTCCGAGGCTGCACATAAGTTTTGCTTGGAGCCTTAAATAACACACGCGGATCAATAACCCATCAAGGTCTAAGGATGGCTGGGGAGCGGATGGCAGCATCCGAGGGCAACACCTCCTTAACAGTAAGGTCTTGAGGAGGGAGTTCCAGGCTCATCATTCGGTGGCGGTTCCTACATCCCCCGCTGCAGGAAGGTCAGAAATGTCTGTGATTCTCCATGCTTGTGGCTGGTGACGAAGACTGGCCATGTCCAAGAGTCAGTAGTGAGTGTGGGTACTCATCATTTCAAGTGGGTGGTGTCTGTGATTTCACTATATACACAAGACCAAGGGATGCTATCTCAAATATTTAAAATCAAGACAATCTCATCATATTAATTAAAGAAAATGTTTATAAACATTGCATTTGTGAACCAACTGTTGAGATTATTTGCTGAAATTCCATTGAAAGTTACTTTGCAACAAAGCCTAATTAAGTTCTGTTAGGTCAGCTTGTTATTTTTTTCTTTACTGATACCACAGCCCAGAAGCTAATGATAAAGCCCCTCTGTAGCGTAGGGCATTCTCTCTTTCACGTCCAATTGACTACAGAAAACAGCACCACAGCCCTTATCCCTTACCGTCGTGGTGGAATATGAGGCTGGGCTCCATGGTCCTGTGCACCAATATCCCTGGTTTTCACATGTGCCAAGAGCACCATTCTCTGGACTCAGTCACTCTCCCTTGCCTACAATGCTTTCTGTCTCCAGAGGACCCTTCCTTAATCCGAATTTCCAGTAGCCAGCTCTGTTTCTGAGAGATGCAACATGACACTTAATTAAATCGGTTGAGTTTTGTTGGGCTGCGTTAGTCACCCTGTTCTCTCTTCAGGGTGGTTTTCTGGGATTTCTCATCCTTTCTTCTGCCTTTGTGCATAATCGTTTTGGAACCTCTTTTCTCCCTCTGCTACTCTTCCTCCTTCCTTGACAGACACTTTAAAAACATTTATTTATTTATTTATTTATTTATTTATTTATTTATTTATTTATTGTGTGTGTGTGTGTGTGTGTGTGAGAGAGAGAGAGAGAGAGAGAGAGAGAGAGAGAGAGAGAGAGAGAGAGAGAGAGAGAGAGAATGACTCTGAGTGAATGCATGGGCAACATGTGTGTGGGTCAGAGGCTGAGAAGAGAATGCTGGATCCTTGGGAACAGCAGTTACAGGTGGTTGTGAGCCACTATGGGGGTGCTGGGAACTGCACCTCTGCCCTTTGTAAGAGATGTAAAGTGCTCTTAACCGCTGAGCTATTGCTCCAACTCTGACACTCACGTGCTTTCAATTTTCCTTTGTGACTGCAAATTTTATTAGCACAGGCTAGGATATGAGTTAATAAAATTTAGTACTATATGTTGAGTTGTCAAGCCTACAAAATGTTTGCAGATGAAGCTCACTCCACGCACGTGAGTGCCCCCCGGTTTTTAGGTTGTATCTGGGGATTCAAGTTCCTATGTATCATCTTCCTCAACAGCAGAGGCTCAGCACATGATGACTTGGAAGAAATCATACATACAGCTTTCATTTTTAATCCATTAGCACAAATTGGGTCTATGACCCTAAACTAACACACAGGAGGCCTGTGAAGCCTTCCTGAACAGCTGTCCCCATCTGTGTTAACCAGAATTCTATAACAAGTACCCCAGCTAAGCAACACATGAAGAAACAGCTTATATTTCATCAGGGATAGGGGGTCCTGATCAAGACTTTCTTGGGCCTGTACTTAATGGATGGCAGGAAGAAGAGATCGAAGTCTCCCAATACCTCTGGAGACACCTACGAGAGTTAGAAGACCTCCCTTAGATCCTCAGTTCTTAAAGTTGCTAAAGTGTAACAGATGGGCCTTTTGTGGGCATTTAGGATCCATGTGACAGCATTATCTGAGTAGCCAATGTCAACTCCATGTATAAAGTACATCCTAGTCACATTTATGTTGCTGTGACAAAATGCCCTGACCAAGGCAACTTGAGAAAGAAAGCATTTAATTTGGCTTTTATAGTTTCCAAGGGTTAGAGTTCCTGGCCATTTTGGTGGGGAGCATGGCAGAAGGTAGGTAGGCATGGCACTAGAGTGGTATCTAGACCTTACATGCAGATCTTGAGAGCTAACTTGGAATGGACCACTAAGAGACATACATTCTCCAACAAAGACACAACTCCTAATCCTTCCCAAACAGTTCCACAAACTGAGGACCAAATACTCAAATGCATGAACCTACGGTGGCCACTCTCATTTAAACCACGACAAATATGTGTATTCAGGATCTGTGATTGAGATAATTAAGAAATTGATGAGGTGAGAGACAGAGAAGAAAAAATAGTAATGATATTGATATTAAAGCCTAATGTGTATTGGATATTTTCTTCATTGAAGGTGCTGTCCTGTGACTTAAGCACACTGACTCTGAGAAGCCTCAAAATAACTTTACAAAGGTTATAATTGTTCCATTTGCATATAGAACAGCTAAGACTTGGAGATGAACAGAGGAGGTCATTCAGATAAATGACAGACAGGTGCTGGTTTCATAACTCCAATCTAAAGCTCATTCTCTTAGCCATCACTTCATCTCTGAAATAAAATAACATCCCACCTCATATGTGTTAATCAGTGCCCCAATCTGTGACATGGATATTTACAACTTTATAGTTGGAAAAATGAATTTGGAGATGTCCAGTTCCCTGTGCCTATTCCACAGTTTCAAATAAAGCAATGGTACTTATCTAATAGTGTTGGTGCTGGAGCTTTGCAACATGACATCCAATGCAAGAGCATCCTCCATGATTTTTAGACTTCCAGTGATGCTGTCTCTATGTCTTCTTCACCATAAGAAGAAGGCCATTGCTTCTGCCAAACACAGAATGCACCCCATACTTAGCACTAATGGGGTATAAAAGGCAATATTGAAAAAAAGTGATTGGTCATGATTTAGTTCTAGCTTGACTATTTTGATGACTGGTTCTGCTTTGAGATAGTGTGATGTACTTTACCCAGTCCTGGTGATCTATTTTTAATGCATAAAGTTCTCAGATTTTACATTTTATCAAGCTGTACTACAAGTCATCTCTTATTTTACATTATATCTTTAGATACATTATAGGAGAGGGCAAAGATTTCTTAAAAGACTAGAAAATAAAATACTACAAACCTTGAGAGCAATTTACTTTGAAGGCCTGGCTATATTCAAGTAGAGAAAAAAAACCAACTGGAACAAAACCATAAAGCAATACATTCTGAAAGGTCACATGGCATTGGGATATTCAAATTGCTTTCAAATGTTGCCTAAGAAACTGGATACCTTTAAACAACCAATTCAAAGACATAACCTCTAAACTGAATTCTTACTATTTAGTACATTTTTTTTCTGTTGGTAACAATGAACTAAACTGATATCAATAAACATGCAGTTTACATTACAAGAAATTTCTTTATTCTTTTAAGCCAAGAGAAGCATTGTTATAGTGAAAGACTGAACTTCTGTCTGCCTCTGACTCAATGTTGGGTGACCTCGTACAGTTTTAAGTCTTTAAAGAACGGATGTGGAATGGCCATGGCACCTAGGGGTTATGAATTAAAGCAAGCAGAATTTTGAAAGTATGTAGACCCATTCCCGACACAATGAAAAATATACATGCTGTATCTTTTTTAAATATAAATTTTATGTCATTGACATATAGTATATCTCTACATGTAATTAATATTTACATTTCACGTGGCAGATATTTTTCTTTTGTGATTTCCCTGCTGTGATTGGGGACTTGTCTCATCCCAGAAGGAAGGGGTATTGTGCATCACAGTTCCATTGTGGAGGAGAAGGCATGGCAGCAGGATGTGTCTGATCACATGGCATCCACAATCGGGAAACAGAGGAATGCATGCTTGTATTCTGATCTCTTTCTCCTTTTAATTTGATCCGGCAGTTTAGGTGATTTTTCATACCTCACTTAGCACAACCTAGAAACTCCCTCCCAGACATATCCAGAAATTATCATCAAGGGACTCTAAATCCTGTCAAGCTGTCAATCACTAAAAACCACCACACTCAGTTAAATTAGCAGCAGAAAAGCCAATTGGTGCTTATTACTTACTTAGTTACTGAGTCTAAAAAGCACTGTTTATTCTTTCTTTGACTGAGCAGAGATCCAGATAAAATAGACTAAATCATTATAAATTAGTAATGATACATCATTCATCTTGTCTCCCTATGTAGCAAGCCCACATTCAAGTAGAGAGACTAAGTGTGTAATGGACGTGTTAGAGTGGACATGGAAGAGGTTTGTGGAAATGGTCTTGGTTAGAAAAAGATGGTATGATTCGTGTTGGCTTGGGCACATAGGGTTGGTGGCCCTGGAAGATGTTTACCCAAGACACTGTTCCTCCAGTTGTCTTGAAGATGTTATTTTTCCGAGCGCCTCTCGTAAACATCAGTTTTCTCTGTCGTAATTCTCAAGATTCACCTCTACCTCATGTCCTCCTATCACAAAGTCCAGCAATTGCTCTTATTTCCACCTTGGGCTTCGGAGTCATTGTTTCGGTCTGTTGGTGAGAGAAACCCAGTGCCTTGTCTCTGTCTTCTGACACCCCTTAAGAGCGGAGATCATGATGTGCTGCGGTACAGGCCGGACAGAGGCATCACCTCAACACTTCTTAGAAAAGGCAGCAGCGAATGGCCAGGGATGGCCAGAGAGATGTGGAACCATCCTGTAGTAGGATGGGGTGGTGGTGGATAACAGGAGGTTGTGAAGTCGAGTAGAAAGTTGGGGAGGGGGAAGAACAGCTCTGATAGACTGGAAGGAGAGCAAGGCTGCAGGCTCTGTCTGTGCTAAAGAAGGACCTCAGAGTTAAGTGTAGAGTAGTGTCACGAATCTGTTCTGTGGAGAAGCCTTAGGGAGCTGAGCATCAGATGGGGAAGGGGGTGGGGAGAGGTCCTTCTTACTTTCTTCTGGTCCCACTCCATATGGTAGAAAGCAGGAGGTGACAGTGCTAGGCAGGTCTCTGTACGTACAGGAATGTAACAGTCTTTGGAGGCTGCAGCGTGCAGAGCTCCCTAAGAGCTATTCTCCAGAGCTTAGTGTATAATATACCTTCATATCTACATGCTGATCTCCAGCTTCAGCCTCCCAATAAATACAAACCAAACGCCAGCACCCTGAATCCATACCCTGTCCTTGATTTTTGTGACATTGTATCTGGACTGAAAGAAACAGAGGGTCTCTGTAAAGTCTGCTAGGACCTATGCTCTTAAACTCACAGAGTCTAGGAAGATAATGGAACCCATCCAGTGTTGTTCTAGGATACCATGAAATAAAGCAACTTGGAATCAGTCCAAAGCTCCTTACCACCTGTAGATGGCCCGCTGCTGCTACTACGTGCATGGGAGATATGGAACAAATAAATTTCTTAGGTCAGAGAAAGTTGTCATATTCTTTCAGTTCCTCAGCCATTGGCACATACACTTATATACAGGAACGGACTATTCTCATACCCATTGTCAAAAGGCATCATTTGATAATTTTAATAGATTGGGAATTTCTAAGAGAGAGTGCAATTAACTTTCCTTTTTAGTATTATGAAAATAAACATCCAACAGTTGAATTCATGTCCTTCATATACCACCATTTAACCTCTACCTCCCTATGGCCACAATCTCTGAACTCACATATTAGATGGGATATATAATACATGTACAGTCATTTTAAATGTTTAAATCTAAGCATGAAGGGTCTGGATGTTGGCATCATATTTGAATCCAGGCAAACCTGGATGATGATCACTGGGAAATGTACTGGGTCCATCAGGGAACTTATCGCTGAGTGACTAAAGATCACATAATACAACACACATATGAGAAACATGACAGAGGGAGGGGTCACAGGTGAGGACATGAGAAACAGGCCCAAGAACAGAGTATAGGCCAACCTCAGACACAATAATATGTTGGATATCAATGACCAATATCACCATAGTCAAGTATGTAGGTGTGTCTCCTAGCAGCTCCCCATATTTTATAAATGGCTTGTGTCTGTTGAAGCTGCAAGAGGCTTAGTGTTGGGGAGTCAAGGATATTTTCCCTATATTCTCTTTTCCTCCAACTTTATTGTTTTTTAATGTGGATTTATGCATTGCTTGCATGTATTGTACAGTGCCTATTGTGGGGGCAGAATTGGGTATCAGATCTCCCTGGAATGGGAGCTGCCATGTGGGTGCTGGGAATTGAATCTGGAACCTCTGGAAGAACAGTCAGTGCTCTTAATCACCGAGCCATCTCTCTCTCTCTCTCTCTCTCTCTCTCTCTCTCTCTCTCTCTCTCTCTCTCTCTCTCTCCATGCACACACAACACACCTTAATTTTTAAAATTTTATTTAGATTTCATTGTGTATTTTAAAACTTTTTTGTTTTCAGTTTTATTTAATTTTTTAAAATTTTATACATTAGCCCCAGTTTTAGTACATTTTAAATATAAATAGAATATTTAAAAATAGTTACATCATAGTTCTTCATTTTCCTACCAGGTATGCTCTTTCTAACTCCTACCATGTTTCCCCTACTCTCAAATTGGTGGCCCCTTCTCTTTTATTATGATACACACACCCACACCCACACCCACCCACCCACCCACACACACCCTACTGAGTCCATTTTTTGTGTGTATAGACCCTCTCATTTTCCTTTTTGTTTTTATTTGAGATGGGGTTTCTCTGTAGCCTTGGAGCCTGTCCTGGAACTCACTTTTCAGACCAGGCTGGCTTTGAACTCATGGAGATCTACCTGTCTCTGCCTCCTGAGTGCTGGGATTAAAGGCATGTGCCACCACTGCCTGGCAACCCTCTCATATTCTCAGAAGTGGTGACAGACATTGACCTTGTGCTACAATCAAGGCAGAAGCTGAGGGCAAGAAGGAGAGGTTAGCTTGTCCTCATAGTGACGAGACTCCAGGTTAGTCAGGCAGGGAGCACATGGGTCCCTACAGCACAGAATACATCGCAAATTCTTTCCTGTGGTAAGTGGTCGCTTCTTTCACTATTCTGACCCTTACTCTGGTCTGCATGAGATCCCTTAGTTTACTGCTATGATGTGCAACTCCAATTGATCATTAGTAGGAAATAAGGCTACTTTGAATTTGTCTGGGGTTAAAGGTCCTAAGATGCATGGATTGTCTGAAATTATTGACAAAATGAGTAGCATGGAATTATTCCTTGCCTCATGGGTTCCAAACCCATGAAGGTTGGACTGACGGTGGAGGCCTGATGACTCACATGAAGTGGGGCCTGTCTGAGTCACCCAGTCCAGAGGGACTTCTTCATTAACCAGATGCAAATAAAACACCTATGATTTCTCCAGAGAAGAGAGAACTTGTATTCATTTGAATGTTACCCAGAGCAGACCTTTAGAAAGACAAAGACTGAGTTGAGGTTATGGGCTCCTTGTGGCATTTGTAACATCCTTGATTTCCCTGCAGCATTTATTACAGTTGCTGCCCAGGTGTGGGCGGTTTGATCCCAGACAAAGGAGAATAATGAATGTACTGAGCGGTCCTCTGGAGATGAGTAAACTTTATTAATGTGGTTGAAGAGACTTCTCAGTTCCTTAATCAAACTTATTAACTTTTTTTCCAGGCTTTTGGTTAAAGAATGTTGAACTTAAGACAACTTATCCTTAAAATGTTCTTATAAACTAGATGTTCATGGCTGTTTCTGATGTGTCAGGTGTCATTACATCATTGGCCTCTGCTGAAGAGCTCATCTCTGCGTTTGTTTCTTTTTAACCTCTTTGTGAATAGCTGGTAATTTCTGATTAGAGGGTAATATAGTAGATAAAGGTATTCTGCTTCCAACTTAAGGGTCAAAATCCATGACTCCAGCTAAACTGATTAGTATCTGCCTACCCCATAGTCATGCATGAGTGGAGGGGTGAAGATTCCAACATGGATAATCCTTCAGGGTGGTTTCTGGGACTGTCAACAGTGCTTCTTGGGTACATGAGGACAAATGAAGAGGCACAGAGTCCTGGAAACCTTTTGGAAGTAGTTTGAGACCATGGAAAATTTATGGGTCACTGTGTTGGGAGCAGATAGGCAGGCAGAGAAGAAGCTCTCTGGGTCTTGCTGGCTGTGTTGAAGGTCAGATCAGTTCTCACCACAGGGCTTTCAGACTTTCTTGGGCTCCTCTCAATTGGCTGGATAAAATCTCATTATCGTTCAGCCAATTTGGCCATGGTTTTCCACTATTCACAGTGGAAAATCTCTTCCTGAGATCTAAGTTTCCACCCTATTGTTTTCAGGTGTAGATGTTTTGGGAGCTCATGGCTCTCTTTGGGACACGATAGCCTCAGGCTCCTCAAAGTTGCCTAAATCTACCAGGTGCTATGTGGGAGTTTTATTCCCACAAGACTGCTGTGCAGAAATCATCCTGCGCGTTAGGAGTCAATACCTTCTGACTCAGGGTGCTAGCACACTTTACACTGAACATTTTATTTGGAGCAAAGACAATAATCAGGACAAACTGAGTCAGGGTGCTGGGAGTGTTAGACACACCCTCTGAAGACATATATTGCTTTTCTTATCTTCACAGTATGACTTTACACTTCATCAAACCTTGCCCATCAGGAAAACCTGAACGATGCCTTCATCTTTTTCAGGCTGATTAGCTTCCTTCTGAGTGTCACACACAATGATACTGAAGGTGCCCAGGATTCCCAAAGACCTGGCCTGAGTTGCATCAGCTAGCAAGAGGATTCTCATTATCACAAATTTTGGGGAGTTGGATATGAATGTTTATCACTCTGTGCAAGTGTTCTGTCTTTCAATTATAGATATTTATCACTGTTCCTTGGGCGCTTAAGCATAACTGATGTCTTCTAGTGATTTGACCTGCCTGCAGATTCAGATCTGTCTCACTCCTCCTATCTATCCTTCTCTGTCTCTAACCAAGAAGTTTTCCCCACTTTGCTATATGCAGACAGACTTAGCAATGCAGTAGAGCTAGTGATGTGGAGGGTCCAAGAGGAGCCAAGAGAGAGAGAAGAGAGAGTACATTTATCCTTTATATGGTCTAGAATGAGCTACTGGGAAGTGGCCAGGTTCGTCTTCTGACTCACTGCTTTAAGTGGGAGGTTATTCTGCCTCTTCAGGCCTCTTCAACTCGTTTATAGAAAAAAAAAGAGTATTGAAAATCAAGTTCTTTCTTCAAGGCATTTTTGCAGAATCGGCGGGGCACTGGTGTCCTGTATAAGGGTAACTCATCTGATAACCGACTAAAGATTGGAACACACATCCTCTAGTGGCAAGTCGTATGCTTTGTAGCGTAGTTTGTTGTTTGGAAGCTTAGGACTGGGCTGATAAAATGGATCGACAGATGAAGACACCAGCACACACCTGATAAAGACACCAGCACAATGCCCTGAGTTCGATCCCTGGAATCACTGTGGAAGTCAGGTGGACATGACTCCAACCAAAAGTTGTCCTCTGACCTCCACATATGTGTTGTGGAACATGTGTTTGCATGCCCCCTCCCCCGTGAGTAAGTGAACATAAAAAAGTTTAACATAAAGTTAAAAAAAAGTAAAAAAAAGTAAAAAAAAAAAGTAAACATAGGACAGCCAGCCTTAATTGCACAAAGAAAGCCATCCCTGAGTAACTGCGGTCAACAGTGCCCACTCTAGTGGCACAGAGCCTCCTTCTCCACCAAGCTCCATCTGGACCACTTATTGCTTTTATTGGTTAATGAATAAAGAAGCTGCCTGGGCCTATGGCAGGGCAGAACAGACCTAGGCAGGAAAATGAAACTGAAGGTTGGGAGAAAGAAGGAGGAGTCAGAGAGAAGCCAAGGATCCGTCACAGGAGACAGATGTTGGACACCGGATGGAATTTTACCAGTAGGCCACAGTCACGTGGCGATACAAAGATGAAAAGAAATGGGTTAATTTAAGATATAAGAGTTAGCAATATGCCTAAGTAATGGGTCAAGCAGTGTTTTAATTAATACAGATTTCTGTGTGATTATTTCAGGGGTCTGGGTGGCTGGAAACAAATGAGCAGCCTCCACCTCCCTGTGAAGTTTACTATGAATGGACCTTTCACTTAGGCTGCTTGCAGTCACTTGCTTTTTCTTGCATCAGCAATGCTGATCAAACTTTAAGGGAGGATGTGAAGGCCTAAGAGGCATGTCTGTAAGCAAGTGTGAGAAGACTCAGCATCCTGCTGAGTGTTTTCTCTCTGAGAGGGCAGTCTCTCGCTACACTGCAGGGATAGAAAATTCTTCACTATTCTGTCTCTGTTCCAGATTCACAGTTTCCCCAACATCCAGAAGTGCACAGGGCTAGAGAAACTGGTGGCAACTCCATCTCTTCTTCCTGGATACCCGTGTCCCTGTAGACACTGCTACCTTTAACCCCTTGAACATTCTAGAGAACCAGCCTGCCCAAATGTGTCTGTGCACTGGCAATGTTCTGAGGCAAACCAAACCCTCGTCTGTGCCCCTGAGGGTTGCTTTTGTAGTAACCTGATGGGATCTTGGCAGAGATGCATGGACATGCATCTGAACCCGCTCTGATCATTTCAGTAAGTAGGAGAGGTTGGAGAATCGGCAGTAACCTTTACAAATGAGATCATTTCTAAATTCCAAATTGCTAGGAGGTCACCTTTTATTTATTTTTTAATCAGGATCCAGGGTATAAATAGCCAGTCCGGCTTTAGTTTTACTTACCAAGAGTAATTTAATTGTTCATTTGAGAAATTGTCATTCCTCCTGTGCACGCTTCACAGCTTCGCAGCTCCACCATTTAGCCTTTGCAAGGTCCCCTGCTGACCTCCTCCCTGGGCTCTGGTCTATGCTATGGTGCAGTGATGTGGGGAAGCAGAAGGGGGCAGGCAGCTCCATGTCAGGAATCACAGGTCTGCGGAGCTCTCCAGGGTCCTGATCCGGAGAGCAAGCAGCCGAAGGCAGTGTTTTCTGTTGTTTTCAATCAAGCAGGCAGAAAGGCTCTAATCAGAAGCAGCAAGCACATGAAAAGTGGCTAATTCAGATTCGTCTTGGTGATTTGATACGAAGACACAAGAAGCATTTTCCGTGCTCTGCTGCTGGAATTGGTAGTGTGCTGGCCAAGGGAGGGGAGCATGGAGGCTGAGGTCGGGTATTTGAGAAAAGAGGATTGCTGTAAGCCAACCAGGGTTGGCACTTCCAGGTGAATGAGAACATTGTGTGGGATAAGGCCCTTTGAACAATGTGTTCATGCTTGCATCATGGATTTTAAAGTTGTGCATTGTGGTTCAAGATCTGCTGTGTGAATTTCAAGTCTGGAATGTGTAAGTCCCCCAGGGTAGAGCCAGACTGATCTCTAGTTTTTAAGAAGTCAGCACAATTCTAAATCCATGGTAGGTAATCAGTAATTTTTCAAAAAGACTTATTTTTTTTTGTGTGATGGGATCTTACTGTGTAGCCCAACCTGATCTGGACTTTTGATCTTTTAGTCTCTGCCACCCAAGGGCTGGAAATCATAAGAGTACAGCAATATATCCTATAGGCAGCCAGTAATTAAAATAAAACATTATTGTAGTAAATTGCAAATAACAAACTTGACCATTCCCACCAGGTTTCAACATATGGGTCAATTAGTTGTGAGATTCTCTGCAGTCACAACCACCAGAATCCAGATATGCCCTATCTCCTCAGACAAGCTCTGTGCTCACTAAACACCAGCCTCTCATTCTCTCCCTGAGCCCCTGGCAATCTACTGCTCTACTTCCTGTCTCTATGGGTTTTCCACTCTCACCTGGACTCTTCTTGACTGGCTTCATTTAGCCTAATAGTTTCCAAGACCACCCACGCAGTGGAACATGCCAGAACCTTCTATATTTGGAGACTGTTGCCCTGTATGCATGGACCACATTTCACTTGCCAAGGCTTCTTCTTGATGGGTGTCTTAGCTGCTTCCAGTCCTTGGCTATTGTGAGTTGTGCTGATGGGAACATGGTTGTGTACATACCTGAACCATAGGGAATTTGATTTGATTGACATATGTAGCAGGAACAATGCAGAGGTTAAGATGCTTAATCTGTGGTTGAAGGTAGCATTTGATCTGACCTTTGATATACTTGCAGAACTAGCTGGTATACCTCCTTATACCTTCTTGCGTCCCTCCTGGTCCCTACCTTGCCCAGAGCTGTACTGTCTTGCACATCTTTCTGGCTGAATTCCACAATCCTACCAAGCCCACACTAGTTCATGCCTTCCTAACAGTGGACGATTTTGCACGATGGCAACCCCTGTGCACCTGATTCTGCTCTGCTGACCTGTCATGCCAGTCCAGTGCAGGACTCTGGCATCCCCTAACCCTGTGGTTTTGTCTGCCTGTGAGAGAATATAATTCCAGTGAATGACTTTCAGTGTGGTCTCAGTGAGCAGTCTGGAGAAGGAGCCACGTAGACAGAGTGAGGAAAACAGAACACAGAGGCTCAGGGTCTAGTGCTGAGAACAGTAGAAATGGGGAAAAGTCAGCATGTCTGAAAGTTTGGGTAGCTGAGTGGGTCAGAGCCATCTTGATAGAGGGGCTCAGAAACTTGGTTGCTATGATTTACTGTGCATTTTAATGTGGAGAGGTGACTTATGGGTGGCGAATCCAACCACCAGTGAGCTGACTGCACAAGGTATGTGTTGGAAATGCAGTTCATAGTTTAGTTTCTGGGCCCCGTTTTGTTTTCCTCCATCAGAGACTTGTTGCTCTCCTGCCTCTTCTAAGAATGTCTACCCCCTCTTTAATGATCCCTTTTCTTCCTTTTATTGTTTGCCCTTCATAGCTTTATTCTGCCCAGAAGTCAAGGTCCTCTCTTTCTAGTCCTGATATTCATGGCAGCTGCCATCCTGACAATGGTAATCCACCTTGTATAACACTTAGGGTGAGCTAGGTCATGGCTAGAGTATATTAAATTAGTATGTCTCATTCACTCCCTATTTCAGGCACCAAGGATAGTGTCTGACATAGCTCAGAGACCTGCCTGCCTGTCATGCATCTATTTACCAATCTATCTGTCATCTATCTATCTTCCATTAATCTCAGTTATCTATCATCTATATATCTAACATCTAGTAATCTGCCAATTACTTAACAATAGTTAAGTAATTAACTGTCTATCATCATCATCATCATTATCATTATTATCTTTATATCCTTTATGAGTTTTAAAATGTTGTCTGATCCTTAAGTGGAATTCAACATAAGAAACAAACAACCCCCCCCCCACCCCATATTCTTTCAGGCTGTAGCTAGTATCTTACATTCCAAGCCTCCTCCTAATCATAAAACTCCTTAGAACCTAGGAAATCCATGGGTAACATTGGATCAGGAACAGAGAGCTCTAGCATCTAAGTGACCCAGACCAGTAGGCTGTTCTTCAGTGACAGGTCATGAGAGAGGGGCCCAGGAGATCAGATGATAAAAAGGATAAAATACAGAGAAGATAAGAAAGTTTGGGGTCAGGAGATCTTACACAAACTATGTTTTATGTCAAGCAAGCTTATTAAGAAGCACAGGATCTTATATACTATAGTCAGAGGAGAAATGGAACAGAGTCAGCAGAATCTATTATACAATGGGACAAAGTCAGCAGGAGGCTAATAAAGAACACTGCACAAAGGAAACACAGGGTATCTCAAGAGCATGAAGACTGAGCACACAGTGGCTTTAGAACTGATAACCCCGGTCTCTTCAAGGGGAAAAGCCAAGTTCCTAAGAACTAAAACTTTTTACTGCTTAGAGATCCTGACCCCAACCCCCAACAGGCCTTGCCAAGTCTGCTTCTGGACAATGACACAAAATTAACATTCTCTTTGTCTTTTCATCAGGGTCCCTGAGAAAGTGGCAGGTTGGTCCAGCTCTCAACAGCTAAAAGCAGAACCAAAATGCTGTGTGTGATGCATGGCCCAAGTGCTGAAAGTAGGGGTGTTCGGGGACTCTGCATCTAAGACAGAAGACCTGGGAAAGACAGAAGGAGACCTGAGAAAGAGAGATGGTAGGGCTGTGTATTGGCAGCAGAGTCCACCAGTAAATATTTCCAATTCAACAGGACTCTGTTTTCTCAAGCAGGTGGTTCTCTGAGAATGAAGGCCTCCTGAAATGCCCTGGAGATCACCATTTCCAGTGGCTCTCGGTCGCACAAGTGTTCTTACCAGGGCAGAGCTCACCCATTCTCTGTTCTCTCCCCTTTCTGTCTTCCTCCTACTGTCCTTCCCCTCCAACTATGTACCCCCTGATCTTATAATAGTGAGAACATAGGATAATCTCTTTGTCCCAATTTCCTCCCCACCCCAGTTTCAGGGAAGGATGCAGCTTCGGAGTGGCTAATTTGTGCATTTCCTTTAGAGGGATCACGTATCTTTTCATTCTATCTTCAAAACAAAGCCTTGAGCAGCTAAGACTTCCACTGTAGGGTTAGTGAAGCTCCTCCACGGCTAGCGACTTGTCCTAGTCCCTCAGGCATCAGGCAGCTGAACTGAGAGTCAACTGTAAGACACGCCATGTATTAAGTTTTTGGTACTGCCGATGGCAACCAGGCATGTGCTCATGGCCTCTCGAAGGCCAAGCCTCATTCCTGCCTAGGAGATCACACTAACTGCTTATCAGGTCTTGGCTTTTCTCAGGCACCCAGATATTGACTTTACCTTAGGCTCCTCTTGCCTTAAACAGAGTTGAGCCACTCTTAGACTCAATAATTGATCGTAGTTTATTTCATTTTAATTGTAATGCAGGTTTCTCTCCCCTTTCCCTACCTCCCACATGAATTACCCTGGTTAATTAAGAATCGACTGTAATTCCTTCAGTATGTAATGATTTATTTTTCATGCCGTAGTCCTTTCTTCCCACAGTGGATTTCTCCCTTCTAAACTTTTCCTTTCTGTTGAGCGTGAAGTGGCTTACAAGGATGCTGAATGCCGCTTCTTTGTGGTACAGACGTTAAGGATTGTTGGAGAGCCTTTGAAGTTAGGTGGTTAGCTGTGTGTTCTTCCAGAAGATATCCTGGACTGGGACCATCAGTATTGTGCACCTAGATTTTTCTAAGTTTTAACAGGTTTTCTCATGGTTAGAAGCTTAAGGAGTTGTTGATAACACCCAATTTTCATATGTCAACTAAACTAACTAAAAACCTAAAGAGAATATACCTATCTTCCAATCTGGGGACAGGACTATGTTTTGATGCCCAGGAGATGCAGAAGGAAGATGTTGTCCCCTTGGCATCACCCACAGCTTCACACATAGTGCTGTCTAAGGTGGGTCACCTTTTTAGAGGCGACAGTAGTGTCGTTTGTGAGTTTGTGAGTTGTGTGCCAGCAGCATGCCTCACCCCCAGTTAATCATGGTCTAGTTGGACATGTTCCTTCGCTGACTGTCACTGTGAGAATACGGTTCTTTCAGCGTAGAACATCAGAGAACCACCTCACAGACACTGCACCTATTCATTAGTCTACCGGAATAATTTAGAGAAGTAACCATGCTCTGCTCCTTGAATTGACTGTTACAGTGTTAATAGGTGATGTTATTTCTGTCTCCAGCAATGGGCAGGAGACAGACTTAGAATTCTAGTCTTGGCTTCATGCTTTGTTTTCCTTAGTCGAGATTTTCTTGCTTGTTCGCTTTGAGCTTGAGTTTGTCTTGTTTATTGCTAGGAAGTCAGGTTAATTGTTCTCAGCACCAGCAGTGGTATTAATGAATAGATTACATTTTCCCCCATGCAATTAGAACACGGGGACTTCATCGCTTTAACATGGGTGGGCAAGACTATCCAACTCAAAGCTCATGAGCTCAAGTTCCAGTAAATGTGTAAGTTTTCATGTTTCTGTGGAGGGCAGAGGTTAACTGCAAGAGTTGTTTTGTAGGAGACACCTTACATGTCTTTATGGAGACAGGGTCCCTCATTGGCCCCAGAGTTGCTACATAGGCTAATATGGCTTGCCAGGAAGTCCCAGGCACCTCCATGTCTCTGTCTCCCCAGTGCTGGAATCATAAGTGCATGCCAGCATGCCTAGCTTTTTGATATGGGTGTTGGGGGTGCAACTTAGATTCTTACACTTGTGTGCATATTTTCTCTCCCCATCCCTGTACCTAAATTTGTAGATGTTGTTTGCAAATTCTTTTTTTCTTTAAAGTGACCTGTTACCCAAATTTCATGAACTTAAATCCCTAAATTAGTAACTGACTCTTGTCTAGTTACAGGAAGACTTTCAATGATGTCAGGGATCATGGAACATGTAGAAATGGAGGAGCAATGCCTGGTGCCTGGCCAGGCAGTTCTGTCTTTCATAGCCTGTTACTGAGGCTTGCTTGACTCTCTAGCTCCATGGTCAGCTTAGTCTCCAGATGTTGGAGTCAGACAGCAAGCCCGTGAGTATGTAGCTTCTTCACACTGTCTTCATGTGACAGGGACAGCAATTCCACTGAATTGAGCCTGGCTATCTCCCTTATTATCCCCCAAATGTGCATCTATATCACAAACTTTAGAACCACCTTTTGAGAGAATTAGTTGAATTTGAAATGTACCGAGTATTTAATGCTATACCATACCAGGGTTCTTTCAGGTTTTACCATCTGATGACTCTAAGTGGCAAGCCATGCAGACGTAACCAAAACGACTTGTGCCAAACAGTCTAGCATTCTCACTGAGTGTTCCTGAATTTCGCAGAGGAAGTGGGAAGTAGAAGCCATGTTTGTTAGCACATCTTTTGTTCATAGCTTGTCTGCTGTCATTTGAAGGGTGTGACTCAAGGCAGAAACCTGCTATGTTTTTAGACTGTGTATCACGAAATGGAAAATAGTTATGGGTGATGGTTATCTATGCCCCGTTAAGTAATTTGTAGCCTTAAAAGCTTCTTTTTGGTTTGGAATTTGTTGAAGTCAAAATCGAGCCTGGTATAGGAACAAGGTCTTGCTATCCCCTTGTTTTCATATTCATGGATTATACTATTTTATTAGTCATCTTCTATTAATTTTTTTCTCCTCCTCCTCCTCCTCCTCCTCCTCCTCCTCCTCCTCCTCCTCCTCCTCCTCCTCCTCGAAGCAGTAATAACAGACACAAAGCCACTGTTGAAACCTGGTCAAAAGAATGACCCATGGTGAACAATGCCTCGGGAACTGTGAGAGAGGCTCCAGGAAAAACAGCAGAGGGCCTTTTACCTCATGTGCATTTTGTTCCCTGGATTGTTCTTGGGTATGATTTTCTGCCTCTTGTCACAAACATTTACATCCAACTTAGAAGGCATGTTTATTCTTGTTGGATATCAGACCACAGCTACAGAAACTAATCTGGCCAGTGTACCCTGAACCTGGGTATAACATTGCCTTTGTGCATCCCTAAACACAATCTGTAATGTGTGCCAGGCAATTGTGTTAAAACTGAGCCCTCTGAAAATGTTTTAGGAAAGGGCTTCTCTGTTAATATTTACTATGTGTGTACTGTTGTCTACTTACATGGTTTTCAGATAATTCCTCTCTGAACTCAAACAACCTTCCTTAGATCATTGCTTGCTTGCTTTCTCTCTCTCTCTCTCTCTCTCTCTCTCTCTCTCTCTCTCTCTCTCTCTCTCTCTCTCTCCTTCCTTCCTTCCCCCTCTCTCTCTCTCTCTCTCTCTCTCTCTCTCTCTCTCTCTCTTTCTTTCTTTCTTTCTTTCTTGTGTTAAGGTACACTGAAGCTTAAGTCAGGTTGTCTTCTGCTTTAGACTGTAATGCCCCCACCCCTATTCTTTCAGGTTCCTAGATCCTAGGTCCAGCAGACACGATCTTCTCAGGTGGGCTGAAAGTCAGCAAGCCACACTGTAACAATCTGGCAGCGCCAGCAGAGTGGACAGGGGCTGTAGACAAATGGGGATCCGTCCTTCATAGTTGCATCAAGCTTGTGGGTGGAACCAAATCTTTTCCTGAAGCCAGAGCAGGTTCAGATGTGGTGGCCATGTCCCTTGTCACTATGACTTAAAAGAAAATGAGGTGTTCTATGACGGGTCACGTTGGTACTCTTCACAGTGCAGGATATTTAGTGTGTTCATACTTTGAAGGAAAGTAGCCCTTATCCCTTGCTAATCCATGAGTGGATAACTCTGACTAAGGCTTTCTGGGACAGAAATCCTCTCTGCCCTTTTCATAGAAGCCATGTTTTCTCATTGTCATGATTTATGTTCTGTTCTTGGATCCTGCTTTGCCGTGGAGTGATTTCATCCCCTTCGCATCTTCCATTCCTTTTCTCATCTTTGTTTCTTGAGTTTGCTATTATTTGAGATCCTCCTAATGGGACTCACTACCTCTAACCTGATTCCCTTTGGTTTTATCATCTGCACAGTCCTGGGTGACTTAACTCCCATGGGTGTCCATTAGCAGATTGGCTTCTCTCACAGTAATGTATTCCCCCAGCAGCAGGCAGCTGGGTGGGCCTCAGTAGGTACAGCACACTGCTTTATGTCTTTGAACATCAGCGTTGAACTTTCTTCCCTATCCAGGGCTCCTGCCACCTAGGGACCTTCTGATAGTTCCAAAGAGATGGCTTATAGGTCCCCTCTTCCCAGACTTCTTCACTTAGCTTCTGAAGCCACCTACTCCGTTAGAGCCACATCAGACGTGTTCTCTTGATGTGCCATCTGCAATTCTCTTGCTGGCTTGTTTTTTTTTTTTGCATTTTCATTTTGGTAATAGCTTTATTGAGATATAATTCACATACCAACAGTTTGCTTACTTAAAGAGTACAATTCAATAGCTTTTAGCATATTCACAGAGTTACACAGCCATCAAAACGGTCATTCTAGAACAGTTTCGTCACCCACAATCCCAAACTGGAAACCAACCAACTGTCCATTAGCTGAAGAATGAGTAAATAAAAGGCAGTGTAGCCACACAGCTGACTATTATTTGGTCATAAAAAGGAAATAAATTTTAATGCATGCTACAATGTAGTAGAATCCTGAAATCACTGTGCTACTTGAGCAGAAGAAGCCAGTCCACATGTTATTTTATGATTATTGATTCTAGTTCTATGTCCTCTCTTGGATTATGGAACCCAAAATGCCAGGGAAAATCTCACACCTTTTGTAACCCAAGATAGTGTTCCGTATGTAGTAGGAATTCAGTTAATATTTGTTGAAAAGATAAAACAACTAAATCCTAGAGACCTAAGTATAGACAGTGGAAATGAACCCATGCAGTAAATATCATGCTGCACCCCATGAATATGGACAATTATTAGAGATGAATAAAAGTTTAGCAAATGTGAGGATGAGGAATGATTTCTGCTCAATTGGACTTTTCTTTTTGAAGTCACGTTCATTTTCATGTTCTGTCCATACCAGGTGCCTGATGTGCTTTTGTTATGGTCCCTAAGACAATGGAAGGAAAGAACTAGATAATTGCCATTCTGATGTCCCTTCCCCTCCAGGTGTAATAAGGGAGATCATTAAAAAATACCCACCCTCAACTATGGCCACATCACCCTGAAAGTGCCCAATCTCTTTTGGTCCCTGTAGATAAACACGGTTAAGTCTGTGGGTGGGAGAAGTCCACACACCCCTGGTTTGATACATCTGTGTCTTTCTAGGCATAAGACCGTAATGACCACATGAGAAACAGTGTGCCAGTAACTGCACCTATTTAGCCAAGTACTCACCATCAGATCACAGAAATTGCTTTTGTTGCCAAAGCCCAGGGAAGCATCTTCCTACATTCAGATCCCTCACTAAGGACAATGAAAGCGAAGCCCGTTGCAGTGCTCGGGAGCTTTGTTTGCATGAGGAGTGAAATTTTTTCTTCTGGGAGAAGAAGAAAAAAAATGCAAAGAAGGCCATTGGGATGCTGCATGGTGAGATTTCACTTCCTGCTGCTAAGGTGTTCTGTCACATGATATCCAGCATGCTCACTGCTCCCTCCTTAGACAGTGTTGATGACTGCAGCCAAGATGCCTCCAGTCATGGCTGACAGGCAGATCCATGGATCATGCCCATTTCTGTAGGCTAGAAGACTACCAGATGGATTCGCCACTAAGGAGAAAAGGCAGGGATGTCTCAAGTTCTGCAGCCCTTCACAGAAATGTGGATAGATGAGGGGCTGTGGTTTGGTTCACAGATAGAGAAAGCATTACACGCCAGTCATAGCACTTGTGAGAGATTTACACGGTGAGCTAATAGTCAATGGGGAGAAACAAAGAAAAACCATAGCCACCAAAGGGCAGGGAGCAGGGTGAGGCGCAGCCCACGGTGGAGCCAAATTACATCAGGCCAGAGCTGGAGGGAAGACTCTTGTCTTAATTTCCTTTCCAGTTCCTGTAGCAAACACCTTGTAAAAACAACACAGGGCATAAAGGTTGATTTCAACCTACAGTTTCATGTTGCAGTCATCATAGAGGGGTCATATCACATTCAGAGAGCGATGAATGCATACATGCTCACATCCAGTTCACCCCCTCTTTAGTAGAATCCAGGATTCCCCGAATGCAGAGGGTGATGCCCAATTTTAGGTTGAGTATTCTTATATCAATTGAAGCAGTCAAGATCCTCCCCCACAGCCACGCCCACAGGCCAAGCTGATCAAGACAATCCTTCGTTGAGCTCTCTTCCCAGGTGATTATTGTTGATAGTTAAGACTAGTCAACACAACTGCAGAGGAGCTGGCAATTGGAAAGATAGGTGGAAACTTTTGCAGATAGAGCTAGGGAGGGGGGACTTCATCCTCAATGATCCTGTTCTAAGGCTGTGGGCCACATTTACAAGACTCAAGCCCAGGAGTGAGGGGGTTCCCCAAGCTGGAACTCAGGAAACTGATACAGTGCACGAGTGGTGTAGAGGTGTCTTGTCACGTCCTCTATGTGACAAGCCAGTATGATGTGAGAGCTCTTACGTTCCTGTGTTTGGGTGACTTGATTCTAGGGGAACCTAGATTCTAGAGGGAGTCTAGCAGAGTCTGCACACATGCAAACAGTTGCTGCCCTAGCATGAGGGCTGCAGCCTAAGAGAGCGAAGGGAGTGTGAGCAGAAAGTGCAGGGTGCTTGAGGGACATGCAGAGTGCTTTGGTGTGGTCCTGTTCAGCAGCCTCCTGTTGTTATAGGATGTTGTAAAGACTAAGATTGACATCTATAGCAATCTCTAAATCTCAAAAGCATTCTGCTGCAATGATAAAAATCTCTGACCTTCAAAGACAAAGGGGATGTGGACCACATTTTCTTTCCTACTAGGTGAGCAGATGCCCACTCTGCCACTGTAGGTAACGGGTCTGCCTGCTTCTGAAAGAAACAACAATAGATGCTTGTTCCTGTTAACATCTCAGGGTCCCAGGTATTGGGATAATATGGATGAGCAAATCAGAGATAAAAGAAACCTGGAAAAGCATAATGTTAATTTTAACAAAAAACATAAATAAGAAATGTAAATAGAACAGCAAATGCCAACAGAGTGACTCCCTCTAAGGAAGCAGCATTTAAAGAGATAATTGAAGCCAGTGTTTTACACGTGGCCACTTAACAGCATTCAAATGTCTTCAGATGCCTCCCATGAAGATGGTAGCGATGTCTCAGTGGGGAGTGTGTGTTCTCAGTGGAGACCAGCTTCGTGTCTGGACTCTCCCTCTTCTCTGCGGTAATATGTCTAGGCCATTGGACTTCATCTTCTTAGGGTCAGGCTTTTTCACTGAGAGGAAGCTGGTTTCTTTTGGATAGGTAGTGACTACCCAAACCACTCACTAGATGTTGAAATATGAGGCACTAAAAGCAATCCGTAACAGGTTCCATTATAGCCATGTTTATGGACAGCCATTGGTGGGCCAGGAGGAGAGGCACGCATGCATCTCAGTGCCAGGCAAGTGATTCCAGCAGAGGCTCTCTGGGAATTGCATAGGAATAAAATGCATGATTTAAATGTCCTATACAGGAGATGGTGGAAACATAATCAATAATAACGCAAGGAGCTTGAGCCAAACCAGAGGAAACAACGGAAAGGCCCTGAAGTCTCCTGAAAGTCGGCGTTTTCCTTCTCACCTGACAAAGTCTAAGCCCTCACCCAGTGCCTGCTGAGAAACCTTGAAAGAAGGACGGGAAGACAGATGTGAAGAGAGGGAGACAGACACATAGACACTATCTTCCACTCATTTGTTAACTTTAGTATGACCACAGATGACACAAACAAATCATACTTAGTTGCAGGCTTCAGTAAACCACCCGCAGATGTGAGGAATAAAAGCATGGGATTTTCCAAAATGGCTGGCTGTCTTAACATTTTCACATTAATCATTAGTACTAAGTATTTACTATGTTGCCAGGAAGAACGTTTGAATATTCTTAAAAATGGGTAAGACACCAGAGTGAATTCAACATAATTGGATTCTTCTTAGCTCGGGGGGGGGGGGAGCTATGAAAATTCCCCAGTTATCCATACTATTGTCAATTTTCTGTGTGCCTAGTATTGTTCTCTCTCTTTCTTCGTCCCGTCCCTCTCCCTCTCTCTCTCTCTTCCTCCCTCCCTCCGTCCCTCCGTCCCTCCCTCCCTGTCTCTCTCTGTGCATGTTTGTGCATTCAAACACACATGTTTGTATATCAATATTCTTTTTCTGAGTTGCAAGTAATCATCTCGACTCAGATATTGATACAGAATTACCTTCTTTCTCAACGAGCACAGCAGAGATTCCTGTTCTTTACAACACTTTAGACTCAAGGGTTGTCAGCATATGTGGCCTTTTTTAGTTGAAGAACATTAAAAAACAACAAAGTACAAGTAGATGCAGTAAAATTATAAAAAGGAGAGATGAGAATAAAAAGGATGTAGGATGCTGCGAGCAGGTGCGAGCACAGGTGGGAACTATGTGAGATGGAAATTTTACCAGTGTCAGCTTCTAGTTTGAATAGTAGATTTATAAACCCACTAATACATTGTTAACAATAAAATTAGGGACATGCATAATAAACACATACAAACAATATATATATGATTATATATATGATATATATAATTATATATATGATATATAATTATATATATGATATATATAATTATATATATGATATATATATATAATGTAAAAAAATATATATCTCACATGTGGGCCAAGTACAGTAAAGATTAGAGTATTATTATTTGGGCATTATGACTAACAGAATAAATACAGCAAAATCCAGAAGAACAAATAAAGCCCGCAGGAAATGAACATTGTGTCAAGGTGTCTGAAAATTTGAGAACCTTTGCCTCCAGCTTGCTGGACAGCCCTGCCCATGTTGGCTTCCCTAGAGTCAGAAATGAAACTCCCAGTGCTCCCTACTCTTCCAGTACCTAGCCTGTGTCTGCAATTAGAGCCTCCTCTAGAGACCAAATGCAAATACAGAAGCAGCACAGCAAACCACCTTTATATGTGTAATTAATGCATCAGCAAAACCTTTTTAAATATTAAAAATTATTTTCCTGTGTTAGAGAGATGGCTCAGTGGTTTAGAACAAGTACTACTCTTGCAGAGGGATGGGTTCAGTTCCCAGCACCCACCTGTAACTCAAAATCCAAGGATCTGATGGATATGTGGTGCACGTGTGCATGCATGTGCGCACACATACACACACAAACACAATTTTTTTAAATGCTTAAGAGAAGGCCTTTTTCCTAGAAAAGCATTTCACAATAGAGAAAGCACAATGATGAAGCCATATCTAAGCAGCCACAGAAAGAAACACTGTCCTAAAACAGACACTAAATAAGAACATTTATTTAAAAACAAAACTCAGTGTCATTCTTTCATGGACTTTAACGTTAAAATTATCAATCTTTCTGTGTAATAACTTATGCATTCAGCTCCTTGGGGGAGGAGACAAGCAGGTAGAAATGGTAGCAATGCCACTTTTCCTTGTCCCAACAGCCATTTCCCACACTTAAATGCTTCTAAGAACAGTTTTCTGCAGGTCTTCACCTCTGATAAAGAGAACAACAACAAAAAAAACCAACCATGGCCTGGACGCTCAGGCGTGCTCAATTCAAGCTGCTGTACCAACTTGTTTCTCTGCCATTAATTTAATAACCGATACTGTAGGATCTGCGGCACGGGGCGTTTCGGCTTTGATGTGCTATTTTAGGGCCGTCTTTTTCTTTCCCTGCAGGTGGGCGTTTTCTCACTTGAGTTCTCCTCCAGTTAATGAGGCTGGGCTGTGTCTCAAGCGTTTCCCTCTGCACTAGAACACGGCTGTCTCCCTCCTCACATGGTCTGCGGGGCTGTCACCAGGCTCTGCTCTCTTCCCATCCTGTTTCTGGTTTCATTTCCTCCACAAAGACATTCAGGAAGCATTCCAGTGTTAGCCCACACTGTCGTGTTTGTAACATGCGACACTGGGGGTTTCTGTTTCATGTATGGGAGTCTCTTCACAGAATTTTAAGGATAGTGGTTATTTTGTATATGATTTATTTCAGAAGAAAGAAATGTCTGCAGTGTCGGTTGTTTGTGATGTTACTTTTAGAGTCTTGGATTCCCCAAGAGGAACCACAAAGCTCCACCTAACGTAACCATTTTTGTATGATTTTCTGAAATTCAGTCCCTCCTCCCCATCTCTGTCTCTCTGTCTCTCTCTGTCTCTCTCTCTGTCTCTCTCTCTCTCTGTGTCTCTCTCTCTCTGTCTCTCTCTCTCTCTCTCTCTCTCTCTCTCTCTCTCTGTATGTGTGTGTGTGTGTGTGTGTAAGCCAGTAGTTGCCTGGCTGATAAGACTATCTGGCAATGAGCTCCCCGACTTGCTCTGTCTCTACCACTCCCAGTTTTGGAATTAAAAGTGTGTGCCACTACACCTGGCTCTTTACGTGGGTACAGGGAATCCACACTCAGTCATTATGCTTGTGCAGTGCATAAGGCTGAGCGTCCTTCTTCACTGAGCCACCTCTCCAGTTCCACGGAAGTCAAGCTTAACAAAGCCTCGATGAAGGACACGTGGCAAGGCACGAAGAGTATTTTTTTTTTCCTTGCTGTTCCAATCAGTGTGAGCTCACATGTGTAGCTATCCTGTTGTGTCCAGAAAACACTTCCCTTCTAGTTATCTACCCTTTCTGGCTTTTCAGGTTTTTTTTTTTTTTTTCCTGCTCCTTTTTCTTCAAAGATCTCTTGAGCATTGGGGAGAGTAGTGTGCTAAGCAGTTCCCACGCAGAGCCAAGCACTTCCAGTCTCTTACTCTGTCCCTTGACCAGTTGGGGGTCTGTGGGCCAATCCCCATCTACAGTGCCATTGCTGAAGGAAGCTTCTCTGATGAAGATGGTGAGATCCGCGGATCTATGGGTGGAGTCACAAAACTCTCATGTATTACCTTATTTAATAAGGAATTTTAGAGTAGTGTGTAAGGATGTTGGGGCTCTACCCCTGATGTTTTGACAAATGTTTTGTGTGATTGAATTCAGTGTTTACTGTGGTTGATTTTTGTATGAATAATCTCTCATTTGTGATGTAGTCTCTTATTTGGCATCAACACACATGGATGCCATTTGCAGTTAGATTTACCACAGGTGTTTGAGGTCAGAAAATGATGGAGTCACACATGATGGGAATTTAATTATTTATTTATTTATTTATTTATTTATTTATTTAGAAAAGAAGTCTTCAGAGATGACAGGAGCCCAGTGTGGGAAGTACTGGCGGGGAGAGAATGAGAAGGTGGCTTTACCCAGGGTTGACAAAACTTGTCTCTCTGGAAGCAACATGAGACAGAGCAGAACCTCTGCCCGAAGGCTTTTCCTGGAAGCCATAAAGTGCTCCCTTGCTCCTGTCTCTTGGCCAGAACTTGGTTACTCTGGCCACAGAGGGATGGGAAAGAGGTGGGGACATGGTTGCTCTAAATCTGCACAGCTGAACAGTATTTTATTTGAACGTGTGGTTTCCTCTCTAAGGAAGAAAGAGGGAATTTTATGGGGACAGGTTTAGTGCTATCTTCAAATTAAATTCCAGGAAAGCTGAATATTTCACCCTTTGGAAATATACAAATGTTTCTCTCCCCTTTCTTCCTTACCTCCTTAACCCCCCTCCCCCCAATCAACAGTGACATAAAATGGATGAGACTCTGGAAAGTCAGATTTGTTTTTACTACGGTATAAACACATCTTTATTCTCCCATGGAATCTAATCCTGCGGAGAGAGGATGGGCATTGCCTTTGAGGAGCTGGTGATGTGAGTTTCAGGTAACTTTTTATGTGCATGTTGATGTCTGAGAACTTTTAAGACATCACCGCTGCCATTGGCTACCCGTATTACTCTTGTCTTATTTTCCTGCTCAGAAACACTTTTGGATATGCTGAGGGACTTGCCCTTCAGATAATCCACTCCCGAGTTCATTTCATCCAGTTGCTTTTCTCCTTGTTTTATGCCTACGGCCGTTTTGGATGTTAGCATCATTTATTTAATTTTCAAAAGTATCAGTCATACCCTTTTCCAAATATATTCAGATTTTGTAGCAAGTTTTGTTTTTCTCAATTTCCTTTGTCAATTCTGACAGCTTGTTAAATATTATGTTAAGTCGTCATCTCTTTTAGTTTGTAGTTTGAAATAATCTCCCGTTTGCAGGAACACCACAGCCTCATGCAAAGAGTTATTTGTGAACCACCTTGCAGAATGCTGCGGCACGATGGGGTGTGCCTTCCTTATGCGAACAGGCATTTTCCTGCATAACACCAATGTTGCATCAATATAGAGAAACTAACAGCATAATCCTAGACTCTGACCTTCAGGTGCCAAGCATTCAGATTTCACCAGTGACGACAATAATGACAACTAAGTCCCACAACCAAGATCCATTCCTGTCTTACAAGGTGAACTTAGTTGATCTATGTCCACTCTTGCCTTCTGGCCAGAAATCTCCCTGTATCTTCTGTTGACTGTCAGGCCCTTGGCTACTGTAGATTACAGCTAATTATCTTATAGAACACCCCCAGTCTGCATTTGTCTGACAGATTCCGGTTCTGCAGTTTGGGCAAGAACATCACCGAAGTGACAGAGTGTCCTTTTCACCCACCATCCCACAGTAGCAGATTGCAGTTTGCCCTCTCTCCGAGGTTAATCTTGAGCACTTGACTGGAGAGGTGCTCCCTGTATCTTTACTGTAGAGCTCCTATAACTGAGGGGGGAGAGTGGGGGGGGAGTTCAGGCTCCCAAACTGCATTTCAGTACAACGTTCACCCTCAAGTTTTGGCACCACTCACTGTCTCCTGGACTCATTGTTCCAATTATTTATGGATGGCTTTGCAGAGACAGAGGAAACACCATCCTTGCTTCATTTACTCACGCCAGCAGACACTCGAGGATAAATACATTACACAACTATTGCCATTTTCTTTCCCAAATTTTCAGGCTTGGCTTGGCGGGGCCTTCATTTTGGTTTCTGCTTCACTGTGCCATGGCCTCATCATTACCTTGAGCATCTCCTTGCTGTCTCGGGCAAGGTGTCTCAGCTCTTCTCACTTTGCAATCATTACCAATGGGAGATATCAGTCAGAAAACCAAAGCTGACTGTCAGGAAACCCAAATAAAGACCCCAATGTGGTTAAACCGTTAGTACTGAAAGTGTGTGTGTGTGTATGTGTGTGTGTGTGTGTGAGAGAGAGAGAGAGGAGACTTTTAACTTATATCTGTCCATATAGTTATACTCACAAAGCAACACATTTTATTTATTTTTTATTTATTCATTTTGGGACAGTTCAATATGGCCTTGAGCTCACAACAGTCCTGCTGTCTCACCATCTAAGTGCTGGAATTGTGTAATATGCCACCCAGGCCTTATACATCCTTATTTAATAATAGCTGCCCTGTGAATACAGCACAGTCACCTCTATTTATCAGCCAAGGTGACAGAGGTGCTGGAGAGTGGACCAGCTAGGACCAAATCTCAGTATTCCCAACTGCAAAGCTAGTGCCTTTCCATGCTTCTAGTAAATTCAAGAGGGTTTGGGGATGCAGCCATGTCCTCATCCTCCAGGACCCAAGGACAGAAAGGGGCAGAAGGGATCAAGGAGGGTCTCTCAGTTTCTCCTAAATCACTGAGGGCAGCAGAAGGCAGAGCCATCTGTCCAGGGACTGGCTGTTTCCTGAAACTGTCACCAGGGGGCGCAAGTAGGCCGCTGCTGGGAGTCTGGAAGCCACAGGGATGCCCTGAAGCTGCCCTTCCACTTGACTGCAGCATCCAGATTTCTGCAGCAACAGCCTTGCAGAGGGACATACAGGGCCGGAGTGCTGCCAAGGCAATAGCACACTAGGTCCCTTCTACCGTGCAGAGGACATCTAGCAAAGGGAGAGGCTAGCTGGCTTTCCCACGACTGTCAGTGGGAAATGGATAAGCCTTCACTGTTTGAGTTTCCTATCTGCACAGTGACCTTAAACCCAAGGATGCTCTAGAAAAGAGAGGCATAAAGGACAAAGCCAAGGGCCTTTCCTCCCTCATTTGCAAGCCCACAGCCGCTGAAGGTACGAAGGTCACACCACAACACTTGGATCAGAGTGTGGGCTCTTAAGGATGCTCACTCACACTGACTCTCACAATGAAACTAGGTGTTTTAGAAACTTTAATTTTCACCTGAGAAGTAGAGCCAGACAAGGAAAGCAAACCTCACAGTACTGGTCCTATCTGAGGGATGGAGCCGGGGTTTGAAATGGCCTGAGCATGCTGAGCTACACCTGTGGGGAATTAACAGCGAGCAGCAGTTCTCTGGAGAGGCAAAGGAGAAACTGAGGTGTGCAGAGGGAGCTCCTGTGCCTCAACTTCTCTCACACCAGAGTGCTAACCTTGAACTGTGCCAGTGCACGCTGTGGTGCTGGCCTTGGGCGTTGCTCACACTCCGCCACCCTCTGCCTTCTTTGGAGACCAATCTTGGAAGCTGGAAGAGTGTCTGGCCATCCGTGTCTTCCATTCAGTTGTTTACCTGGGATTCATTGACAACATATGGAAAGAGATGTCTCTAAAAATGAAACCGGAGGGCCCCTGAGGCCTTACCCTTAGCCAGTGATAGCTAGAGGCTGCTGGGAAGGATAGTCACTTTTGTCCTGGGGTGTGACCTCTGGTACACCACGCACCGTCGTGCTTGAATGGCTGGACTCCACTCGCACGAGCCTGCCAGCAAGGCTAGCTGGACTCAGTGGGTGATGAGAAAAAGACATGAAGACACGAGGGAGGTTTACTGGGGACGTGGAGAGGAGCTGGAGGCAGGAATATGGGTAGATAGTCAAGATATTTGTGAGTGTGCATGAAATGGTCAAAGAATAAAAAAAATTATTTAAAACGAAGCTGCGGTGAAATAGAACAGAAAGCCAGGGTCAAACACATGCTAGAGGCTGTGAGGACTCACGGCCTGAGCTCTGCCTGAAGGGAGGCTGTCCAAGCGGAGGTGCGAAGGAATACATTTTTCTTTTTGGACTCTGAAGATCAGACTCTTGTAGTTGTAGTGGGGCAGGTGACAGCAGTGGCCCTTGTCAATAGCACCATTGCTGATGCCTGTTCCTGTGGCAGCTACGTGTAAGGCAGATGGCGGTGCTGGCTGAGCGTAGACGTGATTGCTGATGTGGCCCATTTTACCGGAATTGTCTGGAAAAGCCAGTGTGCCCTCAGCCAGGTCTGTAAGGCCTCTTCACAAGTAAAAGAAATTCGGTCCACTCCAAAGAGTAAGGGGTAGCCTGAGCATCGCTGTACCACGTGCCCCGCAAAGAAAAAGAGTAGCATAGACTTCAGCCGTTGTATGTGCTTGCGGGCGGTCTAGCGCATGCCCAGTGAGATGGCACGCAGATGACTCCTCTACCCTCAGTGGCTTCCAGCTCCCTCGTTGTCTAATATGATGTCTGTGGCTCCTGGAGACTGCCCTTGTCATTCATAAAGGCTGAACTTCCACTTGCATTGAGACAGCAAGAGAAGAGTAACTTAACAGTCATGGAAAGGAAGTGAACCTTTGTTATTGTTATCCCTCTATGGAACTCGGCTCCCATCATCATCGACTCTTGATGGCCCATCTGCTTGCCTGCTCCCCTGCTCCCCCTCCCCAGTTCTCTGCTGTCTGGACTACATCCTCCTCTTCTGAAGCACGGGTTGGAATACACTGTAGGGTGAATTCAGTTCCTTTGTCAGCTAATTAACTCTTAAAATAGACCACTAGCTTTCATTTTCAGGAAAGTAATTACTTGTTGGAATAACTCACCTATTTCTAATTCTGTGGCTTATTATTTTAGCTTATTGTGGAAAAAAGTCACATCTAGGGCAAGGCAGATTCACAAGATGGAAGCAGAAACACCATTGCAGGCTAGGGGACCATAGTGGGTAGTGCCCTCAAGGGAGGGAGCACTACAGGAGTCTAAGAAGGCTGTAGTGAGCAATCCAACCCCTCCCCTGGGAGGGAGCACCACACAGGCCTAAGGAGGCCATAGTGAGCAGGACCCCCAGAGAGGGAGCATCACACAGGCCTAAGGAGGCGATAGTGAGCACCCTCCTCGAGAGGGAGTACCACACAAGTCCAACAAGGCCATAGTGAGCAGAACCCTTGGAGAGGGAACATTTTACTTGCCAGGAACAATTCTGGCTTCCCAAAGAAAGCACATCTCTGCAATCTGTCTGCATTGAAACCAACAGCTCAGAAGTACTAAACAGTGACAGCTGGAGACCACTGTCCACTCCCTGCAATTTAAGCCTGTCTTCTTGAAATGGTGCAAAGTCTAGGGTCCTTAAAGAGAGTTTTATAGCCCAAGGTCCAGGGAGGTTAAGTGGCCAAAGCTCCAGGATGGCTGCTGTTCCTGGTCAGGCTGATTGCACATGGCCCTGATTTATATTTTTGTCCTCCATGCCTTACCTCATTGTGGTCTCAGGACTGCAGAATTCGGAGATGTGAAAGGGGTAGCAGAGCTGAGCTGCAGTTTGATACAGATATTAACACATCCCACATACATATGATATATTCACATTCACATATACCTGATATGTATATTCCCCACACATGTGATTCATACACACATATATGATGTACATATATTTGCATGATATATATCATATACTCCCACTCATATAGAATATATGCATACACGCAATATATAAGCATAAATAATATTACATAAATATTATAAACACATGCAGATATGACAGAATATGTTATATTGGCATTGCCTATCAATTCTCTATCATCTATCTCTGTATCATCTACGTCTGTCATCCCTTTCTCTATCACTCATCTGTCCATCACCTGTATACATATCAGTTGTCTTATCTATCATCTGTCTATGTCTGTCTCTATATATTACCTATCTATCCATCATCTGTCTTCTATCTTTGTACTTATTTGCCATATATCTGTATATCAATTAATCATCAGCTTCTTTCTGTCACTTGTAGCTTGAGGTAGATTGATCTATCATCTATCTATCTATCTATCTATCTACATCTGTCTATCTACATCTATCTATCTATCTATCTATCTACATCTATCTATCTATCTATATGGATATCTACATAGATATATAGATATCTACATAGAGATAGATAGATAGATAGATAGATAGATAGATAGATAGATAGATTCAACCTAATTCTAGGTGACTCAGAATTGAGTTTCTTAGCAGCGCATGTCTACATCCTTGAGGCGAGATCCGCTGGAGATTTCGGTGATCAATTGATGTGACTCTCTTTGACTCACTGATTTTCGTTGTGGGAGCTCATTTTAATGCTGCTCATGACACATGAATTTAGGAAACCACTGCGGTTGTCACAGGAGCCTGCATCACACATCCACTGCTGTGTCAGAGCTTACACTTGTCATTTCATTAAGTTCATGACAAAGGTGGCAGTGGAACCGCCCATAAGCACCATGCTTTGGGCGAGGCAATCAATGCACAGGTGGACACAATTGATGAGCAGAATGGTTGGGTTGAACTCACGTCATTAAAATATGCTCTTAAATCATGTACTTCATAGACCACCCTGATCTAATAACTTCACAGAAAACAGTTTCAGCTGTCAGGCCAAGGTTGATGATGGGCATTGAGAGGGGCCTTTTGTGTATATACTAGTTGTGACCCTTAACAGTTACCATATGGGATACCGTTTGCAATGCAATCTAAACCATCCATTTTCCTGCAAACCTGCGATCAAGATGTTTATAGAATATAACTCACACAAAAATAAGCCAAACAAAACAAAAAAAAGCAAAGCAAAACAAACAAACAAAAAAACCCCCCAACTTCAGCAAGTTATTACCCAGGAGAAAATGAAGGCTAAAATGCTTTCAGAAGGAACCTTCTGGAACTCTTGGAGAGCAGAACAGAATGACCTGAGAAGCATTTGTGTTCTGCGAGGTCTTAGAACATAGCACAGGGGCGTTCTTTCAAATCTGCACATGCGCAGAAAGGAGGCCTCGCCAACGGGAGACCACTCAGGACTTATACCACCACGAGCAAAGGAAGCCTGTGGAGAAAGGTATTTGAATCCAGCGTAGACTCCAGAGAGCATCCTGCCAGCAGGCTCTGGTGCCACTACCCGAGTCTGTTTGCCTCAGGGAGAACATGACTTCCTTGGAAGCCAAAGGAGAAGGCTTCTGTCACAGGGCACCTCCAGCCTGGCAGCGAGGAAGGTTTCTTTCCAGCACAATGGCACTGTCTCTATATTGCTATTTATAATTTCAGAAGTGATTTATAGCTTCATTCATCTGAGAATCAAAAGTGGAATTCAATTAAACCAAAGACATTTGAATCTAATAAAACTCATTATTTTCCCTATGAAGCTACTGAACTGCAGTCTCAGACAGTTCCTTGTGCTGAGTGTCCAAATCAGAGACCTGAGTCTCCTCCCTCTCACGTACTCTGTATCAGACTACTGTTTTCTGCATCCTACATTCTTTTAGTCTTTCCCATCGTATGAAAGAGACCCCCCACCCTGAACCCCACCTGCCTCCAGCCACCAGTGCCACTGGGGTTTAGATGGAGCGTAAAATAACCGCCAGGCCACTTTGTGCTTTATGGAAATCTTAATGCCAAAGCAGCCCTCTCCTTTTGAGGACTAGAGCCCGGTTGATAGGAGCACCGCCTGGCTACTCAGCCGGGCCGGGTACTCATTCATTACACCTTATTGTGTTAAGGAAGTCCATTTGGGACCATCTAGTCTTATTTTAAAGCTGTTCTTGATGGGAGGCCAAGCGGTTTCATTGAACAAGCTTTTATCCTAACAAAGATACACTGGTTCTGGGTGTCTCGCCTTTTTCAAAGGAGCGATGATGTCATGCTGGGGCTCAGCTGTTTTAGCAAGCCTAGCACTTCTAATAGAGATCTCCCCCAGCGGTCCCTTCTGTTAGACACCTGATTTGCATTTTAGAGCAACCTTCCCTTTGGTGTCTCTCAGCTTGGGCAGAGAGGAAGAAGAGGTCTGAGAATTTGTGAGTCACCCTTCCCAGTGGGATGGGTTCCTGAAACTGAGGGTCTTCCCCCTCCTGCCATATTTGATGAAAGGGTGCCTCGGATACCTGCCTCTTTGGATTGAATTTATAGCGGTAGGATTGAGATTCATGTTCCAGGAATTAAGTGGAAAGCTTTCCCTAAGCACTGGGCAAAATGCTGAAACCCAAGACTTTCCACCGAGGAGCCCCTTGCTGCCCTTGTTTAGGTGACATCCACCGGCAAGAAACAAATTGCCACAGGGTGAGTACTCTTGGTTCCTGATTCCAATTTGTAGAAAGACTGTTGAAATGTAGAACAATGCACACCAATAACCGCCCCGCAGGGGAGCCCTGGGACTCAATGGAAGACATGAAAACATTGCTATTATTTCAGGAGGCTGTTTTTGGGGGGAATGAGATACCACCTGCAGGAACAGGAAACCGGAATACCTTGTAATTAGATGGCTTCACCAGCGTATTCTAATTGACAAGAGATGCCTGGTGTCAGCCTCACCTGTCACCTCACTGAGACTCCCCTTAGTTCGCATGTGTTGGGCTCCTGAGGATGTTGTTTAAGTGGACCAGTAGGAGAGCCACACGCTTGAGTAGCTTCAGCATCACGGTTAGGGACCTGATGTTACTTGAAGGTATTATGACAGAATATTCAAAGCTGCAGCTTGCAAGTGGAAACTGTTCAGGCAATACTGAAGATTTTTTTAAAGGTCAAAGTCTTCTGTTACCCTTGGACTGGTGCCCTGAGTAGGGCAGTCACTGAGAGGTGCAGTTCTTGTAGGCTGGTTAGGGGGTCTCCTCCAAAGTGCCCCAATATATCACATTGGTCTTTGGGCTGGGCTGGGCAGCTTTGGAGGTGTTTGTCATTACCATTCTGTCTTTTTCCTTCTCATCTCCCATGGTCCAAGCTGTCCTGGCCATAAAAGTTCTGGACACCTGCATCACATGAAGTAGTCTTGAAAGACAAGCATCTCCAGATCTTGGCAAAGCCTGAAGATGGAGCACAAAGCTGTGAAGGTTTAGAAGGGAAGGAAGAAGATATGGGAGAGGGAGGGGCAGAGGCTGGGAGCTAAGGGTTGATATTGAATGTAAGATCGCAGTGCCCTTTGGGACTTTCCTATCTTCTTTACCCCTTCCCCTTCTTCCTGGGGAACATCTGCTTTTCTGTGCCTTAAGGCTTGATCATGTAATAAGGAGAATCACAAATAGTTTATGATCAGAATCAGGTACCTTACATTCCATGCCCTGAATGGACTCTCCAATGGACTGGGGGCTTTGTGGGTTTACCCACAGGGGATATTGAGTGAGACTATTTGGAATAAATATTGATTCTCTCTCTTGTTTTACATATCCCAAATGAAGCCTACAGTTCCCTCTACCAGCTCATACTGAAATACAGTTCATACTCATACTTCGGTCTGCTTGGACTGCGTGTTCAGTTAGTAGCATGCACAAATCAGCTCCTATAATTCCGGACTGTAGTAATATCACTGGTTAGTACGGGTAATCCTGGAAGCCTCAGCCTTGCTTTCTCATAGTAAAACCCTCTTTTGCACTGAAGTCCCAGAGCCTTCTGAGACAAAACTCTGTCCCCTGAAATTACTAGTTAATCCTGTTGAACCACAGGATATGTTAGGTGACAGGGTGACAGATATGTGAGTTTGCTCAGATGTCTGGGGAAAAAATACCATGTAAAAAAGATTAAGAGAGAAATAGATTCACCCCATCGTTGCCATGTTATTTTGAGTTGAATGCTGTTCAGATTTCCTTGTGGGTAGATGTCCTCAGACAGAGCCCCACACACCCTTGCCTCTCTTGTTCTCCTTGGAGAACATCATGGCTTCACACACCAGGCAAGTGAGAATAACTGGCAAAGAACACACTCCCTGGGTCTGTGCTGCAAAAGCAACATGGTTTGCCTGTGAGAAGGGCAGTCAGAACACCAAGCACCACCCTCCTGGTTCCTAATATGCAGTCGCATCTAAGAAAATAGAAGCGGTTTGCACGTGAGGGTCATTAGACCATGGAGAAGTGTTCTTGTGATTTGGTAAGTGAAGGGAGCTGGTAAGCTCCCCGGAAGTCCTCTGAGCTCGGCTCCATGAAGAAAGAAGTGTGGACTATGTTCAGAAGTGGGTCCATGCTGACATGAAGATTGCTAGACAGGCAGAACTAGCAGCTGGTGAAGGATTTTTTTTAAAAGATACAGAACACGAGACAGAAACCAGTGATTGCTTGTGCTCAGCTTTCCCTATTCATGCTTCAAATTCCGACTGTCTACACTCATCTGAAGTTGTTGGGAGCTCACAGTGAGCATTCTCCTGTCTGGCCATTCAGGTTCCTTCTCTGGCAAGCCACCCACTGAGTACAAAGCACCAACATGAAATGCTACCTCTCCCCACAGCCTCAGAAGTCCCCTGTGCCCTCAGTGCCCTGGTGGTGGGGGTGTGCAATGTTATTCTGGCTCCCCAACCTGTGGACTGGAGTGCTGATAGTCACACTCACACACCTCTTCCATTGTTGAAGACATTACTTCCACTTCTACCAAAGGGATCATGGATTCCCTGCCTCCACTCTTTCTCTCTGAAGGGCGTTCACATCCAGGGTTTCCATACAGATACCAGCCATGACTACTTTCTATTTTCTAGAAACATTTTGTCCCATTTCCTGCTAGGGATGCCACACCTTCTTCCTTACTTTCTGTTATTCATTCAAATAGTGTTTTTCATGTGCTTACTCTGCTCATCAGTGCCCCAGGAACCAGGAGAAAAACAAGAAGGGACAGGAGTTTTTGAAAGCCTTGTTTTACTGTCTTATTCCTTCCATCCATTTCCCAGGCTATGGTCTACTATAGATGGTATATTTCCACACAAACTTCCCTGGATTTGATCCTGTCCACCCCTCCCAATTCCTATTAGCTCATTTCATTTTATGTTTTTGCCATTTGTTTTTTGGGACAGGATCTCACTATATAGCCCTAACTGTCCTGCAACTCACTATATAGACTAGGCTGGCCTTGAACTCACAGAGATCCACCTGCCCCTGCTTCTCAAATGCTGGAATTAAAGGCAGATGCTAACATGCCCAGCCTTAATTTCTTTGTAAAAGATTCAGTCCTGCAATGTGAAACATATACATTGAAGTTCACAGAAGTGCATATATATACATATATATGTATTATAAATTATCATAAAATGAGGAGTTTGTAATTACTGCTCAAGTCAAGGCATAGGACATTGTCAATACTCAGACTTCCCAAGAGCTGCTTCCTGGGCTTGGAGAAAAGGCTCAGGTGTTAGAAATCTCTTGCTATGAAATTGTGAGGAGTAAAGTTTAGATCCTAGCACTCAGGTAATAAGGGAGTATGGTCCTTTATCTATTCCAGCACTGTGGCTGACAAAGGTGGGAGGATCACTACCCAGAAAAGACACCAACAGACAATGAAGTGTGAGGTTCAGGTTCAGGAAGAGCCCCCATCTCAAAGGAATAATGTGGAGAGTGATAGAAGATACCCGATATCTTCTTCCGGTCACCACTCATACATAGGTATGTGCACCTAGGTATATGCATAAACCACACACACTCTCCCCCAGAGAGAATCTGTGCTCACCACTACACCATCACCAGATACAATATCAAATGCTTCATTTCTTTCATTTACAGTTTTACACTGAGTTATATATTCCTAAACAATTCATATAGGTTCTTTTAAAATGTGTGGATGGTATATAGAGTTTGAGTTTGTATGATTCTAGCTCCTTCCTCTCAGTGATTCTCCTGCTGAGCATCCAGTCCCCTGGCCCTGTGATTCTGAAGTTGGCCCATGGGCCTCACACTTCAGGGAGTGTTGTCCCTGAAGTTTGGAGGACTTCTTAGAACATGAATTGTTTCTGGACTTGAAGATTTGGGGTGATGCATGAGGGTGTGTAGTTCTGGGCAGTTCTGAGGCCTTTCTGGTGCCATTGAGGGCCCCACAGGTTGAGCTCTACGGTTGTGGTATTTTAGTGTGTGTACATGCGTAATTTAACGCCTCCGCCCATAACAACATTTTAGACTCTTCATTTTGGCCATCATACAGAATGAAGACATGAGCCTTGTTGCATCTGCCTCTTGTTTCTTATTTTACCTGTCATGTAGCAGGGGAATTTTGCTGGATAAGAATCCTAGAGCGTCAAGTGTCGGCATGCCTGGACATCTTGACAGAATCATTCCAGAGTGTTTCTTGCTGGCTTTCCTTGCTGATTGCTTCTCCTTTAATATTTCTCGCCTCACTTTGCAGTCGCCTCATAGCCGCCATTTATATGTTCTTTATATATTGCTTAAAATTCTCTGCCTTTTCCAGTCTATTCTCCTGTAAATGACGTGACCCATGGTGTTTGTTCAAAGGACACCCCCTAAAGCTACCTTACCTCCTTCCCTTGCTCTTATCCCTCCCACAGCTAATAACTACTTCCCATTGTTTCTTTTAATAGTCATTTCTACTACCTTGGGAACCTATTTTGTCCCAGCTGTAGCTGAGAACTGAACTTGACTTTGTTAGATTATTGATCTGCTTCCTAAATAACTTCTGAATTCAACTTTATTAACCTTACTGCTCAAGACCCCTTTCAACCTGGTACCACTTATTTTTCTGGGTCAGTCTGTCACATCCACACATGACCCCATCTCCAGTAGTGTAGGCTTACCTCTTCATGATCTCACTAGTTACATCATCCTGGATTAAAACCTTCCAGTGTTTTCCTCCTTGCTACTGCAGAACAAAGCTTATTGAGACATGTTACCCTACCCTGGCCCCTGCATCTCTACCCATGTAAATGCTGTTAGCATGGTCAGGTGGGCATATCAACCATGCCACAGCCCAAATGCTGTTCTTCCCTTTTCTTGGTATAACCTGATTTTGGGGTTTCTACCTCTTTATAAGACTAAACTTAGCTCTAAATCCTAATCCCTGTTGTCTTAGATTGCTCTGTGAATCAGAAAATATGCACCCCTTCTGTCCACTGATTCTACTTCCATGCGAGGGGCACATTTTTATCCCTTGGAATCTTTGACATGGTCACGTGACTTGCTTCTGCATGTACAATGAGAGTAGAGATGTCTCTGCAGGAGTCTGCAGCCGGGGCTGCAGAGACCTGAGTGTTTCCAGGCATCACGCCACAGGAGAACGATCAGCTGTCCAGCATGCGGACAGTATGTACTTGCTGTTTCCAGTGCAGACATGGAGCTCCTATGTCTTTAGTATGGAGCAGGCTCAGCCAGACCCAGATGAACTCCCACCCCCCGTGCCGTGTGAGCTCCATGTCACTGTGATATTTGATGTCTAACGATCTGTCTTTGTCCTGCCCTTTCCCACTCCCTAACTCTCCTGTGTTCATATCTACATAACACCAATTATATGATATTGTATTTTCATTATTGTATTATTGATCTCTTTTCCTCTAAATTCCTTGGGGGTAGATAATATATCGTGTTTATGTTTCTTTGTCAGGGATTATAATTGCATTGCATGTAATAGGTGCTTAAAATGTGTATCGGAAGAAAAAAATAGACAACTTCTGTTTCTAGCAGTGCTGACAGTCAGATAACTTGAGTGACCTTCCTACAAAAAAAAAAAAAATCACTAAAACTTCCAGATTCAAAATGGGGGAACATTCTAGCAGGGAAATCCAGACCTCAGAAAGGAGAAATAAGGTGGAGATTGAGAACCCAGATGTGTCATCACAGCTTTCTCTGGGAGCCACGGTCACGTGCACATAACCCGGCCTTCTCTCTCTTCCTTTTTTTGTAATGCTTAAAAACTTCATTTGACAATTTCTTAATGTGTGTACTGAGCTTTGTTCATACCCCTTGTTTCCCCCTCTTCCCTTTCCAACCTGAACCCTCTTCCCAACAAAGCCCTTCCAACCTAATATCTATTTTTTTGACCCTCTGAGTTTAATAATGATTGCTCTCATGAGTGTGTTAGGTACTGGAACCTGGGCAATTAGAACCGAGCAGGGAAGACAGCTGAGATATACACATACCTCAGTAGCTAAATGGGCATAGCACAAAGCCATGCTGCTCCCATCTGCCAATCTACCCCTTGGCTTACCTGGTGGCCTGGGGCAGCAGTTGAACGTCAGATGCTCCAGTCCTGAATGTCTCCTCCCTCAGGTTCTTGGACTCATGGCAAGGTGCTTGTTTACTTTGTGGGAAGGAAGGCAGCCTTGGCGCTACTGCAAGACACCACTGAGTTGGAGGCATGGGGTTAGTGGGAACCTAGAGTCCATCTTAGTCACTTGGGGTGTTCTTGCTTCTCTGTAAGCTCTCAGGACACTCTTACACCTCCACCCTGTTGCTATGTCACCTTGCTTTTAGTCTTTCCTGTTGACTGCAAGCTCCAGTCCCTGAGGAAAATGTAGTATCCTTGCATGCAGTCTTCAACATAATCTACAGGGCTATGATGTGCAGTCCCTGCCATCAGGCCGCCTGGCACACTGCTCCTGTGGCTGTTTCTTTCTCTAGACACTGCCTGAGAAGAGGGTGCATCAGGATGCTCTCTGCCCCTGCTGCAGCCACCTAGGGCCTAGACTTAGATTTTTCATGGCTTCTTGATGAGCGTGGGCCTGACTCATTGGCAAAGGGGAGGGAGCTCTGTGGATAGCAAGTGAGATACAGTATTGACTGCAGAGTGGCAGGAGTTGGTGGGATATTGTAGTCTAGTACCTCTTAATCATCATAACTCAAGATGCCTTTATATAATTAAAAATTAGTGAGAACTCCAGTTATATGTCGTTAAGAGATTTTTACATATTTATAGGTAAATATTTTTATCATAATATGTTACATATTAAATGTATATATTTAATATGATAAATAACAATATAATGTATAACACATATTTATCTTATTAAAATTAAAGCCAATATATTAAAATGTGCACTAATATTTACTCACTAATACTTAATAATGAGTCCATTATCAATTAACATAAAATAATTTTTATAAAACTATAAAAAATAAAAACTACTTATGAAGAAGGCTTGTTTTATGATCCGTTTTCTACGTCATTTCCTTTTCTTCTTTAACATTTTCTTCTCTTTTTAACGTTTCTCTTAACTAGATTTTGTATCCAGTTCATTATTCTTCTTCTTCCCCATCCACGCCACCTAGGGAAGCCCCACTACATCCTGGAGAGATAACCCATAAAGGCGCCATCTTGTTATTAGGAGAATAAATTTCAAATTTCCGACTGCTTGCTAAGTGAGAGAGATCCCCAGGGCTTGCCCCTTTATACGACACTGCGGTCACTGGGTGTGGGCTTGGGCGGGGGTGGCGAGTCCTGAGTCTTCTCGGTTTTAGAAGAGGAGGGGCAGGTGCGTCTGTAGCTGTTCGTGTAGTTACCTGACCTCTTCGGTGCATCAGGATCAAAAGGAGTGGGTTGAGAACAGGAAGCAGGGTCTGGTGTTGTAGCTGCCTCATCCAGGGACTGGTTTGATTTTATTTGTGCTTGCTGGCATTTGTAGAGTAGATGATGTCTCTTTTTTTCTGAGGATGAAAGTGGAGCAGAGAGCAGGCAGGCAATTTAGAAGAATCATTGACTGTAAGGTCTTCTAAAAAAAGGGGCTCCACGTAAGTGGGATGCTGGTTCAAACGGGATTATCCCAGCTAGAGCCAGGGAGTTCACCACCCTGAGGACCGCTTGTTTTCTTTGCTGAGTAAAAATTCCTCCTCTGTGGGTCGTGACCGTGGTAAGCCGCGGAGGCTTTGCCTTCCCTTTCGTGCTCCCATTCCTCCCCCCAAATTGCAGAGCAAGTTTAGAAGATTGTTTGGTTAGATGATTTTGGTCTCCTCCTACTGGCCACATTCTAAGTGTCTGGGAGGCACTGCCCAGGCCTATCCAGGCCATTTTCCTACTCTGAAAACCCTCCCCGATTTCCTGGAGCCCACCCTTGGACTCCAGACAGGAATTAGGCGTCTTTTTGTACCATCTTCCTGATGTTTCAAGAGCTGGATTCCTTCAGGCTGTTTCCTCTTTCTGCTTGAGAGCAGAAGGCAACCGCTCCATCAAGTGGTCCTTTTAGATTAGATAAGCAGCGAATCCGCTCTGGATTTCCTGACAGAAAGCTGAAACCCAAGCTTCACCAGTTACCAAAAGGCAGAGATCTGAAAGCAAGTGGAAACACTGTCACAGCGCCTTTCTAGAGTGTCACTCTCTTTTGCTCTAGCCATCCACCCTCTCACAAACGGCTTAAAATTATTTTCACCTTAAAGGAAAGCGTTTTGTCATGTATCAAACGTTCCTGTGAATCCTAGCTTTTTGTTTCCTAGGGGAAACAGAGAGATAGGATAAAGGTGTGCAGTAAAGAAGCATAGACTGCTCTGCCTTGGTATAGTTGCTTTCAGGACTCCTGTGGCTGCCCCCGATCCACAGGTGTTCTACTCTGTTATTTAAGATAGCATCATGCTCACACAGGACCTACCTGCATGTTTCTCTCTGTATAGAATGCCTAGGAAGCTGTTAATAACTGCTGCAATGTATTGCTTAGGGAATAGCAAAGGAAAAGAGCGCCCATGCTCATTTTAGCCCCGCCTTCTTTTTTACCCCAAGCTAGTCTTAGGTGATGGGGAACTTCAGCCAATCACATTCGGTTTAGGGTGTGTCCCCCTGGGGCCACAGAAAAACAGATAAAACATCCAGGTGTGCTTGCCTCTGCCTTTTTTGTTCCCGGCGCTCCTGGATCACTGGAACCCTGGTTTTGTAAATTTTCCTTTCTTCCGTTTATTAAAGCTGAATATTTTATATTAAGCTAGTCTGGTTAATTCTGACTACCGATCGATCACGCCCCTTCACTTAGGCTCACTGTGTAGCAGAGGATGACCCTAAACTTCTGATCTTCCTGTTTCTACCTCCTGAGTGCTACAATGTTAAGCATGTGCCTCGCTCTTCCACTGTGGAACATGTGAACACAGAGAGCTGTCTCTGTGTCTACCTTTTCCTGGTCCCAGCAGCCATGCATCCCATATGGAGGCCAGCAGGAAGATCAATCATCTCCCAAAGATTCATTTATAGTTCATTAACAAACACATTTGTTTGTTTTATTGAGCAGGAGATGGAAACAATAGGGTTTTTTTTCTTCACTCATTTGTATGCCTTTCCAACTGTTTAAGTTTCAAAGCCAATCACCTGGCCATGAGTATGTGGGGTATGGAACATATGTGTTCTTGTGTGTACTTATATGTTAGTTTTAACATGTTCTAACATGTGTGTAGTTACATGTTAGGATAGTTGTACCGTGATTCAGTTAACATCAGGAAGGAACACTACCTGTGAATAAAATCTTAACTCTGCTGCCTCATCCTTCAGCATTTCAAATCTTTCCAAGGTTCCTGTGTGGTGAGTTATGTTTCAAGGAAGGTATCAAACATGATCATATGATTCTCAAGTCCCTATTAGAACTATTTATTTATTGACATCTCTGATTCATTATTAGAAACATCCAAGCGTGAGTCTGAAGACATGTTTGAGTAGAAAATATAGCATTATATAATTTACATGATTTAGGTAATCTGTCCACTTTGGTGACGACATAAATCACAGAAACAGCTAAGCTCTTCAGAGACTGAACGTCTTTCTGGCCTCAGAAGTTTTTGAATATCAAGGATAATTTGGACTTTATCTCATGAAATTTTCTTAACTACATGTATTAATATTCTCCACTTTTAGTACCTAGCCCATTAAATAGGATTTCCTAGCTTAAAAAGTTAACAGTATCAAAATTTCCTCAATTGAAATGAAAGTTAAATTCAAATTAACTCTAATTCTAGTAGAATTTATTATATATTTCTAATTGTTTAAAGACCCTTTTAATAATTCTTTGATAATTTCCTACCTTGTATTTTAATCACATTCACCCCAGCTCCCCACACCACCTTCTCCCAGAGGCGCTCCACATCCCACCCCCCCCCAATTTAGAGTCCTCCTTGTCTGTTCTTTAAATAACCTATCCAGTCCAGTTGGTGCTGTCCATATACTTCTGGCTGTTGGGCCATCCACTGGACTGTGGTCAGCATCCCAGGGGGCACACCCTTAAAAACTGATTGTCCCTTCCCCCAGAAGTTATCAACAATCAATAGCCCCTTAGCTCTTAGTTAGGGGTGGGTCCTCTTACCTGTGCTATAATGTGGGTGGCTTTGATCTTCTGCAAGTTTTATGCAGGCAGCTACATCTGATGTGAGTCCACAAGTGCAGGAATCGTGTTCAGTCTAGCGATACTGTTTTACTTGGGTCCTCCTGGTGTTTGACTCTTCAGATCTTTCCACCCTCTTCCACCATGCTCGCTCAAGCTTGCATGGGAAGGAGCACTTTTGCCCCCAGACCCCCACTTCTGTGTTAGCCGAGCCCTCCACTGACACCCGTTCTGGACACTTTAGTCAGTTGTGAGTTTCTTCATTAAGTACCATTCACTGAACAGAGAAAACTTCTCGGATGAGGCTTGAAGGATACACTGATTTACAGGTAGAGAGTTACACATTTCAAAGGCATTTTGATACTATGTCCACGTAACAGCATATCAGTAGAATGTTCTCCTCTGGGTCCTTCCTGTTCAGCCATGGGTTCTTGGCTAGATTTCCCTTACTAAGCATGCATTTCCTCATTTGGATCCAGGTTGAAATGCAATCAGAAAGTGACTGGTTACTCCCCATCACACTCATGACATTATTGCCTCCATGGACACATCATGTCACTCGTGACACACACATGACCCTCATGACACACTCATGACACACTCATGACATTATTGCCTCTGTGGACACATCTTGTCATGTTAGTCATTTTAACTCACAGGGTTCACATCTGGGTAAGACCGCTGATGACTTTTCTTCCCTAGGAAGCTGACGTCACCTTCCAGTACTGTGAAAGCTTATCAGCAGGAGGAAGCTTTTTAGTCAGCGCCAGCTTGATTTCTTCATGCCCTCTGACAAAAGTATGGGGTATCTTCACAATAGGGTCTTTTCATGAAGTTTCAGAAAGAAACTGAGAGCAATGTCAATAACTTGAGTTGTTTGAGTACACCTACAACTTCAGGTGAAGAGATGTATCTATCCCATACCTGACATTGGGCATATTCTTTGGAAACTTATGTATGGCTTTGAGAATGAGAAGAATTACTTGTATAGGGTAATTTTAATTAAACACACATACACATGTGTAATGTTTACAAAATAGTAGGTTTCCATATGACTCTTTCAAATATCCTTAGCATTAGCTACTCATTCCCTTACCTTCTCCTCTTCCCCACCCTCCCATTTCTTTCCATACTTAAACTCTTTGCCCACAATTTCTCTGTCCCCTTTGTGTCCCCTGTGTTCTGCTATCCCCCCTCACCTAAGATCTTTCATCTTCCTCCACACCAAGGATCCATTTCTAGTTTCTTATATTCTGAAGGAACTGCAAGTTAAACATGTACGTGAGTATCACTACCACCGTGGGATATTTATTCAGCCTTTCTAATGACCTTTTCTCATAATAACCATCAAGTGTACGAAACTTCCTAACTGTGACATAAGCAGGAATTTTTAATTGTTTTCTTAATCTTCACGAGTATTAGGATTAAATACAGTCCTATAAATGGATTACTGAAAAGAGAGACTGCGCTTTCACTTCCTGGCCATTCAGATCCAAATAATGACTCAGAAACTATATTAATTACAACACTGCTTGGCCAATGGCTTAGGAGTATTCCTACCTAGCTCTTATATTTTAAATTAGCCAATTTCTATTAATCTGTGTATCACCATGAGACTGTGGCTTACCAGTAAGGTTCTGGTGTCTTTCTCTTCCAGCAGCTACATGGCATCTCCCTGGCTGCACCTTCTATCCTCTTCTATCTCTGCTTGGATCTCCTGCCTTGCTCTATTCTGCCCTGCCACAGACCAAAGATCTTCTTTATTAACCAATGGTAATAAAATATATTCACAGTTTATAGAAGGCCATCCCACATCAGATTATAATCTCCCCATTATTTTGAGTATTTACTTTTTCCGGAACTGCATGGCTATGAATATCATTTGACTACAAATATATTGGTGTTAGCATAGTTTCAGTATTTATAGCTTTAGAAGAAGAGCTATGCCAGAGGACTTGATGTTACTTAAAGATGTCTACACCACTTCCAAAGGCTACCAGCAGTGGAGACTTTGAGTCAGCCTTATACTTTCCCCACATCCCATTTGGTAGCAAGTAGAATAGTGACCTAGTGTTTTGTGCTTCCGTTGCTCCTTTACTTCTGGAGAGCCTGACACTGCTTGGTGATTATTTACCTCTTACATGATTGCAGAGTATACATGCCTGGTAAACCCCCTTCTGCTTTTTGCACCCTCAGAGCCAGGGTCCAGGGCCAGTAGCCATGGAACACGCTGGCCCCAGTATACACAGGATGAGTATTTATTGTCATCTCAAGAATTTTACCCATTCATTCATTGGTGGATTGATGCATGCAATCAATATTAATCTGAAGGTTAAGAGTAAGATTGTAACTATGTATGTGGATTTTAAGGGTAGTTAGAGGAATGGAGGAGACACTAAAGGAAATCCTTTTGACAGCAAGGCCATGGTCTGTTTCCACAGAAACACAAGCCTTCAGGGAGGAAGCTCAGTGCCTGAACGTGAGGTAGATAAGAGACATAATCTCCCGTGTGCAAACCTGTCAACTGAATCTTTGACGTTTCAAAACATTGATGATAGATAGAAAGGTTTTTGAAATTTTAGGATTTTACTAATAGATGCATAAAACTGCACGGATAAAAGGGATTATCAACTGTTTGTACACAGATCACTCATTTCCACGGCTTCAGCCTTCAGGGAACTCTGGGGAACCATTGCCTCCCACCAGCTCCCCAGCCTGCATCGACACTTTACTTAGCAGCAGGGAGATACTCCATGGAAAGTTTCACATGTCTTAGCCAGCACACTCCAGAGACACCAGAGTCATTTGGCCATTGCCATGGCTTAAGGGAAGAAGGGTTTAAGCGGTTTGAACTTCCAAGTAAAAGTCTGCCTGAGAGAAATCAATGTGGATATTCAAACAGGGACTTGATGAAACAAACCGTGGAGGGGCCACTGCTTGCTGGCTAGCTTTCTTATACATCCCAGGATTTTCTGCCCCAGGATTGTTACTTGCAGTGGGCTATCCCCTCCTACACCAGTTACCAAGACAACTCACAATGGACATATCCAGAGATCAAGCTTATTTGGACCATCTCTCACTTGAGGTTGCCTTCCCAGGAGACTTGAGGTTGTGTCAAGTTGATTGTTAAAGCTGACTAGGGAGGGTACCTACTCAAATAGAAGTCTAGGGTCCCCTCTCACTGTTACTTTCACATAATCATTGGGGATCCCTAGGACTCTACATAGATTGATAATTGCCTAGGCTATTGTCTAACCTCTCAAAGTCCCTAGATCATTTGAGCCTCATATGCATCCAGTAAGTCATGGCAGAGACCAGGTCTGTAGTGTCAGCGGGGCTCACCCTCCCTTGTGTTCCCACACTTCCTCTCTAATAAAATGTACATACTTCTAACTATGGCATGAGCACTGAGAATGACATAAGGTTATTTCTAAATCATTTTTTGAGATCATCAATATATCATTTTCCCCCTTTTTGTGGGAATTGTTAGGCATGTGCGTATGTATATGTGCATATGCATGTGTGTGTTTGTTTAAGGGCTGACCTTGGTTTTGGATAAGCAATTGTTGTGCTCTTCCCTGTTGGCGGAGACCACTTGTTCATTTCCTGGCTGCCTAGACCTGAAATAATCACACAGAAACTGTATTATTACAACATTGCGTAGCCTATTAGCTCACACTTCTTATTGGCTAGCTCTTATATCTTAACCCATTTCTATTAATCTGTGTGTTCACCTCATGGTTGTGGCCTACTGGTAAGGGTCCATCCGGTGTCCGGTGTCTATCTCCTGTGGCGGCTATATGGCTTCTCTCTGACTCTGCCTTCATTCTCCCTCTATCTGCTTGGAATTTCCACCTTGCCCTATTCTGGGGAATCTGTATTCCAGTCCTACTTGCACAACAAGTCATTGATCCACTGAGCCATCTTGCCAGCCTTGTAGGATTTATTTTGGAAAACAAGTATCTGTAGATAGTTCAACTCCCTCTAAAAAGAGCTGCCCACTCAGCAGTCTTGAAGGCAGATTTTTGTAGTAACTGCTTATACAAAATTCAAGTCCAAATTTATCCTATATTCTCAACATGAAGCAGGCTTGACACTTCCTTTTTATGGCCAGTGAAATATTCTAGATGTTCTAAGCAAGTCAGCATTTCTCATCCAATCAGCATCAGCGTTCTACCCCCCATCATTGCTTCTGGGAATTGTATTATTGTGCAGTTCTTAATTTCTGCATGTGGGATGCTTGCGCCTCACAATATAAATTCATTTTATGGCAGAGAAAACTAGAGTTAAGAAGAATTGAAGTTGGACTTGGTCTTCAAAGCCTATAAGCACATTTGTGTCATCTACATTCTCTGGAAACTCTGCCTTTCCTGCACGTGTTTACAGTCCTTTTAAGGCTGACCATCTAAGACTCTGTATTAGACCAGGCTTTAGGTAATCCCTTTGGGAGAATTAATTCTCTGATAAAGCTGAAAAAAAGGCTAAAGGAACAATAAAATTATTTCTTCATTTATTTTGAGTTGAAACAAGTCTCTGGGGAGTAGGTAATCTTTCTGTATGCTTCCTTTTTTGTCATTTGCCATCTTGTGTGCTTTAACTCTATGGTGTTAAATATTTATCATTTAATAGAAGAAAGTAATAATAGAAATGGCCTCACTCTCCCAAACCGCGTTCCTTCTCCAGGGTAATTACTTTTGATGAGTGCTAGAGGGTACATCTTCCCAGGGAGAGCTGTGCTGGCTGGAGAGAGAATTACCAAGATGGCTCATGCTTTCCAGCTTGTGTCCCTAGAGCCCTTGTGGGAATAGTATATTGTAGGCAAAGACAAAATGAAATTTTAAATCACAAATCCTTTCATTAGGAGATAAGTCTACACTGAGGTATGAAGAGGGAAGGGAAGGCTTGCAGCCTTTATTGGCAACACAGTAAGGTGCTTGCTCCTTCAACCAGCTAAATGTAGCCACACAAACAACATGGGTTTTCCAGTAAGACAAGTTCAGGGCCTAGCTCTCTAGGCAAGATATCATGGAAGCTGAAATGTTCAGGAGGACAAGCACGCATGGGATTCATGGGCAGTGGGGAAACTCAGGGGTTGGGCTATGTCCTCGCCACTTATAAAACATGGATGCTTTATGGCATTGTAGTTCATTTGGCAAAGTCCTTGCTTCACTTGTATAAAGCCTTGGGTTTGACCTCAGCAACACATTAACCAAGCAGGGTAGTGCATGCCTGTAACCTCAGTATTTGGGACAGTTAGAAGCAAGAAGATTAGAAGTGGAAGAACACCCTTCAGCCACATAGTGAGTTCAGGGCCAGGCTGTGCTACATGTTTGGAATAAGTAAAAAAAAGAAACTAGTTAATTAATAAATGAAAGAAATACAGAAGGTCAGATGCTGGTTAGGATTCACTGTGTCTCCCTAACTCATGTGTTGGATACTTAAGCCCCACATTCCTTAGTTAGTGGGATGTTGCCAAACTCAGATTGAATCTGAGTCAGTGAGTCTATGATGGGCCTGGGGTGCACTGGTTTTTAATGACTTTCCAGGTAACATGGATTCTGTTTGGCTAAGAGCAAGGAGCAAAACTTTGTTTCTGTTGGTTTCTGGACTTTGGCAAGGCTGTGCCCACATGTTTTTGATTATTGAACATTGATAATTTCATACCTTCATTTGTGGCTTTATTAGTGGGAAACATGATGTCTATCAGAACCTTTCACACCTACAGGTGAGAGACACAGGTCATGTATAACTCTTGTTCTGTATTTATCCCTCAGGGTTGGTTCCTGTATCTCCTCATCAGCTACTAACAATGTCAACACCAAAATTCCAAAGAGAGTGACCACATACTGTTTGCTGAATTCTACTTTAAGTATAGCACATGTGTTACATCATTTTGCCTGCAGAACAGCTTAACAAGGGAGCACATTTCTTAAAATAAGATTTTAACAAACTCCAAAACATGGTATGATGGGAACACCCAGATGTTCATTTCTTGTACACAGGAATCTCATGAGTCCTTATTTATGAGTGACTCTCCCCAAGAAGTAACTTGTGCACCTGGGCTCCTGCCATCTTCAAACAGATTCAAAGTTAAGATACTTGTTTCCGTGGTGTGGTTGGGAGGGCGATGAACGTGAGGAATCAAGCAAGTGACACTCACCCTCCTGCTCATTTTCCTTTGGCCATTGCTAAAGCACATGGCCTTGCCTACCCAATAAGGCAACTAGAAAATGACACCTAGCTACATTCCCAGAAAGGGGAAATTGTTAGTTTCGTAATGCATGAGTGACTAGCCTAGGTATCTGAACTTGTTTCTCTTTTCCTATTGCTATCAAGGACTCACTAATAATTCTTTCATGCTCCAAGGCGTGGGAGAAATTCAGTAACAATGGTCTATTGTGGGGAAACACTAGACATATGATGAATGACCTGGCTGTCAAGCTGCTTGTCCACAAGGTAGAGGGGGATGGGCAGATAGCCCTACCGTCTGCTATGACCAGGTCAGGACTAGAGATCAGTTCAGTGTGTAGCAGACACACAAGAGAAAGATTTATGGCTGGATAGAATGACAAAGTTTGGAGAGATTTGTCCTTTGGGAGCTGCAGAGAAGCTGATAGGATTGGCTGAGGTGGGAAATAATGGTCTATTGTCCATACCACCTCTTTGCTTAAACCTGACTCTAGTCCTCCTTGGCCTTGGAGAACTTTGCTTCCTAACCACGCTCACTGGGATTGGGTGAGACCCAGTGTTTGTTAGCCCCCAGCTTCTTCCTTGTTCTGCCACATTCCTGGCACACACCATGTGCCCTGAACCATGTGACTCCACTCCATTCTTCCCAAATGCAGCCCATGCTGTGTCAACTCTGGCCTTTTACGTTGAGTGCCTAGTCTGCAAGGCACCTTGACGTCTCTATCTTGAGACCATTGCCTCATGTCTTGCCTAAAAGTAGATGTTACTTTACCTGATCCAGGCTTTGATATCAGTAAATCTTACTGCTATTGGTGATGGCGTGGGGGCCTGGTGTTTCTCCTCCCTCCCTCTTTGAGTCAGCCTCTGCTATCTCAGAGTGCATCACAGTTTCCTTCTTACTTCCTTTCTCTCTTGAACCAGAGATTTCCCATTTGCACTAGCTATTAGGGAAGAAGGAGAGAGGGTGTAGATGGGAAAGGATCAAAGCATTTTTGGAAAAAACTCGTTGCAACCTGATGATACATTTTTTTTATAATTAGAAAGTAGAGTTTTATATATGGTAAAATGTCCTGTGCTCTTATTGGTATAGCTAGCCCACTTGACCTTCATACAGTATCATTTTGTGGCTGTAAGCTCTGTCTTTCCAGTACACTTGCATACAAGTTCGTGTGATGTATCAAAAACTCAGAGCCTGATACCTAATACTCCAATCCATGACAACAGCATAGCTGCTAAGCTTACTGTAGTAAGACACTGGCAAAGGGTTCCTGGGCTCACTGGCCAACTGGTCATTTATGCTTTGAAAAGTCCAGGCCAATGAGAAGTTCATTGCCTCAAAAAAAGGTGGGTGGAACCCAGACACAACAACTGAGATTGTTCTCTGGCCTCCACAGAGATGTAAGACGTCAATGAGGGTATAGAGCGGATAAAGAAGGGGGTAATCACACCTATATGTACCTTGCTGATAGCTATAAAATTGTGCACTATTGTTCTGCACATATGGTCTTCCAGAGACCATTGTAAACTATGGAGGTCAAGCACAGGACACTTGAGCTGGGATGCTGGGATTTGAACCTGGACTTTGCTACTTCCCACTGTCTAACTTGTCATTTAACCTCTTGTAGCTCAGTTTCCTGAGGTCTATGTGGAGATGACAGTGTGACTTGATGTGTTGAGGCCTGGAGTATTATTCCCCACAAATAGCCCTTTTTGTGTGTCCACAGCTAGACCCATTTCCAGCTTTCCTTTATGGAGGTGTGGTCACATGTTGACTAGCTGTCGATGAACAAATAAATTGAAAAATAGATATATAATTAAGACTAATGAATAGGAAGGATTAATTCCCTGTTCTCAATCTCTCATGACAATTTGCTTCCCACTCCTATAATGCAAACAAGCCTGATGATTTGGAAATTACATTTTGTTGATAAAGAGCCACAACATTGGGCTGTAGAGATGGCTCAGCGGTTAAAAGCATTGTCTGCTCCTCCAAAGGTCCTGAGTTCAATTCCCAGCAACCACATGGTGGCTCACACCCATCTGTAATGAGGTCTGGTGCCCTCTTCTGGCCTTCAGGCATACACACAGACAAAATATTGTATACATAATAAATAAATAAATATTTTTAAAAAAAGAGCCACAACATTGAAAGAACCTGGGTCTCTGAGTCTCTTGAATGAGAACTACCCAAAAAGGTCTTGTTTGTCCCAGCTTCTGCTGTGCTTGAGCCATTCTATCTTTGGGCCTTTGTTTGTTGTAGCTTTAGTTTAAGCAAGAAATGAGTCAGTGCATGTAGCATTTGATCACCTAGGGAATGTTTGGAATTATTATGTAGAGATGTAAAGGTTCTCAGTCAGAAGCAATGGGTTTAGTTGATTAGAACAAATACTAAACATGGCATCAATTGACCTATTTGTATGCTATAGATATCACTTCAAGTTTCCCAACAGGATTTGTAGGATTTTCTAGTCAACAAATAATTACAGCAACAGAAACTTATAAATATTAACTAATAAGTTATGCCAACCTCTTCTACCCTTTGGACAATACGATAGTCAGTATAACCACACACACACACACACACACACACACACACACACACACACGCTGGAAGCAAGTGACCTTGCCTGCATTGTTGCACCTTCTACAAGTGACTGGAGCTGTGACTCACTGTGCAGTTGCCATCTCTTCCCCTCCTGTTGTCTCTGCGGGGGAAGACGATGGCCCCTGCCTCACGAGCCAGGTGAGAATAAACTGAATCAATACCACAGCAATGCTTGGTGCACGGCAAGAGCGACTGTAGCCATTTCCACATTCCTGTGACTCCTCAGCCATGTGACTCCTTGCTCACCTTCAGGCTCTCATTGCCTCTGTTTTTTCCTTCCTAATTCCCCCCATCCTTATCTTTCACGCCAGTCCTCCTTTTCCCGTCTCTGCCAGCTTTATCTTGGGCACTTTTGTGAGTCAGCTGCAACAGGGCCTCCTCTTTTCTGGGCATGTCTTGCTGTGGAAATAGACTTGAGTCAGTTAAGGACTTCTGTCCACTTGTTCAATCTTAAAAATTGATGCTCAAGTCTTGACATGTGAAGGCTTATCCTGCTTTTTCACAGCACCACGGGTGTGAAAGTTTAAACAGTAGCACATGAAACATTAACAGAGACCACAGTGATTCTACAGCTGCTTGTCCCCAGACACCAGCTCTGCTTCTGGGAGATTCATAGGCATAATTACCGTTTCATTTGGTTTGTTAGAGTGCAATGTGACCATGACCTTGCAGACATTCCCCAGTGATGTTTTGTTTGCTGGTGAGGCTCTTTGACTATGAGTAGACATGCATCCTTAGGATCCCAAGAAGGAAGGATTGTTCTCATGGAAAGTTTTGGTAGCATATGATTACTTTCTTGTATCAGGGGAGAGACAGAGTAAGGTCAGACTAAGATGACTGTGGACTAACTCACACGCTGTGGGCTGGAAACTGTTTCCAAGTGTCTCAGATACCAGATAGTTCCAAGAGTCTTTGCAGCAAATGTTTCCCAGACCGGACGATGCATTTTACATTTTTCACGTGTTTGTATTTCACTTTAGTTACCATTAAATGCATAACAAATAAAGGGCCTGTTGTATCTATGAATTGCAATGCTTGGAAATGTGAACTGATACCTTGGAACAGAAAGGCTAATGTTGGCTTTCAGAGGTATCTTGCTCCTAAGGATTCCTCTTCACGCTTTTAATCCCAGTACTCAGGAGGTAGAGGCAGGCAGATCTCTGTGAGTTCAAGACCAGCCTGTTCTACAGAATGAGTTCCAGGAGAGTTAAAGCTACACAGAGAAACCCAGTATCAAACCAAACCAAACCAAACCAAAGAAGGGGTCTTTTAGTATTTACACCTTTCTCCTGCCTCCTCTTCTACCCTGTAATGAGTCTACATTCTTTCCCTGTAGAGGATGCAGCAAGGAGGTACCATATTGGAAGTGAAGAAGACCTTGACCCTGGTGGTGCCCTGATGGTGCCCTGATGGTGGATTGCTGGTATCCAGAACCGTGGAAGATGCAGTTCTGTCCTTGATCCAGTCTAGTAGTTTTAAAACAGCACACAAACCGAGGCATACATATTATACTTTCAGGAAATGGGGGGGGGGTAGTTCTTCAGTTCCCAGGGTTGGCTTTGTAATCTTTGCATACCCACGGCATGTCACTCACGTGTTTCCACTGTCCCATGCTAGGCCCCTCACAAACAGCTTTCTTCCTTGTTCCTCATGGTTCCCCATGGTGCCAGGAGTGGACAGGGGCACTGTACCTGTCAGTGATGGATAGGATAGAAGCACTTGTCTTCCAACTGGGGCTCAGAAAATTTGGGTTCACAGAGTCCTCGAGAGTGGTGGCAATGAATTACTAGAAAAAGAGGAAATGTATGATGACAGCAACTCCCAAACGGAAATGGATGATATGACTTTAAAAGGCAAAAGTTCTGGTCAGAAATTATGTTTGACTCTTTTGTAATTTTTGATGTTGCTTGTTTTTTGACCTTGTGAGAGCTAAGAATAACAAAGGACTTGAAAAATTAACACCGTTGGTTTTATGTTATGCTAGTTAATTATCAAAGCTTAAAATTACTGAATTATTTTACTTAAATAATTGGCAACTGTATCACATAAATGCATATAGCATAAGCAGAATGAATGGTTTCATAATTATTGTCTGATTGAGATGTTCTTTAATTATTAAGTCAAGTGAATTGATTCTGTGAGCTCAATCATTGACTATTTTTTTTTTGATTACTGAAGTGGAAAAATAATTATTTTATTTCCCTGTCCTGATTTGTTTAGCTTTTAAATAGTGAAAGTAGTGAGTTATGAATGAGAATAAATATTTTAAGTGTCTTATTTAAGATATATTTTAAACAGTTTAAAACAGGGAAAAATCCGACTCACTTCTGGTATCTGCATGTCTGAATCGCTCCCATGTGATGACATCAGAGTCGTGACAACCTGGACGTGTCTCTGGGTAGCAGTGGCCCATTGGTGAACACACTTATGTATTTCACTGACACTGTGCATTCCCAGTGTTTGGGAGGCATGCCACCTCAATGGCCACGTGAAACTCTATTTTAAAATATTTTAAATATATTCTTTGAGGATTTGATACATGCATAAAATATATTTTGATCATATCAGCCCCCATTTCCCACTAACTCCTACAAAACCCTCAACATCTCCTTCTCAACTTCACGTTCGTTTTTTATTAACCCACTGAGTCTGGTTAATACTGCCAGTGTGTGCATGGGTTAGGTTAATACTGCCAGTGTGTGCGTGGGATAGGTTAATACTGCCACTGTGTGCATGGGTCTAGGGTCATCTACTAGAACATGAGCAATCTACCAGGAACTCCATTCCTGATGAAAATTGACTCTCCCTTCGCAAACTGTCACCAGTTGCCAAAAACTTTTCAGTTACACGTGGAGCTTCATAAGCCACACTCCCTGCCCCATGCTGGAATTTTGATTATCTAGATCTTAGGCACACAACCACAGTTGCTGGGGATCCAAAATTTGTCCCAGACTACACTGAAGCAAAGGGGCCAGGATGGAAGTGGACACAGCCCTATCAGATTCTAAAGCTGTTTCCTTAACTCTGATGGGAAGTACACAGGAACAGTCTGTGCTTCCAGAAGCTTCATCCATCTTTCTGTCCTTGAAAGTGATTTCTCTTTTATTAATATCTTTCTCTGTCCTCGTCATGACTAACTATCCAACTGGACTAGCCTGTTTCCTAACCCCCCTTTATTTAAATCAGTTTCAACGGTTAAGAAATGTCTTGACATTGTGAGTCTTACTGATGACCATGCTGTAGACGGGCTCGGATCCCCTGGCAGTGGCTTCCCCTCACAGGCATGCACAGAACTACACTGCTTGTCATGGTCTCCTTCCCAAAGTTGTGTTCAATACTGTCATGTCACTTACAGAGCATGATCAAGAATGGCATCTGCCACCTCCACACCTGGGTCCTATGAGCATCACACTATGCCCCTCCCAGGCATTCCTCTTTACTGGTGGTAGCTGGAGACTCTGAGGACCCATAGGAAGACACGTGTGAGCAGGAGGGAGCATACCTCTCAGTAACTACGTGGTGATTGGGGCGCATGGAGTAGTTGCTCACCTCTGCCGGTCTTCATGGCTCAAGAAAAAGATCTGTATTATGTCACCTTTGTAACTCTTCTTTCTAAGCATTTATTTTCCTGGAGGCAGCCGATGATTTCAGTTTTTTCCCCCACCTTTTCAAATAATTTTTGCATATATGTTAATTCACACATATGCTTTTTCTCAATCTTTTATATAAATGGTCCAGTTAATAAACATTTTCTTTCCATATGCAGCACACTTTGGCAGATGCTCTAAGGAAGGGACTGTACGAATGGATTCCGGTTTCACTGTCGTCCATGCAAATGTGTGCCCCACTGAGTTAGCTAGTAATTCTCTACTGATGATGATATTTCAAAAGCATTTGTTTTGAAGTAATACCAGATTATAAAAAAGACAGTTCCTAGCCTTATATAAGGAGCCATAGTTGACCAACTGTTTCTGTACTTAAATTCTTAGAAATTAATGTCTTGCTTCAATAGGTATACCTACGTAATACTGATATGTAACTAACCATTCAAGTCTTGATGGCCTAAAATAAGTGCATTTATCTTTCATGATCCACATTGAAATCTCCAGGTTGGCTATGCTGTTCTAAAGACTTGAGGAATGTTCACTGAAGTCAGCTGGGCTTGGTTTTATCTTCAACTGCTGGCAGGTCTGGCTAGTCCAAGATGGGCTTACTCATGTATCGGCTGGTTGGGTAACCTTGGTCTGGAAAAACTTAAATAACCAGGTAGTGTACTGTAATCTGCCAGTGTGCTTGTCCATGGAAAACATTCACATTTTCATCCTGCGGTACCAATGGGCATTGTACTGGCAACGATAGTGTGAGGATTGATGTTAATTTGTTAGGATCTACGCTCACCTAGGGGACAAATACAGACTTGCTTGTGAAGTGGTTTCCAGCTTGGGTTAATTAGGATGGGAACACTCATACTAATTGTAGGAGGGACCATTCATTCCATGGGATGGAGTCTTGGACCAAATAAAAAGGAAAGCAAGCTTAACAGAAACATTCATCTCTCTCTGCTACCTGACTGTGGTTGCCATGCGACTGACTACTTCATGCTCTTGTTGCCATGCCTCCGCCACTACAATGAATGGTACCCACAAACTACGGTCCAGAAAAAGCTCCTAATTCCTTAATTTGCTTTGGCCAGGTGTTTTGTCCTAGCAATGAGACAAGTAGTCAATACAGATAGTCACAAGTCCCGTCTAGATTCAAGGGGAGGCAGATAGTGCCCATCTTTTATGGCAGCCCCATCTAATCATTGTTTTGTGTGTATGCAGTGTTCCTCTTCGGCTAACAGTGCCAGGGAATTCTGAAGCATCCTAGGCCATATTTTCAAGGCACTATGGAGTCCAAGTCACCCTGATTTATGCTGTTGTCAGTGTTTCCTGGGATTCTTCTTTCATGGAAGTTTCAGCAAAAGAGCATGGTAGCATTTTTTTTTTTTTTTTTTTTTTTGCTAATTGGGTAAGTGAAGACATAATCTTGGTTTAATCTTAATATTCATTACTATTATTTTGAGTGGCATTGCTATTGCTTCCATTTCAGTGGGTGATATATTCAAGTACTTTTATCGCAGAGGGTCCAAGCAGCACGGGGTACAGAGTAAAAGAAGACCCTGGAAGGAGGGGAACAGGAGGTAAAGCCACAGAGCACACGGGTAAGATAGTGGGGACCTGTGACTGCCAGGATCTGTGACTGCCAGTCAAGGAGGTTTGGATTTCAGAAAGCAAAGAAGAAACACGGAGTCTTGAAGCTGGAAGAACGGTACAATTGAGCTTGCCGAGTTCTAAAAATACAGGCTGGAGTAAAAAGGGGTGGGCAGTGGTGATGGCCCCAGTGGCTGGGCCTGGGCTCCTTGGGTTTGCAGTGAGCATTGTGAGATTTGTACCAGGCGAGGGCAAGTACAGAGCGACCATTATTTCAGAGGTTGAGTGTAATCAGCAGCTCACTGGGGAAGAGTGAATGGCTTCTGTGCATCCCGGTGCATTCCGTGTGCTTCTGAGCCTCCGCAGGGACACGTCTAGCAGCCTGCTTAATGTTTGAGTGTGCATCTCAGGACCAAGGTCAGGCCTGGAAATAAACTCCGAGAGGCGTCTATATAAAGGTGATAAAGTCATCGAGAGTGTCCAGTGAATCAAGGGCCCAGGACAGAGACTCGGGAACGATGTATTTTAAAGGATGGATATATAGCAAGAAAACAATAAAAAGGCTGGGAAATAGCAGTCATGACTGCCAAGGTTCTTGGCAGCTATAAAACCCAGCGATTCTCTAGACACATGAATCTATCAGTCTGCTCCACACGCTGCTTCCCCATAGAATGCTCTCTTCTGAAGCAAGCCGTCTCTTGTGCCCCAGTTCTCTTACTGGTCTAGCTGGAGTCCTTCATCCCAACAGTCAGCTCCAGGGGTGTGTGTTTTGAGTCAGCAGTTTATCCCACTTGTATTCAATGCGATGGGGAAGCAGCTCCAGGCATCAAATTGCAGCGAAGCGCAGCCCTCTGGCTGACAGTCTGATTGCCCTCCAGCCCCATATTGGGACTGAATTGTCTTTCTATCTGCTATTAAGATTGGCTCATGGGGAAGCCAGACAAAATGGCCTGTAAGCTGAATACCACATAAGCAACTAGCTCAAGTTCTACAACTCAGAATACGTGGATAGTTTGTTAGCCTGCTTTCCAGGGCTGAGTGAGCCAAGCCATTCCTCCTGCTTGCCTGAAAGATGTGATTCTCTGCTAGTAGTTTTATTAATTAATTAACTTTTTAAAATCAACAACAATAAAGAACAACTCAGTACAGAAAGCACAAACTGCTACCATTAAAGAATTTGATTCATAAATATGTTTTGATTTGAGCTCCAAAGTATAACGTATTGATTCACCATGGGAGCTGCTTGGTTACTTTCAAAATATTTACAGATAGCAACTTGATTAAATCAAACCTCCATTTATAATCCATTCAAAGCTAAATGCTGATTAAGAAGTTGGGGAGGTGATAAAGAGTTAAAAGCACTTCTCTTTTTCTGAAAACCTTTGTCTTCGAAATAGATAAAAACCATACACATTTTCCATGTATAATGGTGTGATGTTTTGAAATGTATACTATTTTGTGGAATGGTTAAGTCTAGCTAATTAACATACGCAGTAGCTCTGAAGTTATTCTGTAGCGAGGATGTATAAACTTAGCTTCCTCAGCGATTTTCAGGAGTGTAATATGCTGCTAACTGCAGCTATGATAGCTACCACAAGCCTCTTGAACACATTCTTCTCACTTAACTGAAAATTGAAAAGTTGTGTGTGCGTGCGCGTGCTCACAAGTGCACTCTTGCAAGCTTGCGTGTGTAGAAGCCAGAGTTCATGCTTAGCATCACTCCTTAGCTTCTACCTTTGGAGACAGGGTCCCCTTTCTGCTGCTTGGTGCTGTGTAGGGCAGGGTATATGGCTGTAAACATCCAGGTATTTTGTTTCTGTCTCCTGTTATACAATAGGAATGCTGGGATGACAGGCATGGGATACTGTGCCCAGCTTTATGTGGGTTCTGGGGATTTGAACTCAGGTCCTCACAACTGTATAACAAGCTCTTTATCCACTAAACCATCTCTTCAGCCCTTATTAAAATTGTGCACTCTTTAACCAATGTCCCCTTTGTGCTGGTTTGTTATAAATGTTAACTTGCCATCACCTTGAGTTACCTGAGTAGAGAATCTCAGTGGAGGAAATGGCTCAATCAGATTGGCCTGTGGGCCTGTCTGTGGGGGTTGTCTTGATTGTTAATTGGCTCCCACCTCCCTCTCCCCCGTGGTGGGCAGTACTATTTCTTAGGCTGGACACTAAATGTATAAAAATGAAGAAAGCTAGCTGAGTGAGTAAGCGCGCTACAAGGATGTATTCGTTCATCTCTGCTCTTGACGGTGGACGCTGTGGGCTGGCGTGCAAGCTCCGGCATCAGCTTCCCCTCAGCGATGGGCTGCAACCTGAAATTGTAAGTCGATATACCCTTCCTCTTCCGCGCTAACTTTTGTTAGGACGTTTTGTCACAGCAATGAAAATGAAACCAGAGGATCCCCGCGAGCATTTCTCACGTAAAAACTGTTGTGTATTTTACCTGTTCTCATATGAGCAAAGATACCGTAAATGTAAGATTGAACAGGTTGGGGAAAGCCGGGGGCTTATACACCAGAGGGTTCTGAGTCCTCCGCCTGCTCTAGGACACAGCTGAGAGAGGTGATGTGAATTGAAGGGCGTGCATTTGCTCAAGGCTACCTCTCAGCTTCCCCAGTTCTGTCCGGTTGGATTCAAGTGAGCTCTTTGGAAGAGGTGCAGGTGGGTTGCGTTTATACTGGGCAGTAGCATAAGCTCTCCAGCTTCCACCCACCTCCCACTGAATCAGGACCCTCAGCAGAGGGACCCTGTAGCTGTGTTTCAACCAGACCCAGACAGTTCTGATGCAAACGGGATTTGTGTCTCACTGTCGGTCTGGCTCCTGTGCCTTCCCCTTTGGCAGTGGTAGGCACTGTATTCGTCAGGCTTTTAGGCCCCATCACATTGTTATAGATTACACATGTGTGCTCAGATGACAACCATGTTAACTGAACAATCAATTCTGATGGAAGTGTCTCTTTAAACAGTCTTCAGGGTTTTCCCTTGTAGCAGAATAATGGTCATACCCACTGGCCTGTGACTTGCTCCTGTATGAAACACACATGAGCATTGGTTCTTAGTGAGGCTGGAATGGTGCGGTCAGCCCCAAATTCTTGGCTTCTGCTGTTGTCCAGTTTTGGGTTTGTGTGGAAGAGAGCATCTTGGTGTCTCACCTCCCTGAAGCCCTACCAGGTGCCCACTTATGCATCCGTATTTATGATTCATATTTCAGTAGCACAGCTGTTAAGTGTCTCCATAAATATATTGAGGAGAATAAATTTTGACAGCGTAACTTTTTATGTATGCTTATTGTATTTTCTAATGCTAATAAAATCATAGAATATGTAGTTGGGGGTACTTAACAATCCTCCTGTTTAGCCTAAAAAAAATCACCTAAGCTAGCATTGTAATTTTCATGTTTTAAAGCTAGAAAATTTAATATGTAAGTGACTGTTCTTAATCCACAAACCATAGTTCCATGGACCAATTTCTTATAATTTGTCTCTAAGCTGGCATAGATTTGCTGATCCTGGGAATTCACTCATTAGACGTGTGTTCTCTTAGTCTGTGTTGCAGACTTGGTTCTTTGTTAATGGATGATCAAGATTCACTGAGTGGATCTCTTTTGGCCAGTCTCTAAAGGGGTCAAGCTCTGAGACTTGAATGGGTACGTGTAACACCAGTAGAATGCTCAGGCAGAAGCCCAGGCTTCTCTTTCCAGAGTTTCAGGGACCCACAATTAACTCTGGTTTGAAAATCCTAAGTGGAACACAATATAAATAAATGTTTCCTGTGCTTTAAGTCCATTTATTGTAGTATTTGCTTCATAGACATGAGTCTCTGTTCATCTTTTCCTGGGTCTAGTTGTTCAAACATTACAGTATGACTGTCTCAGAGATGGGAGTTAAGAAGTTCAAGAACTATGGGTAGCATAGAAACAGGAGAGTCTATCTTCTTCCCCAGCAACAAAAGACACAAATCAACTGATTTGATGCCTTTTCCTTGACATCTAAAGAAATAAAAACAGAACTTGTCTGGAATTGCTGACTTTTTGCTAATTGGTGGCAGATTCCATGTTAGACTGCAATGGCTTAGGGTCTCTAGAGACAATCTTTCTTGCTTCCCGGACATTCATTTTAGAAACCACAGGTTCTAGCTTCCTTGAGTGTGAAATATCCCTAGGTATCTGTGTTGGGTTTTCCAGTTTTGGCACATGCTTAACTCAACCCCACTGAGGTTACAGGCAACAGCCCCTGTGTACACCCAATTCCACTGGCTGGCTTACTTCCGATTTCTACTTAGCCATTACACATAGCCATTTGTAAGGCCTAAATTAGAGGCTGAACCAAAAGATGCTGCTATGAGCAGTGCGTGCCCACAGCAGATGCAGGAAGATGCCAGCAGCTGCCAGGGAAGAAGTCAGGCTACAAAGACGATCAGTAATTGCTCTCAGCCTGGTTGTTGCCTGCGGCTGGGTGGCCAAATGCACTTTCCCCAGTGCAGACGGAAGCAGAGCAAAGGCCGTCAACCTCCTGCCTGGAAAAACCTCAGGCTCTTTTAGGATCTACAGGTTGGAACTCGTCTCAGATAATTTCATCTTAACAGATGTGAAGCATCCACTGTACGCCTGGTGCTGTTCAAAACCCTGTGGGGAAGAGGAATGAAAATGGTGGAGTGTCCTGCCTCGCCATCTCAGTAAGGGACAAAACAGGAAGTATACTGCAAAGGAAAAATTATTTAGAAACATTTTTTAAAGTGGCAAAATATTACAGTGCTGTTAAGTTCAGAATCATAGACAATTCAATTTCTGAATTTTCCAATTGCTATTAGTTAGATCTTGAATAATTCCTTCAACAGTTCATCTCTTTCTGGCTTTTAGAAACTACCATGATTTAGGTACATGGTCCCATGAGCTGATTCACTCATAATCCCATAACTCATGACACCAAGACAGGAATACTGTAAGTTCGAAAAACTTGGGCTAAATAACAAAATCCAACCTCATAAAACAGGACAAGAAACCAACAAAAACCTGCCATAAGGAGATTGCATAAGAAAAATAGAATTGCACGTGGAAAAGTTATGTTACAGTGGTCAATTTATAGATATGGAAAGTGGGAGATGTGTAGTGACATTTCAACTGTCTTTTAATAAATAAAGACTGCATGAAGATCTGAGAGTCAAACAGTCCCACTGGTCAGCCTTACAGACCAGGTTATGGTAACACACACCTTTAATCCCAGTAGCCACAATGGCATGTTCTTTTAATCCCAATAGACACACTAGTTGCCATAGAAATCGGGTGGTGCATGCCTTTAATCCCAGCGGTGCACACCTTTAATTCCAGCCCTAGAGAGGAATATAAAATGGGGAGAGATATCTTTCAATCTCATTTTGAGATTCCTGGAAGCAGGATTGCTATTTCAGACTGAGGTTGAGGTAAGAGCCAGTGGCTGACTGTTTTGCTTTTCAGGTCTTCAGGTTGAACCCCAATTTCTGACCCCGAGTTTTTATTAATCATGCTTCAGACATGAACCTTGGGGGAAATTGGTATGAGTCACAAAGATACTGCTCTCCTCGAAAGGTGAATGGAGAACAATGAAATTATATCATGAAAGAAGCCACATGACTTCATGAAGCATCTAAAGTGGGGTGTGGGTGTGGGCCGAAACTGGTATGTTAGGATAACCTTGAAGAACCTTGCATACTCTCAGTGTTAAAGAGACAGAGGTATGCAGTCTCAGACAGGGTGCGATAATGGAGAAGAGATGAAAAAAAAGATGAAGGAACCAATTTGTGTGGAGAAGGGGATGAGAGGGTCCAAGTTACAGATTCCATTTCTCAATGCTGTGGACCGCAATAGGAAGGTTCTGAAAGAAGAGTCTACCTGTGTTCAGCTCACACTTTAAGTGCCTGCTAGGCGGTGTGGAAAACACCATGAGGTGCTGGCCCGTCAGGCGTGTCATCTCCCATTCAATGTACCACCCCGCTGGGGGCAGAGATAGTCATCTGTCATGTCATATTCAAGATAGTGAGTGAGCCAGTCAGTCGACAGAACACCCATGCATAGAGGACCTGGCAGAACAAGACTGCCGCTCCCCTCAACAGAGTGTTAATGGTGGTCACTCTGCCTGTCTGTAGTCAGCCAGGAGTCATGGTGTATGGGGGATGTCACAGAGATGATGGAGGGAAAATGGAGAGTGACCAGAGCTCGTCCCCTACAGTGTCAGATATAAAATGTGTGTGACTGTTTCCTCCTGCCCAGAAGCACAGAAAAGACAACACACACGTGCAAGCACAGGGTGCTGGGAGGCTGGGAGCCCAGAGCTCGGCTCTCCTGACCGCTCTTTCAAGCTTATTACCATAGAACCTCTTGCTGGTAGAAACCCAATGCATACATGGATATTAATGTGTATTTGGTAACTCGTGTTCATTTTATAACGCCCAGCTAATTGTTGCATCCCCTAGGAATACCTCACTGGCTTTTCCACATGTGGGAAATCACTTGGTCCTATGTTCTCATAAGACTTTGAATATATCTTGATAATAAAATGCTTTCTGCACACCTTTTATTCCCCAACTGGTTTAATTTGTTATTTTCCTGGCCAAGTTGAAATAAATGCTTATTAAGCAGATATCCATTAAATAAATACACATGCATGCATGAATAAATGAACAAATGGGTGAGTGACAGTCACATCATCATGAAAGTCTTTGTGTGGAATCACATGTTAATCCTATCAACGTCCGCAGAATGGTTTTTCCATGTAGCATGTGAAATATATTAGTTCAAGTTCCATATCACAGGGTTGAGTTATACAGTTAAATACTCTGTGATATTTATGGGGCCAAGGAAATTGTCACACATTTTTTTTTTTTATTGTTCAGAGGTAATGTTCTATATAGACTGAAGACTTTTTGACTTTGTAATGTGTAAGGCTGGGAAGTAGCCTTACCCGAACAGGGATGGGTTTGAATAGGAACTGGGAATTAGTAAGACTTTTTTTTTTTGAAATAACTTTTTTTTTTGAAATTAAAAAGACTGACTTTTTAATTACTGTGAAATTATGTCACCTTTACCTTAAGGGCCATAAAACACAAGCCAGAGTAAGGGCTATGCCAATTTATCTTGGGACATAGAATAGTAAAGACAGTGTTTTCAGATCACATGACGTAACAGCAGAGATGAAGCTGGCCTGAGTTGATTACTATGCTCATGCTTTTAAGATCAGCATGGTTTGCTTTCTGTGTCTCTTTCTTAGGTGTTTTAAAGTTTCCTTGATTGAAAGGCACTTTAGGAGCAAATTAAAGAGTAAAGTGGCACCCCAAGCTGAACAGTAAACTCTGATGTCATTGTTACGGAGTGCATCTGTGGAAATTTACTCTGGTATGAAGCCTGGGACTTCTACCTCAGCTGGTAACACCACAATGCCATTGAATTTTAACTTGCTAGGGTTTCAGGCTGTCACTCTGAATGACTTAAAAACACACACTTTGATATAGTATTGAAAGGAAGTATGAGACTTAAAAGAAGAATCACAACAACATACAGACATTTGGTGCCTAACTAGCAAACACCGATTCCTTTCATCGCTTATTAGGCAGTGACAAGCAGCCCGGGTGTGGATTCCTCTCCCCCAAGGTGTGGCACCCACAACTTTACACGGCATTTTCATCTTGGGCATACGTGCTAACGTTTGTCTGTCACTCATCAGACTAGGCAACTTAAGACAGTTGAAAATGCCACCTTTTTTTTTTTTTTTCAGACTAAACAGTGGGATGCTATAGTCGGGGGAGGCTGTTGTGTCGACGGCAAGGGTAATGGAGAGTTATCAAGAATCTGTATGTCAGAAATCCCTGCTGGCTTCGGACAGAAACTGTATACCATCTAAGGGTTTGTCAATGAGTGGATGGGATTGCAGCCCTTGCTATCTCTATCTGCCTCTGGGCTGCATTCCAGGCCCTAGGAAAGGTTGGGTCAGCAAGAGACACAATGACAACAGCAAATTACAAGTGTATGAGACACTTGTCTTGAGCGGCCTTCTTTACAATTCCGAAACCTGGACAATGTAACGCTCCTCAAAACAGAGGCTGAATGTGTTTGAGGTGGCATGTCTCAGGAGGATTCTAGGTATCACACAAAGAGATGACATTAAGAAACCTCTCCATCTACAGAAGGAAGGATATAGCGACGCCGCATGAAGTACTTCGGCCATGTTATGAGAATGAATGAAGGCAGATACCTGAAGACAGCACTGCTTGGAGGAGTTCACCAGATAAGGTGAAGAGGAAGGCCCCAAAAAACACTGGATAGACAGCATAAAGGAAGATTATGGAACCCTGGATATGACAACAATATAAGCATCTAGGACTGCCCAGGATAGGAACAACTGGAGAACCACTATAAACGGGCTGCCCATGCATGCTTAAGCACGCCCGGGCATCAGTGATGAGTGATGGGTGGGATTAGCTGGAAAGTGGTCCCAGTGATGTGCAGGTGCTCATTCCTGGGACCTGAGTGTTACCTGAATGGTTATCCGGGGAAAGGACCTCTGTAGATGGATAGTTACAATCTTGAGATGGGGTGCTGTTCTACAACGACAGGACAGCCTCCTAATTGACCACATATGTTACTCCAGAGTGAGATGGGAGTTTCTAGGACAGAAGACATGCTACAGTAGAAGCAGAGGTTGGGGTAAAAGGGGCCAGGAGTCAAGAAATGCAATTCTGCAGGTCTGGAAGTTGGTGAAGGTGAGAAACTGATCTCTGTTGGAGCCTGTCAAGGGATCAGAGTTCCGCTGGCACCCTGATTTGGGCTCTGCAGACTCAGCTTTAGACATTTGAGTTCTAGAACAAAAGGAGAATAAATCTGTGTCACCTTAAGCCATCGGGGTCACATCTTGTGTAGCGGCAGTGACAGGAAATCCCACAGCGGTGACACAGAAAGAAGCTCAAAGGCCTCTCTCTGCTCCCGATGCTGCATGACTTAGGATGAATACCTGACTCTGAAACCTTTGGATGGCCAACCTTGCTCGAGGTTTCTCTGCCTCCCTGCCTACTCTGCATACCCCATAGGTGCCCTCCTTAGGGCTGCTCTTCTCTCCCTCTACCAGAAGTTTGAAGAGATCTCAACCCAGAGATTTCAAATAACTTTTCAGAGATACTGTGTTAACAAAGCTGGTCCACTGATGTGAAAGCTGATGAGGTACAGTGGCATTTTCCAGTGTGTATTAGCTATTTTGTTGTTGTTGATGTTGCTGTGATAAACACCATGACCAAAAGCAACTTGAGTAGGGGGGAGGTTTTATTTTCTCTTCTTTTCCAGAACGGTAGATAGCTTCAATGGTGGGGGTGGGATGGCAGTAAGAGCAGGAAGCTGGGAGATCACATCTCACCTGTCCCCAGGAAGCAGTGAGAGTGCGAGCTAGAAGTGGGACAAGGCTGTAAACTCTCCAGGCCCACCCTCCGTGATGTGCACACTCCAGAAGGCTGCACCTCCAAAGGGTCCATAACTTCCCCAAACAGCACCAACCTGGGACCAAGTATTCAAATCTTAAACCGATGGGGACATTTCTCATTGAAACCACCACTCACTGGTATGAGGTGCAAGATGCTTCTTCCAAGGGTGTGAGACAGTGAGCATCTTCCAGGGGTGTGAGACAGTAAATGTCTTCTAGTGATATGAAGTGCAATGTGCACTTTTTAAGAGTATGAGACAGAGAACATTTCCAAGCGGTACTCTGGGTCCCACTCAATGTGTCCTTTGCCTATGATGGGTTTTGAAAGGCAAACCGTTTTCCTTCAGAGGATGGGAGCCATTCTTGATGGATATTCTCTCTTTTGGTCTTGGTCCCTCCTGCCCTTTGCAGGATCACATCCTTCCTCTGGTTCAGGTGGTAACGGAGTTCTCTTTGCATCCTCAGCCTGTTTCCCCACTCACCACACGTTCTCTCAGCCACGGGTAAGATGAGTTAGCATGCAGGCCTGTCCCTTCCACCAGGCAGCGAGCATCCACTGGAACCCAGGAGAGCTCCTGGCTGAAAATAGGTGTTTCTGCCTACTTACCGAAGTACCAGAATTTGCAGTTTCAAGGTGTGAATAATGAAAACCTGGTACTTTTATTTTTCTGATCTCTGTAACTACACGGATAACATTGGATACTTATATGCCACATGAGCACTGGTGACAACGGTTGTTTAGCAGATGCACTGATGCACTTTCCTGACATCCCAGAAGGTGTTGGTTGATGAAGGTCGCAGGCCTTCCCCTTCCTTTTGAATAACTAAGCACTCGAGAAGTGTTCCTTTATGTCAAAGCCGGCAAAAGCCTTTCAGCAGTTACGTTCTTCCCCACTTGATGCAAATTTTCTCCACAGACGTTTAAGCTGCTCTTTCTCTAAGCCCTCCCTTGATGTGAACTTGCTTCTCGCCTTTTTGGTATGCAACTTCCATGTTGGACAGGTTCTGCGGGACTCTCATGTGCCAGCTCCACACCTGTCCCTTTCTTGGTGGATACCCCGCCCACTTTTATAAGGGCATTGTCTTATTCTTCGCCTTAATGGACTTTTGCTACTGTCTTCAGCTCAGCTATTATGTCTCAGCCTCCCCAGCTGCAGGGCTTCTGTGACCCCCTCTCCCCCTGGAATGCTCTGTATGTCTCAGGTACTCAAAAGTACACCTGTACTGGGCTCACCTGCCCCGCCTGGTCTGTCCTAGTTTTCCTGTCTGCAGGCACATCTAAAGCATCTGTCAGAGATGAAAGAGGGCGAGAGGCATCAAACCACCAGCATGGCAGCAGGGCCAGCTCTCTTGCTGTCTGCTCTCTGGGGCTGAGCACAGCATGGTGCAGAATAAATGGGATTTGATCATCTGGTTTCAAGTGGGGAGACTCTTAGGGAGCTTGTGGAGTAAAAGCCAGAGAGAGTGTCACCATTCGCTTTAAGGGACAAAGTTTTATTTTCCTTATTTTACATCCAGCTCAGGATGTGGATGGTCATTTTGTCCTTCCTCTCTAGGAGAGAAGAGTTTTAGACAAGGCATGGGGAAATGATTGTAAACAAGGAAAGGAAAAACAGAATTCTATCCTAGGCAAGCATGGTAATTCTTAAGGCTCTCAGGAGGGGGTGACCAACTAGCCAGTTAACTAACCATATTTGCTTTGTGCAAATCAGGTCCCCATTAGGGACGGGGCAGGAAAGGCCTGGACCTGGGGTCTATGCAGGTGAAGCTTATGAAGCTGCTTGCACGGCTTTACCATCAGAACTGCCCATGCTTCTAAGTTTCCTTTGTCATGTCGTGCTGTTTCACACATGTGCACACACACGCACAGGCACAAGCGCGCCCTTAGAACAGGCCGATTTTACCAGTCACCTTGTCAGTGCAGGAATACATTTTGGCCACTAGATGTCACTGCATGAACCACGGTGAAAAAACGGAGCCTCGGCCCCTGCCAGTAGCTGTCACTGTGCCACTTTTGAGATGACCTTTAATGAAAACAGAACTGCCAAAGTAGCCTGACAGCAAACTTTATTAGTAACAGAAAATCCATCATGAGACTCACTATAGAATTGCACCGATTAGTTTTCCTTATCTGAGACGGTCACAGAGAAAGAGACTCAAAAGCTGCCCACTTTCTTGGACTCCTATGGATTGATGGGAAAGGGTCATTTGAAACGGCCTCAAGTCTTGCAACGCACAGACATCTTGGTAAGGGTCGTTTCTTCACTCTTAGAGATTTTTCTTCTACGGAAAGCGGAAGTAGAGTTTAACCCTGCAGATTCCATGCTCTGCCTAAGAGCATAGGTTTCCCTGGGTCAGGGTCAGGCTCACCTAAGATGTCCTGTGCACAGCTGGAATGAGGGTGTCACCTCCCACAGCTGGCATATTTAATGAGTCTTACAGATAGAACCTTGTGCCAATGGGAAATGCAGCAGAGCGAATCTGCAGCAGGATGACCTGCAGTGTGGTGACCTTGAGGTGTGTTTAGAGTTGCCCGTGGATGCTGGCTAAGACGGCTGTGCATTCCCTCGGAGCTCCAGTGCTACCAACTATTTCAAGTGTCTGGCCCTGTTCTCTGTCCATGTAAACATTCTTAACCAGTGCTCACAGAAACGTTGGTGTTAAACAGGCAGGAAGCTATGGGGGAGCATATCTGAATGGAGTGGCTGAGCTTCCCCAGTTTGTATACTCTTGTTTGCTGATCTCTTTCCTGCTGTTTTGTGTGCCTGAACCCACTTCTAGCCCATCTGACCTTCCTCCAGACTCAGATGTTTGACACCCTCACCCCAGCATCTTTCATGGGATTCCTGGCATGGTCACGTTTAATAGCTCTGATGTGGGATTCCCCCTCCGTATGCTGTTAATACCATGGTGAATAAAGTAACTGCCTAGGATTGTTGATAGGTTAGAGCAGAGGTAGGTGGGGAAAACTAAACTGAATGCTGGGAGAAAGAAGGGTGGAGTCAAGAGAAGCCATGGAGCCCCACCGGAACTTTAGCTGGTAAGCCACAGCCACATGGCGATACACAGATTAATGGAGATGGGTTAAATTAATATGTAAGAGTTAGCCAACAAGAAGCTAGAGCTAAGGGGCAAAGCACTGTTTTAAATAATATAGTTTCTGTGTGATTATTTCGGGGCTGAGCAGTCTGGAAATGAACAAGGGCCTCCTTTACAACATAGCTCCAAGGTGGAGCTGCCAGTGGGCTCTTCCACAACTTGGTACTCTCCTAACTAATAACTCAGTCTCTGGGTCCAGCTTAAACTCCAGATCTTTTACAAACTCCTTGAGTATTTGCTGAGCTGAGAACGCTGGTGGAGATACCTCAGTGATGATTGTGGTGACTATGAAGCAATCCAGTGCATCTCAGAACCCTCTTGCCATGGTGCTGAATCAAATTCCTGCCTCTGCCAGTGCTACTTCCTGCATGAGTGCCAGTGGTCTCACCCATCCTTAGCTCTCCGTGCAGCTCCCTTTCCAAATCCAGACTCAGCCTGTGTTGGTCCCTTTGGAGACTTTCTGTCATACTTAGCTTCATTTTACTGCTAAATCCCATCCCTCCTCTTAATTCCACTCACCCTTCACTCTACACGGCCAGAGCTGGGTGAGAGGCACACATCTTTGTCCTGAGATGCCTAGAGAAACCCTTGTCTGTCAGATGTGTTGAGCATTTATTTATGCTTCATTTCTCAGCAATTGAACTGTAGGATTTTTTAAGGCTGGAAACAGTGGTTTGTAACCCACGGTGGACCTTTTTTATAAACACCCTAGTGCTTAGCTCAATATATACTTAATGATTTTTAAATCATTTATGGTTATGGTCTGAAGTACTGAAACTCAATGTACTTCTCAACAGAAGCATACTACTCATTAGACACTTAAAGGAACATGGCACTTCTCTTGTGGTTCTTGTCAGTGAGGGCACAGGTGCGGGACAACAAATATCAAATGATGGTATATAGACAGGTGTGTCCAGAGGAGACACAAGGAGTGTTTTATTGCTGTCTGTTGGTAAAAGTCATAATGACAATCTTGTGACTTCTCTCGTGCGTTTGGAGCCGCGCGCTAGGCACAATGCCCATGCGATCCTCACAGAAGTCCCTCAACTGTAGATAAAGAGGAGGGGGAAGCAATGCAAGACAATCAATCAATCATAGAGAAGAATTATTGGCCGCGCTAATTGCCGAGTTGCCCTCAACTCTTCATATTTCCTGTGTGTGTATGTGAGAGCTGAATCGGTTTCTCTGGATAAAGGTATGTGAGAATGAGATTTTAATGTGTGAGCTGTGTGGAGAAGAGGACAGGCGGACAAGGCAGGGGTGAGAACTCTCAAAGAATTCGCAGAAACCAGCCTCTATTCTGAAGAGAAAGCGGTTTCCGTGAAGGTGACTGATTGTTCTAAAGCAGGTCCCTGCTGTTGGCTGTTGCCCTCCCTTCCCTCTGCAAGACAGGTGAATGGGGCAGGTGCTTGCTCTCTACTGATGTGTGTGAGTGGCTTCGTGCTTATCCACAGATGCATCACATGGACAGAGCAGACTGAGTCTCACCCAGACCTCTGTGAGACTACATATCCAGGTAGCTGCATGGAAGCTGTCTGGAAACGCACATTCTCAAACTCCAGAGAGGGATGAGTGATGGATACCAAGAGACTCGCCACTGGCTTGTCTCATCTCTTCTGTCTCATCTCTCAGGGATGCTGTCGGAACAGAAGGGGATAATGGCTCATTTCTGTGCTCTGGTCCAGATAATAACTCCCACTTCTTAATGACTTCCTTCTGGCCACTGAGGGCTCAAATGCAATATGATTTTGTTAGCTAGAGGATGGTGTTTCAGTTAGATGTGAAACGGTTTCATCAAATCAGAGCATAGCCGGCCGGGCTTTACATGTAACCAAATATGGAGGTGGGTGAGAAGTACTCCAAAATAGTACACAGCATCAGAACACAGGCCTAGGATGGCGATAGGCATCAGAGACCTCACTTTTCCATTTCTGTAATTGATTAACATGCCTTGATGCAGGCTTTGCCTCAGAGGCTTATGTGCAGAAACAATATTGTCTTGATGCTGGAGGTAGACATGGCCTTGGCCTTAGAGGCTGATGATGTCAGTATGGCCTTGGCCTTAGAGGCTGGTGATAGGCATGGCCTTGGCCTTGTCTCTAGGGGTCTGAATTCATGTCTGGGTCTGCATGACCTTAACCAAGTCTCTTAACTTCCCAGGAAATCTATAGTGATATTTTATTTATTTATTTTTTTAATAAATAAAGCTTGCCTGAATATCAGAAGGGCAAAGGTAAGGCACTAGAGGTCAGGCAGTGGTAGCACACATCTTTAATCCCAGAATTTGAGTGACAGAGGTAGAAGGAGCTCTGTGAGTTCAAGGCCACCCTGGGCTACACAAGATCAATGCAGAAACAAATCCAGGTGGCTGCGGCTCATACCTTTAATCCCAGTACTAGGGAGTCACACACCTGTAATCCCAGCACTAGAGAGAATATAAAATGGGAGGAGAGAGAGGCTTAGTCTGCTTAGTCTGCGGTCATCCAGTCTTGGTAGAGGTTAGACTTCTCTAGTGGCTTGGCAGCTTTTCCTTTCTGGCTTTTGGGTTGAACCCCAATTTCTGTCTCTAGTTTTTTTTTATTATTCATGCTACAAAAATCAGCTGTTTCTTTGTCAAATCAGTTATACAATAGTCAAGTGTTTTGCTTTCTGAAACCTTTGGTTTTCCCCCTTGCCAGTGACAAATCTAATAGTTGAATGAGACAAAACATAAGTTTGGGAGGAAAACCAGCAGCTCAAATGACAGAGTCCAGATGGCAGCATTCAGAGGGGGATATGATCATGGCAAACAAGTTCTTCTGTGGGTGAATTTTAGCTCAGCTGTTCCCTAACTGAGCCTAGAAATCAGCCCTTGAAGCAAAGATGTTTTTCACTCTGATGGACAACAGCCGAGGGGAAGCTGGAATCAGTCACTGGGTCAGCTCTTAGAACATAAACACTAAGTGGAGAGTTCCGTTGTCCTGTTCTTTCTCTCTGCCCATCTTCAGAATATCCTAAAGATGATAAAAAAGATAAAAAAGCCTCAGTTTTTACCAAACTATATAGTGTTGCTTGAAATAAGGGAAAATGGGGATCAGGTAGGTTTGTCTACATATTTGTGATAGATAATGCATTCATCATGCCCACTCATATAGGACATTAAACTAGTCCGAAAACAGAGTAATTCAACCAAGTTCACATAATAATTACCCAAAGTTCTCTGTCTGGAGTTATGAGAACTTAGTTAAATGTGCTCTTGAGTCTGTCTGTATTTTTAATGATCATTTCATTTCCCTCATTAAGCTTTTGCGTTGCTCATTTGAAACCTCTAAATTGATAAAGTTCATCTCATCTTTATGTGTTTTTCATGTCCTCACAGAAAGGTCTCAGAGTCACAGCAGTGGCTCCAGAATGTTCCAGTCAACAGGAACCCTGAGTACCCTGGTCACCTTCCTAGGCTAGGAGTGACTCCTACATATGTAAAGATGTGCCTGCTTGTTCAGGCTCACAGCCGAGCTCCCTCCTGAGGAAATCAGAGAAGAGAGTACAGCCACACAGTCCCACCTTGCTGACACGGAAGGGAGGGATGCCATGTGACTGTGCACTGTGAATGGGTCCCCTCAAGACCCTAACAGCAATGCAGTTTAAAAGGGGAATTCACCGAGTGAAGCTGATGGTGCCTGGCAGAGGGCATGCGGGAGGGGCATTTTCCAGCAGGCAGCCCTGGGCCCTGGGCCCATTGGATGTCGGGGAAACAGACCATTTCCGGAGAGAACTTCTATCTGCTTGGTAATGTAATACTAAGTTGGGGGTGTCACCTGAGCCAGTTAACAACCTTATATCCAAGAAGTCTGGGATGATTGGAAGTCCCTGGCCTGGGAGTTGTTCCAGTTTGGCCTCCAGCTCCTAGCCTGCCAAGCACTACCCCCACCCCACGGGAGGGTCAGGACCTCTCCCACAGGCTATTTAGGCTCGCAGTGGGAAAAGGAACCCGTGGTTTTGGGTTTGTGTGAGCTCCTCTTCCCGCCATGCTGTCTCAGTCCACCTGAGAGTGTTGCATTTATTAAACACGGGCATTTTAATTCGGTCTAATCTGGTTTGATTGGAGTTTCTTGCGTTGGCGGAGTGACTTTTCTTAAGATTAAACCAAACAGTGTGTGACACCTAAGTTGTCTGTATTGGGACTATTGGACTTTAATGCGGTGCTGAAAGGGCCAGGGAAATGTCTCATCCCCGAATGTGCTTGCCAAACAAGCGTTAGAGCCTGAGACTGATTTTCCATCACTTTCATAAAGAACCATGCATGGGGTCATATGCTTGTAATCTTAGGCTGGGGAGGCGGCCGCAGGCAAGTCCCTGGGGCTCACTGGTCAGCCAGTCTAGCCTAGTTGGCAATCTCCAGGTCACTAGAGACACTGCTTCCTAAGATGAATTGTGTAGCTCTGGAGCAGCAGCATCTAAGGCTGACCTCTGGCTTCCAGTTGCATGCACACATGACACATGTGCACCCAAACACAACACAACACAACACACACACACACATGCCATTAGGGTCAAATGAGATCATATAGGTGGTGATGTGGTATATCCTCCTGTATATGTGTTGCTTTATTGGTTGACGAATAAAGTTACTTCATCCTATGGCAGGGCAGAATAAAGCCAGGTGGAAAATATTAACAGAGGTCTAGGGAGAGTGTAGATGGAGTCTGGGAGATGCCATGTAGGTGCCAAGGGAAAAAGATACCAGCCACCAGTCAAAACTTTACCGGTAGGCCACAACCTTGTGGTGATTCAGAGATTACTAGAAATAGGTTAATTTAAGAAGAGTTTTGGAGATCAGGCCTCTGTCCAGTCTTCAGCATTTCACCATGAAATAGGGACAGCCCAATGCCAATGGCAGGATATGGGTCTATATAAGCAGAGAAGCAACAGAGGGTCTCCTGAAAAGGCTCTACCTCCAGTAGAGGGTACTTTTCTAGATGGATTATAGACTACTCATTGGATCCAGAACAAAATCAGAATGACTGCATCTTCCCCTCCCCGTGAATCTTACATGCTTGCCAGTAGGAGCTGGAATGTGTAAACCACCTAGATGATCCTATGTATCCTTGACTAGACATCAAGCATCAGGCCCCTGGGACCTTCTGAGTGGCATCTGTGTCTTCCTGTCTGCCAGGGAAGCCTCTCACCAGCCGAGATGAGGCTGAAGGTAAGTCTCCCCAGACCTATACATCTCCAGTAGATAATGGCCTGTAACCTCTGTTGGCAGGAACCCACCTTTGGTTTCTGAAAGCCTTGATTTTCTTTTGTATAACATAGCCTAGGTGGAGGCAGGGTCAAGGGAAAGTACTGACCAAGAAAATGTCACCTTTTCTCCTACAACCTAGACTTGAGACTAGCTTTATCTGTTGCATGGCAAAAGTGGCTGTATTTGTGCCTGTTCACTGTACTTATGCAGTAATATCACAGGCCTGTGTTGGGACCATTTGGAGTCCTGGCCTCCAGCTGCTCTTCCCTGCTAGAGATCTTTACTTTCCTTCTGATTCGAGTTACTGAAAGCTGTGTCAAAGTTGTTTACCAGCTCTGCTTCACGAGCACGTGTTGCCTTGGCCTTGAGGATCAGAGGATAAGGTTTTCACCTGTTGGCCCACCTGACTGTTGGGTTTATAAACCTCCATGGTGGCATTGAATAAAGGGCTTCTTACCAATGACTAGAGGTCCATGTCCCTGTCTCTCTGTCTGTGTGTCTTTGTGTGTTTCAATCTCCAGCCCTTTCCCTGAATCTCGCGAACTGTATGGTAGCACATAGAGCACAGACAGGTGTGGTGCGCTGCAGGCCTGAGAGTGAATTTCATCCTTCACTCTGCACAGTCTTTTGGTCAGCTGAAAATGGTTACTCAGACATCGACATCACTGGCAGACAGTAAGGCCTGCTGACGGCTTCCTTACTGAGAGAATGAGTTAAGGGTCTCTGGGGGATTGAAGGGGAAACAAAAGAAAACAGATGGGGAGGATTGAGAACTGACCATCAGCAAATAAAGACATTTTACAAGGAGTGAACGCCACCCATTCTGGTACCATCAGGATGATGTCTTCATCTATTATACAGAGGGAGAGATGGGGGTGGGTGGGTGAAGGCAGTGCTGAGTGAAACCCTGTGCTGGACGCATGTATGGCCTTGTTCCAGAACCTTCCCTTTGAGACCATACAAAGCAGCCATGGACGTTTCAGCAACACAACCCCCTGATCTCCTGATCTAGCAGGACAAATCCATGGTGGCTAGCACAGGTAGCACCTATGTCTAGGCACCTATAGGCAAGCACTGCATCCCAACCCTCTGTGAGTTCCCGGTCCCCAGTGGTGAGGTTTGGTGCTGTTCTATCATTTTCTAACTTTGTGACTTTGGAGAATGGTTCCTTGTGTTAATTAACTCATTAAAGAAACTTCAGAGAAGGCACCAAAATGTGTCATATTAAGGCAAGAAAAAGAGTTACTTTATCTTGTATTAGTTTGACCAAGAGGGAGCCAAAATTTGAGCTCTTCTCTCCCTGTGCCTTCTGTAGTGTGTGGTTACTGTTCTGTTTGCTGACACTGCTGTGTACATCTCATGTGTCTGTTCTCACTGCCTGTGTATTGTCTGTGTCACCTCTGCATCTGTGCCTGTGGAATATGTCCTTAACAAAAGACTTTTCTCTGTGTTTTATTAAACATCACAGAAAACATGGTATGGGAAAGAAAGGAGGGATTTTTTTAAAACAAAAATTGTTAATGGGTTTTTACAAAAGATGTTATTTTCTGACCACAACTGACCCAGAATAGTGTGCAAAACCTCACACAGATGTTATCAATTTGTATCCACCTGTTGTTCCCAACATTTATGGGGTATTTGTTGTTTAAGGTTGCTTTAGCCTTTTGACTGCTTTCAGTGCTACCATCACAGACACAGACACACAGATTCTGGGTATGGGTTAGAGGCATGGAAGATTACATAATTTAAGATTAAAGCTGTGCATTTAGGTTGGGGTTTTTAAAGCTGATTGAGCAGGAAAACCCAAGACACAGTAAGCTTGGTTCCATTGTTCTGATAAAGGTAGGCTAAAGCAAACAGGCTGAGCACACAGTAGGATAGTAGGCCAAGAACTTAACTTTAAGTCATCACAAGTAATATGATCACCTTGGTTGCAAGGTCTAGCCAAACTTCAATCTCTCTGGTGGTGTTAAAAAATATTTTCAGAAAAAAAAAACCGCATCACCATTGATACACTTGCCATCCAGTTGGTATGCAAAGATGGTGGAATCCTCCACCATCCAAGCTGACTGTGGTGCCAGAGGCCGTGTCAGTAGTGGCTCAGCCTGTGGCTATTCCCCTACAGCCGACACACGGGGAGTTCTTCACATAGCCTGGAGCATAGTGCAGGTGCATCCCTTGTCCATTTCTATCTCTGTGTTCTGGAGCATTTGTCAGGGTCTGTATAATGACAATGATGGTGGAGGGAAGGCATCTGAAGCTCACAGCATGCTGGCCATTTCCCAGGGTACCAGGTGCATCCACGTGTCACCTGACCTTCACTCCTGACCTCCATCCTACACTGAAGAAGGTGAGGGCACAAGCTTGAGCACCCTGACCAGTCCTGTGCTGCTAGGGAATTGAGGCCTGGGGATTACTGCCTGATTCCATAGCTCAACCTCCTGCAACCTACCTCAGTCCCCTGCTCTATAACAAGAAATGGAGATTCTAATTAATTCCTTGTCTTCCCTCCCACAAATCTGATGATTTAAATATTGCTTCCAGGTTAATGTACTCATGATGGCATTTTCCCCTA